>NC_090657.1:32565709-32865709 GCF_040937935.1 Hyperolius riggenbachi | reverse complement strand
AACTCAAATTGAAACCCAGAACTCCGTTTTCCCACAAAAAGGACATCTTTCCAGGAACTAAGTATTTTTCTCCCTTCTTTTATTTTTCATACTGGCTATTACTGTTTTAATAATTGTTGATTTTAATAATTGTCTGTATATATTAATTATTTATATTGCGTGAATAAACGACTTTCTCCAAGTCATTCACTGTCTGCTACCCTGCTTATCAGCACACACAGAACTGATCCCGGGTATCTGAAGATATGCTACCGTTTGTTTGTTGTTGGCTAGACAGAATATCGTGTGTTTAACCGTTTTATTCGCAGGACTAGTCAGTTAGTGGGCTCCACGGTCCCATGATAACCGCGGTGGTGGCAGTTTACTCTGAACCAGTGGGTGAAGTTGTAATCACCCGTGTCTCACAGGCTCCCTTCTGAGTTGTCTGCGGCTAATTCTTAACGGTTCCTGCGCATTGACTGCGACCAGAGTTCGCACGATCTGTGCGCTGGCACTGTTTAGAAGGCTAAGTGCGGTCAGCCACTAGGGCTCCTGTGACACACAATATCTTGAATCTGATTCTGGACTGGATAGGAAGCCAGTGGAGGGATTCACGGAGGGGAGCCGCCCTGGTGGAGCGATGAGAGGAGTGGATAATTCTGGCAGCCGCATTCATGATGGACTGCAGTGGGGCTATTCGGGTCTTAGGGAGTCCAGACAGAAGGGCATTGCAGTAGTCGAGGCGGGAAATTATGAGGGCATGGATGAGGAGTTTGGTGGTGGCAGGGGTCAGGAAAGGGCGAATCTTACAGATGTTACGAAGGTGGAAGTTGCAGGACTTTGTGAGGTTTTGGATGTGGGGAGTGAAGGAGAGTGCGGAGTCCAGGGTGACACCCAGACAGCGGGCTTGAGAGGTAGGGTGAATAGTAGTGTGGTTAACAGTGACTTGCACATCTGGGAGGTCCAGGGATGACCGGGGTGGGAAGATCATAAATTCCGTTTTGTCTAGATTTAGTTTTAGGAACCTAGCGGACATCCAGGAGGAGATGGCAGATAGGCAGGAGGAGACCTTGTCCATGGTAGTGGTGGATATGTCAGGGGTGTGGAGATAGATTTGGGTGTCATCTGCATACAGATGATAGTTAAAACCCATGGAGGAGATAACCTTGCCAATGGAGGATGTGTATAGGGAGAACAGTAGGGGGCCAAGGACCAAGCCTTGGGGGACTCCCACTGAGAGGTGGTTGGGGGTGGACGAGGACTCATTGAAGGAGGTCGTGAAGGAGCGGTTGGAGAGGTAGGATGAAAGCCAGGTCAGGGCGAGATCGTGAATGCCCATGGATTGGAGGGACTGGAGGAGTAGGGGATGATCTACTGTATCAAAAGCTGCTGAAAGGTCCAAGGAGGAGGAGAATGGTGTATTTACCTTTAGCTTTAGCTAAGGCAAGGTCATTGACCACTTTGGTGAGAGCCGTTTCGGTTGAGTGGGCAGGCCGAAATCCAGATTGCAGTGGGTCTAGTAGTGAGTTGGCATTGAGGTACTGGGTCAGGCGTTTGTGAACCAGACGCTCAAGGAGTTTTGAGGCGAAGGGGAGGAGAGAGATTGGGCGGTAGTTGGAGGGTAGCGAGGGGTCGAGGGAGGGTTTCTTGAGCAGAGGCAGTACAGTGGCCTGCTTGAAGTCTGAGGGGAAGGTGCCTGTGGATAGGGAGAGGTTAAACATGGTAGTGAGGACTGGGGCCAGATCCGTGAAGTGAGGCTGAAGTAGATCAGAAGGGATAGGGTCAAGGGGGGAGGTAGTGGTATGGGAAGTCTGCAGTAGGTGGTTGACCTCCTCAGTGGTAGTAGGAGTGAAGGAGGTGAGGGGAGGATAGGGTGGAGAAGGAGTAGGTTGTGAGCAGGTGGGAGGTGAAGATTGAAGATTGGATATTTCCTGACGGATGGAGACTATTTTGTTGGTGAAGTGGGTGGCTAAATCTGTGGCAGAGAGGGAGGAAACAGAAGGTGGGGGGGTGGGTTTAAGCAGGGAGTTGAAGGTGCCAAAAAGACGCCGGGGATTGGAAACTTGTGCTCCGATGAGCTTGAGCTCCAATGAACTTTTGACAGCTTCATTCATTTGCACTGGATATTTCAGTGACAAAACACAACAAACAGGTCCTGCTGTAATGCTATGGCTCACAGGAGCTGATTCAGTGGGGAAGATCTTGCCTGATTTGTCACTACTAGTTAAAGTGGACCTGTACTCTTGTACAGGACAGAAGAAAACAGAAACATGCATCCTGTATGTATTTAGAGAGTTTAAAGAGAATCTGTACTCTAATATTCTTACACTAAAAAGCATACCATTCTATTCCTTATTTTCTCCTGTGCCCCTCTGTGCTGTTTCTGCCACTCTCTGCTGCAATCCTGGCTTGTAAGTAACAGTTTTAGGCAGTGTTTACAAACAAACTAACCAGCTTGTGATAGGCTCACATAAACAGAGTGTGTGAGTCATACAGAGTGTGCAGGGGGCCTGCAGAGGGTGTGTATCGCTTCTATCCAATCACAAGCAGCCCTGCACATTCCACACATTCAAGCCTTAGCCGGACAGACATGACAGAGGAAAGGAGATACGATTTATTACAGAGACAGTGCAATTAGGAAAGGCTGCAGTAAGCCAGATCGCATTAGAACAGGCATAGGAACTTATAGGATAGAAGAACTAAGGCTGAAAAATGTGTTAGAGTCTCTTTAAGCTGTCTAATTCCCCTTCATCTGTGACTGAGCACAATTTGTAATCTGATCCCTTAGATGTGTCTGCTGACTTCCACGGCAGAGAGCTTATTTGTAAATACAGGATGTTAACAATGCATCTGCTCCATGAAAGCAGGAAGTAGACACACTGCAGATTTATAGCATGATTTGTATTAGCTGTAACAAAGAAATGTTTTTCTTTAAAGGACACCCGAGACGAAAGTAAACTAATGAAATAAATGATTGCATTTATCTTCCTTCTTCTAAAAACGACTTTTTAAGATATTCCACAGTTTTATTTTATGTTTAAATCTATTTTTTAAGTTTTAACTGTTTTATAGTTTTTGCTCAATGACACAATCATTGAGGTATGCCAGAGCTAAAATCTATGAACTATTCACCCTTTTTATCTCTTTCTTGCTCTCAGAAGCTATTTTACGCTAGGAAAGTGTTTTATAGCTGGAATTTCTTATCAGTGAGGGTCACACTGTAGTCACTTCTTGTCTGAGTCAGGACTGAGTCAGCCACTTACATACCAGATATTTAACTCTTTCAGGCAGAGAATGAAAAATAGGAACACAGCCTAGTTATTTCTGTGCTAGGCACTGTACATACGGAAGCAGTAGATTTGGGCGCATGAGACAAGTGGACAAAAAGGGCGCCCCATTCACTCCCATTATAAATATCGTTTATCGGGCGCCGAACAGAGAGAAAAAGGCGCCCGAGATTATTAACGTTTTAACCTCCTTGGCGGTATGAAAAATACCGCCAGGAGGGAGCGCAGCAGTTTTTTTTAAAATTTTTTTTTTTTTTATCATGTAGCGAGCCGAGGGCTCGCTACATGATAGCCGCTGCTGAGCGGCATCCCCCCGCCCGCTTCGATCGCCTTCGGCGATCTCCGATCAGGAAATCCCGTTCATAGAACGGGATTTCCTGGAGGGCTTCCCCCGTCGCCATGGCGACGGGGCGGGATGACGTCACCGACGTCACTGACGTCGGGACGTCATTGGGAGTCCCGGGCCACCCCTCGGCGCTGCCTGGCACTGATTGGCCAGGCAGCGCTGGGGTCTGGAGGGGGGGGGGGGGGCCCGCGCCGCAGCAGATAGCGGCGATCGGGCAGGGGCCGGCGGCGATCAGAGTGCTGGCGCAGCTAGCAAAGTGCTAGCTGCGTCCAGCAAAGCAAAAATTATGAAAATCGGCCCAGCAGGGCCTGAGCGGCACCCTCCGGCGGCTTACCCCGTGTCACACACGGGGTTACCGCCAAGGAGGTTAACAAACGGCGCCCGGAGAATTTTAAGGATTTATAACTATGTTTGTGATGATTTAACTTTACAAAATTAGCCGTGACGAATAACGTTTATAAAGATACTAAATCACTATTTATAAAACATTTCTAAAACATTATTATCCACCCAAAAAAATTAATTACATTTTTTTATTTACATTTTTTATTTATTAATGTCTGTAAAACATTATTATCCATAGGGGGTCTTAGGTTTAGGCACCAACAGGGTGGTCTTAGGTTTAGGCACCAACAGGGGGGTCTTAGGTTTAGGCACCAACTGGGGGTCTTAGGTTTAGGCACCAACAGGGGGGGTCTTAGGTTTAGGCACCAACTGGGGGGTCTTAGGTTTAGGCACCAACAGGGGGGTCTTAGGTTTAGGCACCAAAAGGGGGCTCTTAGGTTTAGGCACCAACAGGGGGGTCTTAGGTTTAGGCACCAACAGGGGTCTAGGGGTTAGGGAGAGGTACAGGGAGGGTTTTTAACAAACGTTAAAATAAGTTTCAGTTTACAAATAGGGAAGATTAACGTTTTAAGAATTGCCGATCTCATACACATTATTTAGTGATTTATAAATTCTTAAAATACTATTTCTAAATGAAATTCTACACAATATTTCAATAAACGATAATACGGTTTATCGTTTACACCACGCGCCCTTTTTTCCTGACGCCCTTTTTTGATGTACGCGTACACATGTCTATCTCATCATGTCACATGTCACTTAGGGTATCCTTTAAAGGTTATTATGCTGTTGCGTGTTTTTTAGAGCAGAGAGGAAGTTCTGAGTTCAGGTCTTCTTCTAGGCCCTAAACACAAATGCAGTAAAGGGGCCCATTGTGGCAAGTCTATAGGCATCCTTCACTGACACTGATTTTCTCAACTTTTTTTTTTACTTTAGAAGTAAGAGTCAAGACCATTGTGGAAGATGTGGTGGATGGCAAGGTTGTAGCTACTTATGTTGATGTTGAGGTCCAAGAGAAGGTGGAATAAGATAAAATGCCAAGGCCCTGGCAGTGGTGAGCTTGTGCTGGTGGAAGGAATCTAATGCAGCATGTTCTCCAGAATATGAACTGAAACAAGATGTCACTTCTTATGATTGAATACATTTCTCTCTAAATGCTATTTTTTTCCCAAAAATTCTGACTTTAAGGGCGTGTTCACACTATGGGCTTGATTCACTAAACTGTGATATGACAAATAGCACACCTTATCAAAGTTAACACACATTATCAGAGTAGCATAGCGAGCGCTACAAACTTATGCCTGCTAATTGGCAATGACGAGAGCTCCACTCGTCCTGCCCTGAGCCCCTGTGGGTTTGTAGCGCTCGCTATGCTACTCTGATAAGGCATGTTAACTTTGATAAGGCGTGATATCTTTTCATAAGGTGTGATATCGTTGATAAGGTGTGATATCTTTTCATAAGGAGTGATATCTTTGATAAGGTGTGATATCTTTCCATAAGGAGTGATATCTTTGATAAGGTGTGATATCTTTTCATAAGGAGTGATATCTTTGATATAGTGTGCTATTTATCATATCACGGTTTAGTGAATCAAGCCCTTTGAGCGCTTTGAGCTTTTGAAAGTGCTGGTGATTTTAAAAAGCATGTAAAAAGTGCTTGAGCAATGATTTTACATGTGAGTGTTCTCGCATGAGCGATGAGCTTTCTTTCCAAATGCAAACACCGCTCCTGCACCATTTTCTGAGCGTTTGCACTTCAATGCCAGGTATAGGGAAATCGGTGAGTGCTTGAATAAAAAGTGCTTCTGTGCGCTTTAAAAAGAAATAACATTGAATAGATTCAGTTCCAGGTCGAAGAGTTCACTTTCTGACTGTATGGGGGAAAAAAACGCTAATCACCACACAAAAACGCTTACTAAAGCATTTTACTAAATCGAAAATCACTCAGAAAGTGCTGGGAAAAGCGCTGGGAAAAACACTTACAAAAGTGCTCAGTGCTTGCTTAGAATGTGAACTAGGCCTTAGGCTTTGTACCCACTAGGTATCGCTGCTTTAAAAATCACCGCAAAAAATCCCAAATGCCCCACGCTTGGTAGAGCTGTACAGTAAACCAGGGATGGTCGTAGTCAGCCAACTTCGCTACGCTGGAACTACGCGTAGTTTTACACAATTACGCTTCACCAGACTAAGGCTCCGAAATCAAATATTCATTTCGTATGCATTTCGTAGACTACGCGTTAAAATACGCAATTACGCATAGTGCGAAGCGCAGTGTATGCGGATGCTTATGCCAAAAATTTCATGCATTAATTCCTCTGTTAAAGCTTATACCAGGAACTCTTCTATGCGTACTTTCCCCTTTCCAATGCGTACATTTGTAAGCATACAATCGCGTGCGGAAAATCAGCAGCGAGTAACGAATTTGTAGTTCAATACGCAATACACTTGTTAACTATGCATAGTGGGCGTAAACTACGCGTAAATTTGTAAGCGTAGTTTTGAAACTTCACCTATGAACTACGATGCGTAGATGCGAACAATGATGCATAAATTTGCACTGGCGTAGTTTCTGCTCATCCCTGCAGTAAACTGCCCATCGCTTCCAATTAGCAATTCACATTTTTTTTTTGTTTAAAAAAAAAAAAAAAAAACTTTATTATACGGACATGGCACCTGACTTCTGTCTGTAGCCCCGCCCCCTGAAGGAAGAGATCATAGGTGCTTCTCTATGATCAATCACACTTCTTATTTTAGGGGGTGAGGCTACAGAGGAAGAAGGAAATACAGGGACCTGGTAAGTATAATAAAGTTTATTAAAACGGTAATCGGTCGGCACTCCAAAGCACTTCAAAATCGCTTTGAAAATAGATTTTTGCAGCGATTATATACTTTGCATTGACGCGCTTAAAATGCTGCATGTCCTGCGATTGTGATTAACCCAATTGCAATCGCACTAATGGGTTCCCCCACCCCCACCTTCACTGGAAAAGAGTTTTGGGGAATCGCCGCCGATTTTTGGCAATCCCAAAACACTGCCAAAATTGCCGTAGTGGGTACCCAGCCTTAGTAAATAACATCATAGTACTAAATACAAAAAGGCTAAAGCTGTTCTGTTGAGAATCATATATTTGGCTGCGCGGCCCATCAGAACACAGACTGTGATGTATGTCTGTGGCTAAGGTGGAGTGCGTCATTTGGGCGCTGGCAATAATGAGAAGTGATGATTGCAATTGGCTGATTACGTTTTTGCAAAGTTTCACTTCGTTTTTGTAATTACGATGGTAATAGAAAACTGTAATGGCGAAAAATAATGGAACATTTTGCATGATTTTGACCCTATGCATGGTTTTTGCAGTTATGATATTTTGGGCAATGACAATTATTTTCATGATAGCTAATTTGTAATCGTGCACAATTTTCATCGAATTACGAAAACATGACAAGAAATAAAGGGAAATTATTTAACATGAATGTACGGCAAAATGTTATGACAAAATTAATTACGATTTTTAAAAATGACAAATCACGATTTTGTGTCATAATTGCAAATTATGATGCAAAATTATGCAAATGCTAAATTTCAGCTCATCAATAATGGGTCTGGAGTTTAGCTATGAGATGCTATAGATTGTAAGCTCACAAGAGTAGGGTGCTCGCTGTTGTGTCCTGGAAGTTGTGCTACATTTTGTTAATTGTAAAGTTTTCTTACTTAATAAAGTTGTTTTGAATATTGTGTCTGTGTGTGTCATTGCTTGTGTCCTCTGCTGGGTGGTAAGTCCACCCCTCTATCCCTTCTCAAACTGTTTATAGTTTAATCTTACCCAGGGGTGTTGCTAGGATCCTAAGAGACCCAGGGCACTTTTAGGCACTCCAGCCAGAAAATGAGTGTGGCCACGCACCATAATGTGGGTGTGGCCATGCACCATAATGTGGGTGTGGTCATGGGCGTAGACAAACTTACATGAACTTAACAGCAGCCTAAGTAGGCCTGCCCAGCAAAATGTTGGATGAAGCCCCCCTCTCCATTAATACAAAAACAAAATGCAGCATATCATATAAATAGGAAGTGTTAAACATAACTAGGCAGAGTTATTTGGCATCTGTGCTGGCTAGTCTGGCTTTCTGCTGGGCAGGCTGGCCTGATGCCCCGTTGTCTGTCAGCCCTCCATAGCATTCCCTGACCTTCTAGTGGACCGCCTCCCATGCTTCCACGGGTCTCACATTGAGGCACCACAACTCCCAGCATTCCCCATAGAAGAACCACAGCTCCCTGCATGCCCCCATAAAGGCATCACAGCGCCATTGAGGCACCACAGCTGACTCTGCCTGGGGGACATCTGGGGCATCCCAGAATAGATTCAGGGCATGTGCCACTGATCTTTGGGGCTAGTGACGCCCCTGTTAGAGCCTCTGCTCTACCTACTACTATACTGTCTACAGACTACAGTTCTCCTTTGGTGGAGGGGTGCTACCCCCTTATTTTCACTTACTACAGAGAATTACTTCTTAAAGGACACCTGATCTGAGAGGGATAAGGAGGATGCCATAATTCCTTTTAAACAATACTAGTTCCCCGGCTGTACTGCTGATTATCTGCCTTTAAAACTTAATCTAGGACTTCAGCTGCATGCTGCATACTTGTTTCAGGTGTGTGTTCCAGATACTACTGCAACCAAATAGGTCAGCAGGACTGCCAGTGGTGGACAACTGGTATGGTTTAAAAGGAAATAACTATGGCAGCCTCCATATCCCTTTCAGTTTGGATGTCCTTTAAACCAAGTGGGGTTGGGTTTATTTTCCCCCTCTACTCTAAGTTTAAATAGTAAAAACACATCGCTTCAAGTTAGGACATTTAAATAAGTTATTATGAAGTTGCTGAGGGAAGGGGGTGCAGTCAACAAAATAGCCAAGTCAGTTAACCCTTTGCTTACTCACAAGAACAACAGGAAATCAAACAGACCGTATCGTTTTTGAGAAAATTGATTTTAATGTTTCAAAGGAAGTTTCAAAGGAAAAAAAGTATACAAGTAAATGCGGTAAATACATTAACTGTCATTCCCGTATTTAAATGTATAATTTTTCCTTTGAAACTTTAAAATTAATTTTTTCTCAAAAACTATACAGTCTTTTTGAAAAAAAATCCCTCTTGTTCCCACTGTTCTCCTTAACATATCCTGCAAATTTGTTGTTTCTAGCACATAAGGGGGCTTTGTTATTAACGGCTAAATGCGGTGGGTTTTCAGGTAATAATCACATCCATGATCACAGCTAAATCCATGATCATGAGCCGGATTTGGACCACGATCACGGGTGCATTAGAAACTGAATCCGTGATAGAGAGGCGAATTCGGAATCCAACCTCGTGATAAGGAAAAACAGCTCGAGATCACGGGATACCCGTGATCACGAGGCCCTGGAGAGCATCACTAGAGAAGGGTTAACTGACTTTGCAAAGTTTAAATAGTAATTTATTATTGGCAAACACCACACCATATCGGGCTCTCTGTTTCCCCTTTTGTGTTCCCTCAAGCCTTTTGATCATCATGTTACATGTGTCACTAGGGGACATTTATCAATAGTGTATGAGACAAAATATTGGTATTTTTATTAGAAATCCGTGCAGAACTGTCTCAGATATCTTAAGAAAACACTAAGTAGTGTAGTTTCCTTCTTAAACTGTTCTTAAATAGGAGGAGTTAGGAAGGTTTCTCAGACAGTGCAGTGTGTGAGGGAAATTGCTGTTGCTGAGGTAACCAATACATCTGCTGTATTGATACAAAAAAGAGAAGTTACAATAGCATAAATATATTTTTATGGTCGATTACTTTAGATGTAATGTAAATAAATACATATATAAATGTATTAGAGATGAAAGTGTCAGTGATCAGTGCCCAGCACCGGAAGGTTTAAGCACAGAACAGCTAAATAGGACACCTGGCAACAGGCTCTGAGTGAGGAATTAAGCAGGGGGGAGGAGCACTTCACAAACCATGTCTAGCCTGCACTGCTGCACAGCTTTTATAAAAACCGCTATTGAGTAGGATTTGAGAATTTTCTTATTATCATGCAGAACAGTTTCCCCTGCTGGTTAGAACTGTTTACGAAGAAAAAAACTGTCGGTAATGCTTTGATAAATCTGGCCCACTATAGTTACCACAATGCCTACAAATTCTGTATTATGTACCAATGCCTGTATTTGTGAATGCCATTGTCTGTACAGCCCCATGGAATATGTTGGCGCTTTATAAATCAATATTAACAATATCAATGAGTTCCAACTTAAAGAGACACTTAAGCCAAATAAAAAAGGGTTTACTCACCTGGGGCTTCCCTCAGCCCCCTGCAGCTGTCCGGTGCCCTTGCTCCGATCCTCCTGGACCCACCGGCGACCACTTCCGGGTTTTGCCGTCAGGACCCGACAGGCTGGGAAGGCGAGTGATTCTTCGCGTTCCCAGCCACAATAGCTCCCTCTATGTTGCTATAGCAGCATAGAGGGTTGCTATAGCAACAGAGGGCGCTATTGTGGTTGGGAACGCGAAGAATCACTCGCGTTCCCAGCCTGTCGGGTCCTGATGGTGAAACCGGAAGTGGTCGCCGGCGGGTCCAGGAGATTCGGAGCGAGGCTGCGAGGGCACAGGACAGCTGCAGGAAGCTGAGGGAAGCCCCAGGTGAGTAAATCTCATTTTTTTTATTTGGCTTAAGTGCCTCTTTAAGATGTTCTGGCCCTTCAAAATAGACTCTACATCAGAGATTTGGGAAAATTGATTTAAAAAAAAAGCAGTCCGGATACTAGGGGTGTGTGTGACAATGGGAATCCTCACAGTCCTTTAAAGCGGTATAAAACCCTGACATAATATTCAATAAAAACTTGTTTACCTACTTTTTATATGCCATACGGTTATCATATTTGGTTTTGTGCATAAGTATTATCATTAATTTAGAAAGTACAAGTTCCCAAAGTAATTTATTTTTGCTCTGAGAGCTGACTTTGCATTTTATGCATAACTGGTTTTATTCATCTTGTAATGTACGCAGAAATGCTTTCTGAGTGTCTGTCTGTGTTCAGGAGAGTCTGCACAGTCAGATAATATGTCACATTCCTCACTTGATACAATTAAGTAAACACGAGATAGCATTATCTCCAGTTCGGATGCATCCAGCTTTCTCTGCATTGAGCTTGTAACTCCTGTGTTTAACTAATTGAATGCTGTTCTAGTAAAAAAACCAAATGGTGGTAGTATATAATATGCTGTAAATATGCTGTAAATAATATTTTAGAACAAAGAAGAAATGCTGGGTGCCATTCCACTTTAACAGACCATAATCCTCCTGGTATATGTAGACAAGTATAAGTATAAGAAATCGTAATTTCTGCGGAATTGGTAATCAGCATTTCTTACCATCCCTAGGTAGCCACTAGCCAGGTGCCCCCTCAGTATAGGTAGCCCCAATTTCCCCTAATATGTAGCCAAGTATCCCCTCAATATAGGTAGCGAAATTCCCTCCCCCCACTTCCTGTGTAGGTAGTCATAATTTCCCCAGTATAGGTAGTCATTATCTCCCAGTATAGATAGGTAAAGAATCTCTCCAATCAGTAGCTGACATCCCCTTTCCCATGAGAAATCTTTGCCAAGCAAGCAATATCTCCCTCTGTGCATAGAACTCTCAGTAAATGTACATTCCGTACAGATCACCTGGCAAAAATAAAGAGGTCACCACCAGTGATACATTTTGGAATGAAAATCTGGGAGAGAAAAAATGTAACAACGTGAAAATACTGACTAAATCCATAGAAAGAGTCCCCCTTAGAAAGAGTCCCCCTTTAACAATTATAGGAAGACTGGGTCAGCTGAATAGCTTACTGGTAAGGCTGTTGCCTTTGCTGTGGGATTTGAGCCCTTCGACAAGGTTTCTTATGCTGGCTCCAGTTTAGGCCCGTAACAATAGGAGATGCCACCCATGCGCCTGCGGGGAGGCCCGGGCCCGCTTGTGGCTGTTTTGGGGGGCTAGAGGGGTCGCACCATGAGGGGAAAGCTATGGCTACACTCGGCGGGGAGGGGGGAAGGTTCCCCCCATACCTCACCTCGGGCTTTCCCCTCTGTGCTCCCCTCCAGCTTCTAGCTATACAAGTGCAGCGAGCGTAGCGGCGGGCAGCGACAGGCAAACATATCTTCCATGCATTCCAGTGCGGACACTTCTCGCTCTAGTGACTGACGCGACTTCTTGTATAAAACAGGAAGTCACAGCAGTCACTAGAGTGACAAGCGTCCGGACGCACGGAAGGTATGTTTGCCTGCCGCTGCCCGCCGCACCGCTCGCTGCACTTGTATAGCTAGAAGCTGGAGGGGAGCGCAGGGGGGAAAGCCCGAGGTGAGGGAGGGTGGGGACCTTCCCCCCTCCCCACCGAGTGTGGCCATAGCTTTCCCCTCATGGTGCGACCCCTCCAGCCCCCCAAAACAGCCACGAGCTGGCCCCAGGAAGGAGGGGGGCCCGGAGGGGAGGGGGGCCCACTCACAATTTCTGCAGGGGTGCCCGGGGGCTCTTAATTACGCCCCTGCTCCAGTTAGTGCACAAAACAGTAAGGAGTCTTTGGGCAAGGCTTTCTAATGAATGATCCTGGTGGCCCACCATAAGTGGCTGAAGCTCTGGTGCTTTGAGTTATGCTAGTCCAGAGAGTTTGGCCCAGCAATGAAATTAGTGCATCCCTTGATTTATTTTGAGAAAAAACTTCATTTCAATACATAACCTATCCATTTTTAGTGGTGTCCCCAAAATAATTAACATAGGCTAAACTTTTTCTATCCACAACAAGGTTTCTTTCCTGGGTCACCAAAATGGTGAGAATTGACCTTGGCCTTATGCAAACTAATTTACAAATCTTTTAGCAAATTCATTGTTCCAATATAACCAAGGTAAGGGCTGCAATCTTTTACCACCTATTAGCAGACAATATTTAAAAAAAAAAATCCAGTCCCTATCTCCTGCATCCCTTTTGGTATCCTGCCTAGTAAGCCACAGGATAGGAAGTACTGGACATTCTGTTAACAAATCAGGCCTGGCTGTAATATTTACTGTAGTGGCTCGGGCTACTATCACATTTCACTATCCAAACATTCAAAGGGCATGTGAGGACAGATTTACTAAAAAGCACTAATTTGAATGGCTGTTTCCCTGCTATTTGCATGAGGCGTAGATAAAGAGAACTCGTCATTCTGTAAATGCGTGCAACAATATTGTATTTGCACTTGAGAGATACTTTAGACAGACATAATTACTCACATAAATTCTGTTACTAAAGTCAAGTATTAAAATCAACACAGGAAAAGGAGACACTGTAAAATGAAAAAGCTACGTAACTATCCTTAAAGACACTGCAGTTTTTTTAAATATAAATGGAACTCCGCTAAAACATTGACTTTAGTTTTAGTTAGACATACTGGTCTTGTAAACCCTACCCACAGTGCTGCCTCCAGTGCATAACTTGCACTAGCAAGCAGTAGTCTTCAGGGTGGATTATATGACTCTAATAAACCCTACCCACAGTGCTGCCTCCAGTCCATAACTTGCACTAACAAGCAGTAGTCTTCAGGGTGGGTGGATTATATGACTCATAAACCCTACCCACAGTGCTGCCTCCAGTCCATAACTTGCACTAGCAAGCAGTAGTCTTCAGGGGGGATTATATGACTCATAAACCCTTCCCACAGTGCAGCATCCAGTCCATAACTTGCACTAGCAAGCAGTAGTCTTCTGGGTGGATTATATGACTCATAAACCCTACCCACAGTGCTGCCTCCAGTCCATAACTTGCACTAGCAAGCAGTAGTCTTCAGGGGGGATTATATGACTCATAAACCCTACCCACAGTGCTGCCTCCAGTCCATAACTTGCACTAGCAAGCAGTGGTGTTCAGGGGGGATTATAGGACTCATAAACCCTACCCACAGTGCTGCCTCCAGTCCATAACTTGCACTAGCAAGCAATAGTCTTCAGGGTGGATTATATGACTCTAATAAACCCTTCCCACAGTGCAGCATCCAGTCCATAAAGTGCACTAGCAAGCAGTAGTCTTCTGGGTGGATTATATGACTCATAAACCCTACCCACAGTGCTGCCTCCAGTCCATAACTTGCACTAGCAAGCAGTAGTCTTCAGGGGGGATTATATGACTCATAAACCCTACCCACAGTGCTGCATCCAGTCCATAACTTGCACTAGCAAGCAATAGTCTTCAGGGTGGATTATATGACTCATAAACCCTACCCACAGTGCTGCCTCCAGTCCATAACTTGCACTAGCAAGCAGTGGTGTTCAGGGGGGATTATAGGACTCATAAACCCTACCCACAGTGCTGCCTCCAGTCCATAACTTGCACTAGCAAGCAATAGTCTTCAGGGTGGATTATATGACTCTAATAAACCCTTCCCACAGTGCAGCATCCAGTCCATAAAGTGCACTAGCAAGCAGTAGTCTTCTGGGTGGATTATATGACTCATAAACCCTACCCACAGTGCTGCCTCCAGTCCATAACTTGCACTAGCAAGCAGTAGTCTTCAGGGTGGATTATATGACTCTAATAAACCCAACCCACAGTGCTGCATCCAGTCCATAACTTGCACTAGCAAGCAGTAGTCTTCAGGGGGGATTATAGGACTCATAAACCCTACCCACAGTGCTGCCTCCAGTCCATAACTTGCACTAGCAAGCAATAGTCTTCAGGGTGGATTATATGACTCATAAACCCTACCCACAGTGCTGCCTCCAGTCCATAACTTGCACTAGCAAGCAGTAGTCTTCAGGGGGGATTATAGGACTCATAAACCCTACCCACAGTGCTGCCTCCAGTCCATAACTTGCACTAGCAAGCAGTAGTCTTCAGGGTGGATTATATGACTCATAAACCCTACCCACAGTGCTGCCTCCAGTCCATAACTTGCACTAGCAAGCAGTGGTGTTCAGGGTGGATTATATGACTCTCATAAACCCTACCCACAGTGCTGCATCCAGTCCATAACTTGCACTAGCAAGCAGTAATCTTCAGGGTGGATTATATGACTCATAAACCCTACAAACAGTGCTGCCTCCAGTCCATAACTTGCACTAGCAAGCAGTAGTCTTCAGGGGGGATTATATGACTCTCAGGCCTAAAGTGCTTTAAAACATCTTGCATGTGTATACATCAATCAGGGAGTGTAATTAGTGTACTGCTTCACACTGACACACCAAACTCACTGTGTAACGCACCGCAAACAGCTGTTTGTGTTGTGACGGCCATGCTGGACTGGTGCGCTCCATGGTTTTTTAAGCCCATATGGTCACCAGGCTGAGGTAGCACAGTGACAGAACAACAGTGATTGTCCAGCTGATCGAATTGGTCTGTCCACAATTAGGCAACAACCTTATTATCTTATTATAAGTGTCCGAGACACTTATATAGCTGGCGGTCATTGCTTCATTGTGATATGCAAGCCCCTTTACCGTGGCAAGGTAACGATTGCAAAGGGGAATTGACACATGTACATGCCTTTTGTCTTGTTCTTGCAGCCACAGTGCATCCAGAAAAATCATTATAGCGGCCACTGCTAGCAGCGGCCTTAAAAATTCAGGAATCCACCTTGAATCCTGGTGGACCCTGTTGGTGGTGGCGGAGAAGGCAGTCAAGCAATGACTTAATCTTGGGGCAGG
This sequence comes from Hyperolius riggenbachi, assembly GCF_040937935.1. Classification (NCBI taxonomy): domain Eukaryota; kingdom Metazoa; phylum Chordata; class Amphibia; order Anura; family Hyperoliidae; genus Hyperolius; species Hyperolius riggenbachi. The sequence continues at coordinate 32,850,065 of NC_090657.1, read as the reverse complement.
CAGTCACACAGCGTGCAGGCAGAGAGATGCTGTGTGTGGGGACTGACTTAGTCTTCGCGCAGGCCTGAGCGTGCTTTGCAGACCAGGCATCCATGGTTGACCCAACGCTGTGTGCCAGAAATGTCACCACTTGCCTTTCAACATCAAGGTACAGTTTAGGTATGACCTTTTTTTAGAAAAAATTGCGGCCTGGTAAATAGGTGCTGGCTTACTGAACAGACAGAGCTGAGATTCGAAATTTTAGGCCAGCTTCAGTTACTACTGTTGTGGTACAGTGGTTAGTGTGCTTGCCCACCACACAGTGAGACCCAGGTTCAAATCCCAGCCAATGTGAGTTGGCTTTTATTCTACAAATCCTGAAAGGGAACCTAAACGGAGAAGGATATGGATTTTTCCTTTTAAAATAATACCAGTTGCCTGAATCGCCTGCTGATCCTGTGTCTCTAATACTTTTAGCCACAGCCCCTGAACAAGCATGCAGATCAGGTGCTCTGACTGAAGTCAGACTGGATTAGCTGCATGCTTGTTTCAGGGTGTGATTCAGCCACTATTGCAGTCACAAAGATCAGCTGGACTGCCAGGCAACTGGTATTGTTTACAGGAAACATCCATATCACTCTCAGTTAAGGTTCCCTTTAAGCAACCTAATGTTTCTATTGCATTGAGCATAAATGGTAAATTTTAGGCCAGTTTCAGTTACTACTGTAGTGGTACAGTGGTTAGTGTGCTTGCCTACCACACAGTGAGACCCAGGTTCCAATCCCAGCCAATGTGAGTTGGCTTTTATGCTACAAATCCTGAAAGGGAACCTAAATGGAGAAGGATATGGATTTTTCCTTTTAAAATAATACCAGTTGCCTGAATCGCCTGCTGATCCTGTGTCTCTAATACTTTCAGCCACAGCCCCTGAACAAGCATGCAGATCAGGTGCTCTGACTGAAGTCAGACTGGATTAGCTGCATGCTTGTTTCAGGGTGTGATTCAGCCACTATTGCAGTCACAAAGATCAGCTGGACTGCCAGGCAACTGGTATTGTTTACAGGAAACATCCATATCACTCTCAGTTAAGGTTCCCTTTAGGCAACCTAATGTTTCTATTGCATTGAGCATAAATGGTACATTTTAGGCCAGCTTCAGTTACTACTGTAGTGGTACCGTGGTTAGTGTGCTTGCCCACCACACAGTGAGATCTGGGTTCGATTCCCAGCCATGGTATGATGTATACTGGTTTTTGAAATAGGATAATTCCCTGGCAGATGAGACCCTCCTCCCTCCGGTAGGTATGGTATAAGGACCTAGCTTGGAGAAGGGAGGGAGGGTCCTCCAGCAGTGATGTGTATTTCACTCAATCAGGTGTGCCTCCAGGTATTACAGCTCTTAAAACATGTTTTCGATCATTTTTCCAGCCAGTAGAATTTTTTAAAATTTTCAAAGTTCGCCTACCCATTGAAGTCTATTGCGGTTCGCGAACTTTTTCGCGAACCGAACCTTTCGCGGATGTTCGCGAACCTAAAATCGGAGGTTCGCGACATCTCTATTCACAGATCATTAGCATGGAAGAAAATCAGCAAACTCCTAGTCACAGTATCCCCCCAGGCATACTTCCCATCAACTTGTTTGCTTTAATGACAGACATCATATATCATTACCAGGTTATCATAACGATTTTTATTTTATTTTACTTTTCTTAGAATAAAGCCCTCAAAGCTATACCTAGCAACCTTCACATTTGAAAGTACCTGCTGATAGAATGTGTCTATTTTTACTGTATATAGCATCAGCTGCATAAAACATAAACACACATATTTAATTGATGTAACCTGTCAAAGTTTCAATTAACTAGTTGTCTTCCTCCTACTGTTACAAGATGGGAAGGTCCACCATCCACAAAACTACTGTTTGGATAAATCATTACCAACCTAAATGGCATAGACTATGAGGGAATGGGACGCACCCAAAAAGATTGTAGTGTGTAAGTAAATTGTAGAGTTGGGATACATACCCCTAAAAGTATCATAACATGAACTGAGTTCCCACAAGCACCAAAATCAATTCCTTGCTCCTTCAGGTTGAAGTGCCTCTAGATGGCCATCTCTTGTGTATGTGAACACCTTGGCTAATGTATTTAGGGTAAGGTACCAAAATTTCTGCATACAGAAGCTTAGCTAAGGCCCCATGCACACTCAGAATCGCAGCATGCAATTGCAATCGCCTAGCACTTGTGAACGCGATTTTCCACAAATTTGGTGCACTAGCGTTATGCAATTCTCATTTCAGTGAATGAGAATCACTGCATGCAGGGCGATTGTGATCACAAATTGCAATTGCGCAACAAGCAGGGGCGTTGCTAGCCCCAAAGATCAGTGGCACGTGCCACGGATCTATTCCCCCAGGCAGAGTCTGCTGTGGTGCCTCTATGGGTGCATGCTGGGAGCTGTGGTGCCTCAATAGCGGGAATGCTGGGTGCTGTGGTGCCTCTATGGGGGCATGTTGGGGCTTGTAGTGCCATGCGGGTGCTTTGGTGCCTTTATGGGTGTATGCACGGAGCTGTGGTGATTCTAAAGGTGCCCATATATGGTACAGTTTTTCATTTTTTTTTATTAGATAATTTAGTTCGATTATTCCGTTAGATCGAATATAAAGATTTTTTTCCAGCATGTTCGATCAGATTTTTCTCGAAAAAACAGGATAATTGTTCGAATTTCTTGATAGAAAAAAAACATTTTCAACTTTCATTTGATTTGATCATTTAGATCGAATAAAAAGGGAAAATCGAACGTTTTTATTGTACCATGTATGGCCACCATAAGAAGGCATGCTGGGGGTTGTGGTGTCTCAATGGGAGGCCCATGGGAGGGGGTCCACTAGAAGGTCAGGGAATGCTATAGGGGACTGCCAGACATCCTGGCAGCAGACCAGCCATGTTATGTTTAAGTGGCACTGCTTATTTATGTGATATACTGCATTTATTTATTTTTTTGTATAAATGGAGAGGGGGCTTCATCCAACATTTTGCTGGGCAAGCCTACTTAGACCGCTCTTAAAGGAGTTATCAGGGATTTTGTAACAAAATAAGTGCTACTTACCTGGGGCTTCCTCCGGCCCCAAACTCCCAGCATGTCCCTCGCCGCAGCTCTGCCCACAGCCATTCGCCGCCTCTGCCTACCGGTCCCCGGCGAGGACGTCAGGCCAACCTGGAGGTCGGCCTGTACTGCGCCTGCGCTAGCGGCGCTGTCAATCATCGCCATTAGGACCAGAGCGTACTGCGCCTGCGCAGTACATTCCAGTCCACGTGGCGGTGATTGACAGCGCCACTTATGCAAGCGCAGTACAGGCCGACCTCCAGGTCGGCCTGACGTCATCGCCACGGACCAGGAAGCAGAGACGGCGAGCGGCTGCGGGCACAGCTGCGGCGAGGGACATGCTGGGAGTTTGGGGCCGGAGGAAGCCCCAGGTAAGTAGCACTTATTTTGTTACAAAATCCCTGATAACGCCTTTAAGTTCATGTAAATTTGGATCCACCTATGGCCACACCCACATTCTGGTGCATGGCCCCACCCATTTGTCGTCTGGAGTGCCCAAAAGTGCCCCAAATCTCTTAGGATCCTAGCAATGCCCCTGGCTACAAGTGCTGCAGTGTGACTGATCCCACAGGATTACACAGGTTACAGCACTCTGCTAATCGCCGACAATCAGAAAAGCACAAAAACACTCCTGGAAAGCACCAAAGTGCGAATGGGGCCAAAGAGTGTTAGCTGTGGATTCGGTATTCTCCCTACAAAAAAAGCCTAACTGCAATATTTGCAGTGGGGAAAAGGTTGACTACTGGAACAATCTATCTAAAGCGTATTTAAAAAAACAAAAAAGGCACTCCACCCTCATATTAAAGTAGAGGCAGAAAAAGCCCTTAGGGGGTTGTTTCTAACTGCACTAGTAGGGTGGTATCATGTCACATGGTTAAATAAGCACACAGTCCCCAGTTTGTAAATGCTCTTGACCTATTTCCCATGCAGAACATAGATAGAGCAGTTGAACCGGGTTTTGGGGGCCGGCACTGCCATAGAGGCAAAGGGGGCAATTGCCCCAGGGCCCCCAACCTCTGCAGGGGCCCCGCACTGCCAACCCTGCCAAATGCTGCTCCCCTGGCTTGCACTGCTCCCCGGGGCCCTTGCATGAAAAGCAGCAATAGTAATTACTCACCTATCCCAGCGGGCGGCGGCTGCACGGTCTGGGCACTCTTGCTACACTGTCCTCCTCCTCTATGACCCGGCGTGTGTTATGTTATGTGTAAACACGCGCCGGGTCATAGAGGAGGAGGAGGACAGTGTGGCAAGAGTGCCCAGACTGTACAGCCGCTGCCCACCAGAATAGGGGAGTAATTACTGCTGCTGCTTCTCATGCAAGGGCCCCGGGGAACAGTAAGGTAATGGCTTGGGGGGATTCCAGGCGGGAGGCCCTCACTTCAGTTTGCCCCAGAGCCCCTTAAACCAGCCTTGCCTGGTTTTGATCACACATGGAGGTATCAAAGATTGACCAGACATTAGATGTCTTGTTTTGGCTACCTTGAACACTTTTCCAGTATATTGCTACTGTGAAACTCTCCTCCCTTTGGCCATGCGGGTTCTTAGCAACAACTGTTGGTTGATGCACCACATTGACACTGATGAAGGGCGGAGCCCGAAACATGTAGTGTGTATCGATATGTAATAAAATCGAACGCAAGTTCCTGCCTGTGGAGTGCCTCCTTCTACTCTAAGTATCACTGTGTGGAGCAGGGGTGTGTACCTGCTTGGAGGAGCAGCACCGGCATCAGCTCTCCTGGTCCAGGATTGAGCCAACAGAGCTAAGTTCAGTCAAGTATACTATTGGACATTGTCATATGAGTCTGAGGCTGAGGCCACTTCCCCACCCCCTGCCTATAAATGAGACATAACGCACCAGGAGGTGGCACTTCAGATTTTGCATGCCTATGGGATCTCCTGTGGCATAAGAGGTAAAGGATAAAGGTAGCATTGGTGATATAAGAAAATAAGCATAACCCTCCACTGCTCTGTCCACTCAGCTGTGTGTAGGACTTTAATATGTCTTCTCTTAAATGTGGTGCTTAGTGTATTATAGATAATCATGGTTTTATCAGAAACTGAGGTTTAAAAGATTGCCCAAATAAAAGGCAAGTTATTTTGGGCAACCTACTCCCTGTCTCAGGATGTTGCAGCTGTCTATCATCTTCTTAACCATCATCCATTGCTGTACTGGTCCATACCTTTACCTTAATTTTGGTCAAACATCTAATCTGCTACCTCCACCTCATTCTCTAAGTTATGGTGATAATTCGGGTGGTTACCAGAGCTAGTGTTGGGCGAACAGTGTCCGCCACTGTTCGGGTTCTGCAGAACATCACCCTGTTCGGGTGATGTTCGAGTTCGGCCGAACACCTGATGGTGTTCGGCCGCATGGCCGAACTAAGAGCGCATGGCCGAACGTTCCCCGAATGTTCGGCTAGCGCTGTGATTGGCCGAACGGGTCACGTGGTTCGGACCCGAACGCGCTCCGATTGGCCGAACTGTCACGTGGTTCGGGTAAATAAATACTCGAACCACGTCATATTTCCGCCATTTGTCTGTGGGTTTAGCTTTGGGTAGGCAGGCAGGGTAGTTCGCGCTCCAGCCACGCTAGCCAGGGTCCCCCCAGTCATTGTGTCGCTGCTGGGAATAGTAGTACACCGCTCGCTCAGCATTCTGTTTACTGCCACTCTGTGTACCTCGCTCAGCCAAACTATATAGCATTCTGTTTACTGTTCTGTGTCTGCTGGGAATAGTAGTACACCGCTCGCTCAGCCACACTATATAGCATTCTGTTTACTGCCACTCTGTGTCTTCTGGGAATAGTGGTACACCGCTCACCCGCCACTGTATAGCATTGTGCTCTGTGTCGCTGCTGGGAATAGTGGTACACCGCTCACCCGCCACTGTATAGCATTGTGCTCTGTGTCGCTGCTGGGAATAGTGGTACACCGCTCACCCGCCACTGTATAGCATTGTGCTCTGTGTCGCTGCTGGGAATAGTGGTACACCGCTCAGCCACACTATATAGCATTCTGTTTACTGTTCTGTGTCTGCTGGGAATAGTAGTGCACCGCTCGCTCAGCCACACTATATAGCATTCTGTTTACTGCCACTCTGTGTACCTCGCTCAGCCACACTATATAGCATTCTGTTTACTGCCACTCTGTGTCTTCTGGGAATAGTAGTACACCGCTCACCCGCCACTGTATAGCATTGTGCTCTGTGTCGCTGCTGGGAATAGTGGTACACCGCTCACCCGCCACTGTATAGCATTGTGCTGTGTGTCGCTGCTGGGAATAGTGGTACACCGCTCAGCCACACTATATAGCATTCTGTTTACTGTTCTGTGTCTGCTGGAAATAGTAGTACACCGCTCGCTCAGCCACACTATATAGCATTCTGTTTACTGCCACTCTGTGTACCTCGCTCAGCCACACTATATAGCATTCTGTTTACTGTTCTGTGTCTGCTGGGAATAGTAGTACACCGCTCGCTCAGCCACACTATATAGCATTCTGTTTACTGCCACTCTGTGTACCTCGATCAGCCACACTATATAGCATTCTGTTTACTGCCACTCTGTGTCTTCTGGGAATAGTAGTACACCGCTCACCCGCCACTGTATAGCATTGTGCTCTGTGTCGCTGCTGGGAATAGTGGTACACCGCTCAGCCACACTATATAGCATTCTGTTTACTGTTCTGTGTCTGCTGGGAATAGTAGTACACCGCTCGCTCAGCCACACTATATAGCATTCTGTTTACTGCCACTCTGTGTACCTCGCTCAGCCACACTATATAGCATTCTGTTTACTGCCACTCTGTGTCTTCTGGGAATAGTAGTACACCGCTCACCCGCCACTGTATAGCATTGTGCTCTGTGTCGCTGCTGGAAATAGTGGTACACCGCTCACCCGCCACTGTATAGCATTGTGCTCTGTGTCGCTGCTGAGAATAGTGGTACACCGCTCAGCCACACTATATAGCATTCTGTTTACTGTTCTGTGTCTGCTGGGAATAGTAGTACACCGCTCGCTCAGCCACACTATATAGCATTCTGTTTACTGCCACTCTGTGTACCTCGCTCAGCCACACTATATAGCATTCTGTTTACTGTTCTGTGTCTGCTGGGAATAGTAGTACACCGCTCGCTCAGCCACACTATATAGCATTCTGTTTACTGCCACTCTGTGTACCTCGCTCAGCCACACTATATAGCATTCTGTTTACTGTTCTGTGTCTGCTGGGAATAGTAGTACACCGCTCGCTCAGCCATACTATATAGCATTCTGTTTACTGCCACTCTGTGTACCTCGCTCAGCCACACTATATAGCATTCTGTTTACTGCCACTCTGTGTCTGCTGGGAATAGTAGTACACCGCTCACCCGCCACTGTATAGCATTGTGCTCTGTGTCGCTGCTGGGAATAGTGGTACACCGCTCACCCGCCACTGTATAGCATTGTGCTCTGTGTCGCTGCTGGGAATAGTGGTACACCGCTCACCTGCCACTGTATAGCATTGTGCTCTGTGTCGCTGCTGGGAATAGTGGTACTGTATAGCATTTCTGTACTGCCACTGTACTGCTGCCAGTCAGCGTGTACTGTAAGGATAAGTGAAATGAGGAAGAAATCCGGTGAAAGAGGGAGGGGCAAGGGAAGAGGTGTTTCCCCTGACTGTTCACGTACAGGCCACAGGGGAGCACCCAAGAAAACCCACTCAATACCGCCCATGTTGTCCAGGACAACAACCCTTACAAATCCAAAAGAACAGGACCAGATAATTACTTGGATGACCTCTCAAGCGTCCAGCAGTGGGTTAAGCAGCACCAGCACATCACGCACGAGGTCCGAGTCCTCAGCCAGTTACAAGGAGCCAGTGGGCACAAAGCTGACACAACCGGCAGCGACACCACGCACACAACTGCCAGATAACCAGTCCGATGAATTACCTCAGGACACAATGGGGTATTCGCAGGAGCTATTCCCAGCCCAACAAACTTCCACCTTTCAAAGGTCAATGGAGGAACAGCCAGAAATGTTGTGCCTGGATTCACAACCATTAACTGTGGGAAATGCACCGCGCACTGAAATACAAGGCGAGTCCGAGGAGGACTCGGAAACCCAAATCCCAGAGCAAGTTGGGCAGGAGGGGTTGCAATTGCAGGTCGGCCGACAAGATCTGGAAGACGACGTTGGAGTGAGCTGCGCAGAGGTTGTTCTGGGGAGCTCTACTCCACGGCGGCGGCCCCCTACAATGACATATGACGAGTTTGAGGAGATGGAAGAGGAGGGTATGGACAATGTGGACAGAGACCCAGATTTTGTTTGTGAACGAGAACATCGCCGTCGTAGCAGCAGCACAGATGAGTCTGTTGAAGAACCCACTGCTGCACGAGTTCGCCTTGTGCCACAAGGTAGGCGGCGCGCAATTTCAGGCACCACAAGCGTGGAAGTTCAAGTGAGAGGCAAAAGAGGAGCAAACAGAAATCGCCAGCAAGGCAGGTGCTCCAAAGTCTGGGCTTTCTTTGAAGACTGCACTGAGGATGTTACCATGGCGATTTGCAAGGTGTGCAAGACCCGCCTGAGCAGGGGGAAAAGTATTAACAACCTCTCCACCACCAGCATGAGCCGCCACATGCTATCCAAACATCCCACTCTGTGGGCAAACGCGGCAGGACAGGGTACCAGCAACACTGCCTCCCTTGGGTTCACCAGACTCACCACCAGACCCGCCTCAGCAGCAGCAGTAGCCCAGCCATTGCGTGGTTCACAACATTCACAAACATCAGACGACGCTGACACTGTCACTTTCCGGAGTAGTGCTCTTGAGGTCTCCCAGTGTTCATCAAACACAACAACCAACAGCCCTTCCGTGTGCAGCGCTTCGGTTCAGTTGTCTGTGTCGGAGATGTTTGAGCGCAAGAGGAAATTGCCAGCAAATGACCCCCGGGCCGTGGCAGTAACAGTCAGCATAGCCAAGCTTCTGGCCTGCGAAATGCTGCCATATCGAGTGGTGGAGACAAACAGCTTCAAGGGCATGATGTCAGTGGCCATCCCACGTTACGTGGTTCCCAGCCGCTACCACTTTGTGCGCTCTGCAGTGCCTGAGTTGCATGAGCACGTGGTCAGCAAAATAACCCGAAGCTTGAAGAATGCCGTTGCCTGCAAGGTTCACCTCACCACTGACACCTGGACGAGTGCGTTCGGCCAGGGTCGATACATCTCCCTTACCGCGCACTGGGTGAACCTTGTGGAGCCTGGCAGTGATTCCTCACCTGCTACGGCGCGGGTGTTGCCCACGCCGCAAACAGCTGCACCGCCGTCCCTCCCACTGAATAACAACAGCAGCACCTACCTCTCTGACTCCTTCTCCTCCAACGCATCTCAAAGCTGTACCTCATCCGGAAACGCCAACCCAGCAGCAGTAGGATCGTGGAAGCAGTGCAGCACAGCTGTTGGCATGCGTCAGCAAGCGTTGCTGAAGCTGATCTGCCTTGGGGATAAGCAGCACACGGGAGGAAATTTGGAAGGGAATAAAGGAACAGATGGATTTGTGGCTGGCACCGCTGGACCTGAAACCGGGCATGGTTGTGTGTGATAATGGGAGTAATCTCATTCGTGCTTTAAGGTTGGCTAAGCTGACACACATCCCTTGCCTGGCGCACGTGATGAACCTAGTAGTTCAGCGGTTCCTGAGGACATACCCAGGCGTGGCCGATCTTCTGTTGAAGGTGCGTCGAGTGGCCAAACATTGTAGAAATTCCAGTACTGCTTCGGGGGCACTCGCCAAGATGCAGGAGCGCTTCAATCTCCCCCACCATCGCTTGCTGTGTGATGTCCCTACGCGCTGGAATTCTACGCTGCACATGCTAGCCCGCTTTTGTGAGCAGAAGAGTGCAGTGGTCCAGTACATGACGGTGCAGTACCGAGGCGCATCCGGACAGCTGCCAAGCTTCTGTGGATCCGATTGGGCCAACATGTTGGACCTCTGCCAAGTCCTCCAAAATTTTGAGCAATCCACGTTGCTTGTGAGCAGTGACAACTCTTCAGTCAGCATTATCATACCACTGCTGTGTTTACTGAAGAGGTCAATGTTGAAAATCAAGGAAACAGCTGTCATGATGCAACTGGGGGAATCTGAAGGAGAAAACGATCAGCGTGATGGTACCAACATCAGGCCATCCGCCTCAGGGAACGCTGGCCCCAGCAGCTATGACGAAGAAGAGGAGGAGGAACAGCTGGAGTTGGAGCAGGAATTTCATGCCACCACTGACGAGGGCCAGAGCGGTGCACGTTGGACTTCCACAATTCAGCGCGAATGGTCAGCAGAAGCAGACCAGGAGGAAGGTGACGACTATGATGCATCACAACTACTATCACAACGCTCACAAGAGGATGAGGAGGATTCTGGTAGGACTCTGGCACACATGGCTCAATTCATGCTAGACTGCATTGAACGTGACCCACGCATTGTGCGCATTCTGGACAACACCAATTACTGGGTTTATACCCTTCTGGATCCACGGTACAAACACAATGTTCCAAAACTGCTTGAAGAAAGAGTCAGACAGGTCAAAATGGAAGAATACCAGCAGGCCCTTGTGGAGACTTTAGAGAGGAGATTGACATCCTCCCCCTCCTCTAGCCAGTTGTACACCGACAGACTGACTTCCGCAAACCCAGGACGACCAGGAGGGCAGCAAACAACGCAAGCCGCAGCTAGTGCCCAAAAGGGAATGGTATCGGCAGTGTCCTTGGAGTGGGAAAATTTTCTGACACCCATGCAGCAGCAGCCCACTGAACAGCAAGCGTGCAGATCCACCTCCAACACCGATCGCCTGGAGAAGATGGTCAAGGACTACATGTCAGATGACGTAGCTGTGTCGAACAATCCATCTGCACCCTTCAACTATTGGGTATCGAAGCTAGACACCTGGCACAAACTGGCAATGTACGCAATAGAGGTGCTGGCTTGCCCGGCAGCCAGCGTTATGTCGGAACGCTGTTTCAGTGCTGCCGGAGTCATCGTCACAGATCGGCGTATCTGCCTCTCCACAGAAAATGCAGACCGTCTGACTCAAATTAAAATGAATCAATCCTGGATTGGAAATGACTACGCAACACTCCAGGACCCCAACCAAGTAACATGACCAATGAACATCTGGGATGGTGTAGCGTTTCCGGTCCCTGTTTATTGAACCTCTCATCTGTATTACATTTATGACTGCATGGCGGCAAAAAGCATTGCTGCTATATCCGCACGCTTTTTGTCCTCATGCAAGGCCTGGGTTGTTGTGTCTCAAAAAGCATGGCCTTCTCCTCCTGCGCCTCCTCCTGTTCTATCACGTCTGCTGCTGCTGGGTTAGCGTTGCCGCGTGGTCCCTGTTTATTGAACCACTTATCTTTATTACATTTATGACTGCATGGCGGTACAAAGCATGCTATCCGCACGCTTCTTGTCCTCATGCAAGGCCTGGGTTGTTGTGTCTCACAAAGCGTGGCCTTCTCCTCCTGCGCCTCCTCCTGTTCCATCACGTCTGCTGCTGCTGGGTTAGCGTTGCCGCGTGGTCCCTGTTTATTGAACCACTTATCTTTATTACATTTATGACTGCATGGTGGTACAAAGCATGCTATCCGCACGCTTCTTGTCCTCATGCAAGGCCTGGGTTGTTGTGTCTCACAAAGCGTGGCCTTCTCCTCCTGCGCCTCCTCCTGTTCCATCACGTCTGCTGCTGCTGAGTTAGCGTTGCCGCGTGGTCCCTGTTTATTGAACCACTTATCTTTATTACATTTATGACTGCATGGCGGTACAAAGCATGCTATCCGCACGCTTATTGTCCTCATGCAAGGCCTGGGTTGTTGTGTCTCACAAAGCGTGGCCTTCTCCTCCTGCGCCTCCTCCTGTTCCATCACGTCTGCTGCTGCTGGGTTAGCGTTGCCGCGTGGTCCCTGTTTATTGAACCACTTATCTTTATTACATTTATGACTGCATGGCGGTACAAAGCATGCTATCCTCACGCTTCTTGTCCTCATGCAAGGCCTGGGTTGTTGTGTCTCACAAAGCGTGGCCTTCTCCTCCTGCGCCTCCTCCTGTTCCATCACGTCTGCTGCTGCTGGGTTAGCGTTGCCGCGTGGTCCCTGTTTATTGAACCACTTATCTTTATTACATTTATGACTGCATGGCGGTACAAAGCATGCTATCCGCACGCTTCTTGTCCTCATGCAAGGCCTGGGTTGTTGTGTCTCACAAAGTGTGGCCTTCTCCTCCTGCGCCTCCTCCTGTTCCATTACGTCTGCTGCTGCTGGGTTAGCGTTGCCGCGTGGTCCCTAATTATTGAACCACTTATCTTTATTACATTTATGACTGCATGGCGGTACAAAGCATGCTATCCGCACGCTTCTTGTCCTCATGCAAGGCCTGGGTTGTTGTGTCTCACAAAGCGTGGCCTTCTCCTCCTGCGCCTCCTCCTGTTCCATCACGTCTGCTGCTGCTGGTGCTGGGTTAGCGTTACCGGTCCCTTTTCCTGGAACCTCTTCTCGGTATTACATTTATGACTGCATGGCGAAAAAAAGCATGTTACCTGTGCAAAGAAACATGACATTTTCCACATTTAAAAGACAGTTTTTCCTTTGAAACTTTACAATCAATTTTCTCAAAAACTATAAGCTCTTTTTCAAATATTTTTTCCTCTTGTACCCACTCCCAAGGTGCACATACCCTGCTAATTTGGGGTATGTAGCATGTAAGGAAGCTTTACAAAGCACGAAAGTTCGGGTCCCCATTGACTTCCATTATGTTCGGAGTTCGGCGCGAACACCCGAACATCGCGGCGATGTTCGGCGAACGTTCGCGAACCCGAACATCTAGGTGTTCGCCCAACACTAACCAGAACCCCAGGATTATCTATAGGAAGAAGAGAGACTAGGAGCCCAATGGTGTGATATCGTTACACAGGTGATGTATTTGTGTAAGAGAGTAATGTGCTCAAAAAGTGGGTTGCAAAGTTTTGCAGCCACAGTTAAGAGCCTGCGGGAAATTAGAGATATAAATTAGAAATAGAGGCATCCAAGCTCTGATCAGCCATACAGAAATGCACTTTTTTGTTTTGAATGTGCCTGAGGAAGCAAGCAAGTACCTGGGAAATGCATTTCCTGTCAGGTTCACCCTTCCGCCATCCAGTTTTTGTCTTGTGCACGTGCACACAAGATCAAACACAACTTTATGTGCTTGTCTAAGAGCATACAAAGAAGCGTGGTAATCCACAAACGTCGAAATCCACAAGTGTGCCAAATCTGCGGACGTGCATACGTGTAATCTGAGTTTTAGCACCAGTTCTTCAGCATCCACCTATAGAAAGCTGGTGAGTGGTGAGTCAGTAAGCCAGTGCTATTTCTGTTGTAACAGCTTAGGTTAACTGCTACCTTGGTTCACCCTTGCTGATTACCTTGCTATTGTTTCCACGTTGTGACTTGTCATGTGACCTTGACCTTTGCTTGTTATCCACCTGCCTTGTACTTTAGCCAGTGACCTAAAACTCATTTGCCAGCTGCCTGCCTCTACCTTTGCTTGTGAACATTTTGATTGCTACCTGCCCTGACCTTTGGCCAGATTTACCGCAACTCAATAATTTTAGCACAATCCCAGAACTCGGAAGGATAGGACCAATCAGAGAATGCAGAATTTTTCCACCAAAATCGGACTACCGCAGTAATTTTATACTAATCACAAGATTTGGAATCGGAAGGGAAAAGAAGGGAAAATCGAAAAACTGGAAATCATCATTGACGGAAATCAGAATTTCCGTGGAATAGGAAATAGGTGTTTCCGACAATCCCTAGAACCCAAAGCTTGCTAGCAAAATGCATTGTGCTACTAAATACCGAAACTCTCTTTGAGGTTTTACATTTAGAAGGTGAGCTTACTTTCATCACTCCACTACTGGGGTGCCTCTTTATTATACAGTGTTCCCATTTTCGTAGTCCCCACAGGCTTTTCCTACCACATCTCGCGCTGACATTTCCCTCCACTGTAAGAACATGACCTTCGGACCAGGTATTTTAAAGCGTACCCCACGGAACCAGTAAAGCTGTTAGGAGTGATCTAGTTACCTCTGCAGCGGGAAGCGGTGCGGCCATCGCTTCCGTGTCTGACGTCACCGCGGATCTCGCCGCGTCCTCTCAGTCATCTCCTTCCGGCAGAACAGGTCTCTCCAGGTTGCATCAGAGCAGAGTAGCGCACGCGCGCACCAGGAGACAGGACCTTTATGCGGTGAGGAGGCGGGTCAGCTGACCTGCCGGTCAGCTGACAGCAGTGTTCTGACTCTCGCTGCTGAATGGCCGGGTTTCGCTGGGCGGGTAGTTTGGAATTGCCTCTCTGTATTTAAACCCTGTATTGTCAGTGGCTCGTTGTCTGCTGTTGCTGAAACTTCGCAGTGAAAGCTCTCAAACCTTAGTCAGATCCGTGTGTGTTTGATCTGGCAGGACCCCGGGGATTCACACTTAGCTTAGGAGAATATTATTATTATTGTGTATTGATTTATTGTGTATGACCTCTTGCCTGAACCTCTGATTACTCTCTGCCTCTCGATTCTGTACCTTTGCCAATCTGTTCTGTTGCCGACCCCTGCCCGACCTCTTACTCTGATTAAGCCTTCTGATTCTGTACCTTTGCCAGTCTGATCTGCTGCCGACCTCGGCCTGTATACTCACTACGATTTTGCCTGACGTTTCTGTACCGCTGCCTGACCGACCTGTTACCAACTCTGCCTGTACAACCACTCTTTATTTAGTGATAGTCCCTGCCACCAAGGGCTGTTACTTAGGAGTACTCCTGTATAATACTGTGCACCCAAAACACGTGTGATCACACATGAAATAAAATACTGACTTTTGTTCTGATAGAGCTGGCTCTGATTATCAAATATCTCACTGATCATTACAAAAGCGTAAACATTCCCAAAAGCCCATATCCAAGAACCCACATGACAATCTGGTAGGGCCAGTGCCACCTAATTCTGCATTTGGCAGGAACGGGAGGGAGAAGGCACCTTATACTGATTTATTTGGGGAGATGCTTGTGGGCCAGGAAACCAGATGTTAATTTTGTGTTAGCTAGACCCATCCCTGTTTTTAACAACACCTTTGATAAGTGGCGTAACTACACTTATGGGGCCCCCCAGAAAAACTTTGATGGGGCCCCCAAATATTCACACCACATGGTACCCTTCATGGTCTTGGGGCCCATCTCACAAAGTTCATAAAACAAGTGGGGCCATGTAAGGTCTGCGGTGACTGTCAGCGGCAAGACTTGAGCTACAACGCCAACTTCCGGGTCCTGGCAAGCCGCTGACGTCACTGGAGAGGAGACTACTCAGCTCCTATTGGACAGGTGGAGAACGCGCTCTCATTACGTGTTCTGCTGATGTAAACAGTAACCACATGTATGCTTGCGTGTTGTGTGTCATCTGATCAGCTGACACGCTGAAATGTTATGTGTGTATACAATTCTGCTTGTGTTTGATTGGTTTGTTTCTGTATTTAAATCTGGTGAGCGCCCCCTGTCATTGCCCGTGATAGCATTAGCTTTGGCTTGTTGCTGGGTATGCGCTCACTGTTATCGTATTCCTGTTGCCAAACTTTGCCTTGTATCTTGACTACGTTTAACCTCTGCTTGATCCCTGTTGTTGTCTACTGCCTTATATACTGACCATGTTTGTCTCTGCTGGATTCCTGTTGCCAACCTTGCTCTTGTACCTGGACTACGCTTTGCCTTGCTGCTTGGATTGACCCTCTGCTTTTGACACGGATTTGCATGAACTCTCCCTGGACTGACTTCGGCTTGCCTTGACTACGCTATCTCTGGAAAGTGTTACCTGAACTACCTTACTACTCTCCAGAAACTCCTGACACTGCAGTCATCTGGTTCACTTGTCTGGACAGCCTCCTCCACTAGGGGTGTGTGTGTGTGTGTGTGTGTGTGTGTGTGTGTGTGTGCGTGCGTGCGTGCGTGCGTGCGTGCGTGCGTGCGTGTATCAGTTGGTCACTGGGTGAAAGGGATTAAGAATTTGGAAGGTAGGTGGAGCCTACAACAGCCAATACAAATTCACCTTTCGATTTTCAAAGGGAATATTTAAGCTGCTACCATTCTTATATGGTTAATAGAAGATGCCTCAAACCTGGTACAGTTGGCCACTGGGTGATTAGGGTTCAAAATCAGAAAGGAGGCGGAGCCACAAACAGCCAATCAGATTTGTCAATCAGATTTGTTTATTTTTCAATGGGAATATACAAAGTATTGATACCAAGGACCCCAAAGCTGATAAACTTGATAATTGAGTGACTGTATGTCAAGGTTAGAAAAAGTGTGCGGCGCCAACAACTTAATTTTTTACATGGCGGGGTTCCCAAACTTGACACAATTGGCCACTGGGTGACTCGGATTAATATTCAGAAATGTGGGTGGACCCTAAAAACAGCCAATCAAAATGTACCTATTGATTTTCAAAGGGGAACATTTACATTGCTACAATTCTTACACTGTTAATGACAGAGGTCTCAAACCTGATACAGTCAGTTATTGGGTGACTGGGGTCCAAATTCACTAAAGTGGGTGGAGCACCAAACAGCCAATCAGATTTTTTAAATGGATTTCAGCCATTCTGTTATTGGCAGGGTTCTCAAACTTGACACAGTTGGCCACTGGGTGACTGGTACTAATATTCAGGAAAGTGGGTGGAGCCTACAGCAGCCAATCAAAATTCACCTTTTGATTTTCAAGGGGAATATTTACATTGCTGTCATTCATACACTCTTAATGGCAGAGGCCTCACATCTGTTACAGTCAGTCACTGGGAGACTGGGGTTTAAATTCTGAAAAGGGAGTGGGCCAAAAACAGCCAATCAGATTTGTTTAATTTCAATGGTAAAATGCAATTTATTGATGCCAAAGACCACAAAGCTCATAAACTTGGCCAGTGAGTGATTGTATGTCAAGGTTAGAAATAGTGGGCAGAGCCAAAAACAACTTTTTACATGGGAAAATATAAATTGCAGCTATTCTTACACTATTAATGGCAGGGTTCTCAAACTTGACACAGTTGGTCACTGGGGGACTAGGATTAATATACGGAAAAGTAGGTGGAGCCTACAAGAGCCAATCAAAATTCACCTATTAATTTTCAAGGGGAATATTGAAACTGCTGTCATTCTTACACTGTTGATGGCAGAGGCCTCAAACCTGCTACAGTCAGTCATCAAGTGACTGTGGTTCAAATTCACTAAAGGGGTGGAGCCACAAACATCCAATTAGATTTGCTTTTTTTGGATAAACTGTTTCCATTCACACAATTTTGATGCCAGGAGCCCAAAAGCTCACAAACTTGGTCATTAAGTAGTGACTGTGTGTCAAGGTTACAAAAAGTGGGTGGAGTCATAAACAGATTTTTCTGGGAAATTGTAAACTGCAGCCCTTCTTCACTGTTAATGGCAGGGTTCTCAAACTTTGCACAATTCGTTACTGGGTGAATGGGATTAATATTCATAAAAAGCCAATCAAAATCGCCTGTTGATTTTCAAGGGGAATATTAAAATTGCTGCCATTCTTGCACTGTTAATGGCACAAGCCTCAAACCTGGTACAGTTAGTCATTGGGGTTCAAATTCAGAAAAGGGGACAGAGACACAAACAGTTTCATTTCTTGGGAAAATACAAATTATTGATGCCAAGGACCCCAAAGCTCACAAACTGTATGTATGTCCAGGTTACAAAAAGTAGGTGGAGCCAAAACCAAATTTCACTGGAAAAATGTACACTGCAGGCCTTCTTACACAGTTAATGGCAGGGTTCCCAAACCTTGCCCAGGTGGTCACTGGGTGACTGAGATTAATATTCAGGGAAGTGGGTGGAGCCTATAATAGCCAATCAAAATTCACCTGTCGATTTTCAAGGGGAATATTTAAATTGCTGCCATTTTTACACTGGTAATAGCAGATGCCTCAAACCTGCTACAGTTGTTCATTGGGTGACTGGGGTTCAAATGCTGGAGAGGGGCAGAGCCACAAACAGCCAATCTGATTTGTTTAATTTCTATGGTAATATCCAAATTATTGATGCTAAAGACCCCAAAGCTCACAAACTTGGTCATTGAGTGTTTGTGCGTTAGGGTTAGAAGAAGTGTGCGGAACCAACACCAGTCAAATACATACCTGGGCAATGCCGGGTCATCAGTGGGTGGAGACAAATACAAATTTCACTGGGAAAATGTAAACTGCAGCCATTCTTACACTGTTAATGGGAGGGTTCTTAAACTTTGCACAATTGTTCACTCAGTGAATGGGATTAATATTCAGAAAAGTGGGTGGAGCGTGTGGAGCGTGGAGTGTGTGTGTGTGTGTGTGTGTGTGTGTGTGTGTGTGTGTGTGTGTGTGTGTGTGTGTGTCGATCACACAAGAACGCCTTGACTGCACAGTTGGTCACTGGGTGAAAGGGATTAAGAATTTGGAAGGTAGGTGGAGCCTACAACAGCCAATAAAAATTCACCTTTCGATTTTCAAAGGGAATATTTAAGCTGCTACCATTCTTATATGGTTAATAGAAGATGCCTCAAACCTGGTACAGTTGGCCACTGGGTGATTAGGGTTCAAAATCAGAAAGGAGGCGGAGCCACAAACAGCCAATCAGATTTGTCAATCAGATTTGTTTATTTTTCAATGGGAATATACAAAGTATTGATACCAAGGACCCCAAAGCTGATAAACTTGATAATTGAGTGACTGTATGTCAAGGTTAGAAAAAGTGTGCGGCGCCAACAACTTAATTTTTTACATGGCGGGGTTCCCAAACTTGACACAATTGGCCACTGGGTGACTCGGATTAATATTCAGAAATGTGGGTGGACCCTAAAAACAGCCAATCAAAATGTACCTATTGATTTTCAAAGGGGAACATTTACATTGCTACAATTCTTACACTGTTAATGACAGAGGTCTCAAACCTGATACAGTCAGTTATTGGGTGACTGGGGTCCAAATTCACTAAAGTGGGTGGAGCACCAAACAGCCAATCAGATTTTTTAAATGGATTTCAGCCATTCTGTTATTGGCAGGGTTCTCAAACTTGACACAGTTGGCCACTGGGTGACTGGTACTAATATTCAGGAAAGTGGGTGGAGCCTACAGCAGCCAATCAAAATTCACCTTTTGATTTTCAAGGGGAATATTTACATTGCTGTCATTCATACACTCTTAATGGCAGAGGCCTCACATCTGTTACAGTCAGTCACTGGGAGACTGGGGTTTAAATTCTGAAAAGGGAGTGGGCCAAAAACAGCCAATCAGATTTGTTTAATTTCAATGGTAAAATGCAATTTATTGATGCCAAAGACCACAAAGCTCATAAACTTGGCCAGTGAGTGATTGTATGTCAAGGTTAGAAATAGTGGGCAGAGCCAAAAACAACTTTTTACATGGGAAAATATAAATTGCAGCTATTCTTACACTATTAATGGCAGGGTTCTCAAACTTGACACAGTTGGTCACTGGGGGACTAGGATTAATATACGGAAAAGTAGGTGGAGCCTACAAGAGCCAATCAAAATTCACCTATTAATTTTCAAGGGGAATATTGAAACTGCTGTCATTCTTACACTGTTGATGGCAGAGGCCTCAAACCTGCTACAGTCAGTCATCAAGTGACTGTGGTTCAAATTCACTAAAGGGGTGGAGCCACAAACATCCAATTAGATTTGCTTTTTTTGGATAAACTGTTTCCATTCACACAATTTTGATGCCAGGAGCCCAAAAGCTCACAAACTTGGTCATTAAGTAGTGACTGTGTGTCAAGGTTACAAAAAGTGGGTGGAGTCATAAACAGATTTTTCTGGGAAATTGTAAACTGCAGCCCTTCTTCACTGTTAATGGCAGGGTTCTCAAACTTTGCACAATTCGTTACTGGGTGAATGGGATTAATATTCATAAAAAGCCAATCAAAATCGCCTGTTGATTTTCAAGGGGAATATTAAAATTGCTGCCATTCTTGCACTGTTAATGGCACAAGCCTCAAACCTGGTACAGTTAGTCATTGGGGTTCAAATTCAGAAAAGGGGACAGAGACACAAACAGTTTCATTTCTTGGGAAAATACAAATTATTGATGCCAAGGACCCCAAAGCTCACAAACTGTATGTATGTCCAGGTTACAAAAAGTAGGTGGAGCCAAAACCAAATTTCACTGGAAAAATGTACACTGCAGGCCTTCTTACACAGTTAATGGCAGGGTTCCCAAACCTTGCCCAGGTGGTCACTGGGTGACTGAGATTAATATTCAGGGAAGTGGGTGGAGCCTATAATAGCCAATCAAAATTCACCTGTCGATTTTCAAGGGGAATATTTAAATTGCTGCCATTTTTACACTGGTAATAGCAGATGCCTCAAACCTGCTACAGTTGTTCATTGGGTGACTGGGGTTCAAATGCTGGAGAGGGGCAGAGCCACAAACAGCCAATCTGATTTGTTTAATTTCTATGGTAATATCCAAATTATTGATGCTAAAGACCCCAAAGCTCACAAACTTGGTCATTGAGTGTTTGTGCGTTAGGGTTAGAAGAAGTGTGCGGAACCAACACCAGTCAAATACATACCTGGGCAATGCCGGGTCATCAGTGGGTGGAGACAAATACAAATTTCACTGGGAAAATGTAAACTGCAGCCATTCTTACACTGTTAATGGGAGGGTTCTTAAACTTTGCACAATTGTTCACTCAGTGAATGGGATTAATATTCAGAAAAGTGGGTGGAGCATGTGGAGCGTGGAGTGTGTGTGTGTGTGTGTGTGTGTGTGTGTGTGTCGATCACACAAGAACGCCTTGACTGCACAGTTGGTCACTGGGTGAAAGGGATTAAGAATTTGGAAGGTAGGTGGAGCCTACAACAGCCAATAAAAATTCACCTTTCGATTTTCAAAGGGAATATTTAAGCTGCTACCATTCTTATATGGTTAATAGAAGATGCCTCAAACCTGGTACAGTTGGCCACTGGGTGATTAGGGTTCAAAATCAGAAAGGAGGCGGAGCCACAAACAGCCAATCAGATTTGTCAATCAGATTTGTTTATTTTTCAATGGGAATATACAAAGTATTGATACCAAGGACCCCAAAGCTGATAAACTTGATAATTGAGTGACTGTATGTCAAGGTTAGAAAAAGTGTGCGGCGCCAACAACTTAATTTTTTACATGGCGGGGTTCCCAAACTTGACACAATTGGCCACTGGGTGACTCGGATTAATATTCAGAAATGTGGGTGGACCCTAAAAACAGCCAATCAAAATGTACCTATTGATTTTCAAAGGGGAACATTTACATTGCTACAATTCTTACACTGTTAATGACAGAGGTCTCAAACCTGATACAGTCAGTTATTGGGTGACTGGGGTCCAAATTCACTAAAGTGGGTGGAGCCCCAAACAGCCAATCAGATTTTTTAAATGGATTTCAGCCATTCTGTTATTGGCAGGGTTCTCAAACTTGACACAGTTGGCCACTGGGTGACTGGTACTAATATTCAGGAAAGTGGGTGGAGCCTACAGCAGCCAATCAAAATTCACCTTTTGATTTTCAAGGGGAATATTTACATTGCTGCCATTCATACACTCTTAATGGCAGAGGCCTCACATCTGTTACAGTCAGTCACTGGGAGACTGGGGTTTAAATTCTGAAAAGGGAGTGGGCCAAAAACAGCCAATCAGATTTGTTTAATTTCAATGGTAAAATGCAATTTATTGATGCCAAAGACCACAAAGCTCATAAACTTGGTCAGTGAGTGATTGTATGTCAAGGTTAGAAATAGTGGGCAGAGCCAAAAACAACTTTTTACATGGGAAAATATAAATTGCAGCTATTCTTACACTATTAATGGCAGGGTTCTCAAACTTGACACAGTTGGTCACTGGGGGACTAGGATTAAAGGGATACTTAAGTCAAAAATAAAAAATGATTTTTACTCACCTGGGGCATCCCTCAGCCCCCTGAAGCTGTATGGTGCCCTCGCAGCCTCGCTCCGATCCTCCTGTCCCCGCCGGCGGCTACTTCCGGGTTCGGCGACAGCCGCTGACAGGCTGGGAACTCGAGTGATTCTCCGCGTTCCCAGCCGCTATATCACCCTCTATGTTGCTATAGCGTATAACATATAACATAACATAAGAAGTGTGCGGAACCAACACCAGTCAAATACATACCTGGGCAATGCCGGGTCATCAGTGGGTGGAGACAAATACAAATTTCACTGGGAAAATGTAAACTGCAGCCATTCTTACACTGTTAATGGGAGGGTTCTTAAACTTTGCACAATTGTTCACTCAGTGAATGGGATTAATATTCAGAAAAGTGGGTGGAGCCTACAAAAGTGTATAAAGCTTCACCTATTGCTTTTCAAGGGAATATTTAATTGCTACCATTCTTGCACTGTTAATGGTACAGACCACAAACCTGGTACAGTTGGTCATTGGGTGACTGGGGTTCAAATTCAGAAAAGGGGGTGGAACCACAAACAACCCATCAGATTTTTTTCATTTCAATGCAAATTATTGATGCCAAAGACCACAAAGCTCACAAACTTGGTCTTTGAGTAATTGTTAGGGTTAGAAAAAGTGGGTGGAGCCGACATCAGCCAAATACAGTTCCGGACAACGCCGGGCAATCAGCTAGTATATATATATATATATATATATATATATATATATATATATATATATATATATATATATATATGTATGTTTATGTATTTATTATATCTACTGTGCCACTGCTTGCCATGTATAACCAAGTTCTGTTTAGTGGATTACTACTTGTCAGACTGAATCCTACATCTACCTTCAGGGTGTACTGTAGTATTGTGTTAGGCAGGAGTTTGTGCAGGTGTTACGGGTTGGGCTCTGGGTCAGTCATATGGGCATTAGTGATGCTCAAATACCCCTTTTCAAAATTCGAGTTAGGTCGAATTCGAATAGTAAATTATTCGAGGTCAGTCGAATATTCGAGTCGAATAATTTTTACTATTCGATTCGACCTCGGACTTCGAGCTCACTATTCGAGTCGGTATTCGAGCTCACTATTCGAGCTGACTATTCGAATTGGCCTTAAATAGCTTCCAACACTTGCTTTTTTTCCAAGTAACAACAGCAAGTGATTATGTGGGGATGTTCCTTTAAAAAAAAATGTGGAAAGATAAGTTGTGTCCTTAATTTTGTTCAGTAGTGTTACTGTATATACTTGTTCTTCTTCTTCTATATCATCTTCTTCTTCTTCTTCTTCTTCTTCTTCTTCTATATCATCATCATCTTCTTCTTCTTCTTCTTCTTCTTCTTCTTCTTCATCTTCATCTTCTCCTTCTCCTTCTTTTTCAATATCGTCTTCTTCTTCTTCACGTATTTCTCTTTTCAATTTTTTTTTTAAAGAAATGCAGCTATTTTTGAGCGTAACAAATAGCTGGTGGGCGCACGCATGTTGGAAGCGCCATTGTATGTGCTCCCTGGCAGTGGAAACACAAAGACAGCAGGAGGTAAATTCAGCAGCAGGAGGAGGAG
Organism: Hyperolius riggenbachi; assembly: GCF_040937935.1. Lineage (NCBI taxonomy): Eukaryota > Metazoa > Chordata > Amphibia > Anura > Hyperoliidae > Hyperolius > Hyperolius riggenbachi. The sequence continues at coordinate 32,826,424 of NC_090657.1, read as the reverse complement.
GATGAGTGTGTGGCAGCAGGCAGTCAATGAGGCAGGCAGCTCGCCGTGACATAATAGCCCTGGTACCTAGCGGTGATACCAGGGCTGTAAATAAACACAACAGGGGGTCCCAGACAGCGGTCGTGCAGCCCACATTGTGTCCAATACACAACTGGGACAACACAGTTTTCAACCCGGGCACCTCAGAAAAATTAAACCTTTTTTTTTTTTAATGGTTTGTTTGGTTTTGGTTTTGCAACCAATATAGCTATTGTTTGACGTAATAGCTGGTGGCAGAGTGGCAGCAGAAGGTAATTCTGTGTACCCTGGCAGTGGGAAACACAGACAGACAGCAACAGCAGCAGGAGGAATGGAGGAGTAATGTGAGCAGCTATTGTTTGACGTAATAGCTGGTGGCAGAGTGGCAGCAGAAGGTAAATCATCTGTGTAGTGTACCCTGGCAGTGGGAAACACAGACAGACAGCAGCAGCAGCAGCAGGAGGAGGTATGGAGGAGTAGTGTGAGTGTGGCAGCAGGTAGGCAGCGTGACATAATAGCCCTGGTACCTAGCGGTGATACCAGGGCTGTAAATAAACACAACAGGAGGTCCCAGACAGCGGTCGTGCAGCCCACATTGTGTCCAATACACAACTGGGACAACACAGTTTTCAACCCGGGCACCTCAGAAAAATTAAACCTTTTTTTTTTTTAATGGTTTGTTTGGTTTTGGTTTTGCAACCAATATAGCTATTGTTTGACGTAATAGCTGGTGGCAGAGTGGCAGCAGAAGAAGGTAATTCTGTGTACCCTGGCAGTGGGAAACACAGACAGACAGCAGCAGCAGCAGCAGGAGGAGGTATGGAGGAGTAGTGTGAGTGTGGCAGCAGGTAGGCAGCGTGACATAATAGCCCTGGTACCTAGCGGTGATACCAGGGCTGTAAATAAACACAACAGGAGGTCCCAGACAGCGGTCGTGCAGCCCACATTGTGTCCAATACACAACTGGGACAACACAGTTTTCAACCCGGGCACCTCAGAAAAATTAAACCTTTTTTTTTTTTTTAATGGTTTGTTTGGTTTTGGTTTTGCAACCAATATAGCTATTGTTTGACGTAATAGCTGGTGGCAGAGTGGCAGCAGAAGAAGGTAATTCTGTGTACCCTGGCAGTGGGAAACACAGACAGACAGCAGCAGCAGGAGGAGGAATGGAGGAGTAGGCGAGCAGCTATTGTTTGACGTAATAGCTGGTGGCAGAGTGGCAGCAGAAGGTAAATCATCTGTGTACCCTGGCAGTGGGAAACACAGACAGACAGCAGCAGCAGCAGCAGCAGCAGGAGGAGGTATGGAGGAGCAGTGTGAGTGTGGCAGCAGGTAGGCAGCGTGACATAATAGCCCTGGTACCTAGCGGTGATACCAGGGCTGTAAATAAACACAACAGGAGGTCCCAGACAGCGGTCGTGCAGCCCACATTGTGTCCAATACACAACTGGGACAACACAGTTTTCAACCCGGGCACCTCAGAAAACTTAAACCTTTTTTTTTTTTATGGTTTTTTGGTTTTTGGTTTTACAACCAATATAGCTATTGTTTGACGTAATAGCTGGTGGCAGAGTGGCAGCAGAAGAAGGTAATTCTGTGTACCCTGGCAGTGGGAAACACAGACAGACAGCAGAAGGGCAGTACACAGCAGCCCACTGTAGGTGTAAAATGTGTGGCTGCAGGCGACGTAATAGTCAAAGTGAACCAGGCTGGCTTAGTGAGCAGGAGCCAGGAGGTGGTAAAGGGTGGTAAGGCACATTAACGATGGTTCCGGCAGCCAGTTCATGTCCCCCTCTCGCCGACAACAGGGGCCAGGAACTCGCCTTCCACCCACGCCTGGTTCATCTTGAGAAACGTCAGTCTGTCCACAGACTTGTGAGACAGACGTGAGCGTTTCTCGGTGACCACGCCACCAGCTGCACTGAAGCAGCGTTCGGACAGCACGCTGGAAGGGGGGCAGGACAGCACTTCCAGGGCGTACTGCGCCAGCTCGCTCCAGATCTCCATGCGCTTGACCCAATACTCCATGGGATCAACAGGGGCATCGCTGTCAAGCCCGCTGTACGACCCCATGTAGTCAGCCACCATGCGGGTCAGGCGCTGGCTGTGACCGGAGGAGGATGCTGCTGCATGCATCTCCTCTCTAGTCACTGCTGCCGGAGCCTCTACAGTCCTGTAGAGCTCGTGGCTGAGAGACAGCAGGTCTGCGGGGCGCTTGCTGCTGCTGGATGCAGGCACCTGCTGCTGCCTCTGTGCTGGCTGCTGGACAGTGGGGGTGGAAGGCTGGGGGAAGGCTTCCTCCAAGCGCTCAACAAGGGCCTGCTGCAAGCTCCTTATTTGTTGCGCTGGGTCTCCTCCTGCAGGCGGCAGGAACTGGCTCAACTTCCCCTTGAGGCGTGGGTCCAACATCATGCTGATCCAGATGTCCTCCCTCTGCTTCATCTGGATCACCCTGGGGTCCCTGCGCAGGCACGTCAGCATGTGCGCTGCCATTGGGAAGAGGCGGGCCACGTCTGCTGGCACATCGACGTCAGTGCTGTCCTCATCCTCCTCCTCTGCCGCCTCATCCTCTCTCCACCCCCGCACCAACTCAGCTGCGCTGTGCTGATCCCCCTCATCAGCAGCCAGGTCAGGGACCTCCACCAAGTCCTCCTCCTCCTCCCCCTCAGAGGTGGACTGCGCAGCTGGTTGCCGCTCCTGCTGGTCCAAGGCTGCCGCTCCCTGTTCCAGCAAAGCATCAAGGGCCCTGTTCAGCAGAGAAACCAGGGGCACCCACTCGCAGACCATAGCATGGTCCCTGCTCACCATGTTTGTGGCCTGCAGGAAGGGAGCCAGCACTAAGCACACCTGCTGCATGTGCCTCCAGTCATCATCGGGGACGATGGACGGGATGTTGCTGGTCTTGTCCCTTCTCTGAGCGGCGGAAACAGTGGCCAGGGCAAGGTACTGTTTGACAGCGCGCCTCTGTTCAACTAGACGCTCCAATATCGCCAGGGTGGAGTTCCAGCGAGTCGGAACGTCAAGGATCAGCCGATGGCGTGGCAGATCCAGCTCCTTTTGCACGTCTTCCAGGCTCGCACAGGCTGCAGCCGAGCGCCGGAAGTGACGCACAACATTCCTTGCCGTTTCCAGCAGTTCGCCCATCCCCTGGTAGGTGCGCAGGAACTTCTGCACCACCAGGTTCAGCACGTGGGCAAGACAGGGGATGTGGGTCAGGTTTCCCCTGTCTATTGCGTCAACCAGATTGGCCCCATTGTCGGCCACCACCTCTCCGACTCTGAGGCCTCTGGGGGTCAGCCAAATCCTCTCCTGCTCCTGGAGTTTGGCCAACACATGGGTTGCCGTCAGCTTGGTCTTCCCAAGGCTGACCAAGTGCAGCAGCGCTTGGCAGTGGCGGGCCTTCACGCTGCTGCTGAGGCGGGGGGTTTGGCCAGGTGTGCCGGAGGATGGCAGAGGATCGGAGGAACCTGCTGCAGTTCCCCTGACCCTGCGGGGTGGCACCACCCACTGTGTTGCTGCTGCTGCTGTGCCCGCTGCTGCTCTCCCATCCTCACCCCCTTCCACCAAGCTGACCCAGTGGACAGTGAAGGACAGGTAGCGGCCTGTCCCGAAGCGGCTGCTCCAGGAGTCCATGGTGACGTGGACCCTTTCACCAACCGCGTGCTCCAGCCCTCGCTCCACATTGGCCATCACAAAGCGGTGCAGTGCAGGAATGGCCTTGCGGGCAAAGAAGTGTCTGCTGGGGAGCTGCCAGTCTGGGGCTGCGCAAGCAAGCAGCGCACGAATGTCGCTCCCCTCCTGCACGAGCGTGTACGGCAGGAGTTGGGAGCACATGGCCCGTGCCAGCAAGCCGTTCAGCTGCCGCACGCGACGGCTGCTGGGAGGCAGAGCCCTAACCACCCCCTGGAAGGACTCGCTCAAAAGGCTCTGGCGTGGCCTTTTGCTGACACGGGAATCAGCAGACACAGCAGAGGAGGCCACTGAGGACTGGCTGCCAGAACAGGCCTCAGTGTCGGCGGCAGGAGTTGCAGAGGGGGGAGGAGCAGTGCGTTTCCGCACTCCTGCTGGTGCTGCTGGAGGAGCAGGAGGGCGGGTGGCTGCTGTTGCTGCTGCTGCTGCTGAAGGCTGTGCAGTGATGGGTATGGTGCCACTGCCAGCACCAGATGACTTCAGCCTCTGGAACTCCTCATGCTGGTGGAAATGTTTAGCCGCAAGGTGGTTGATGAGCGAGCTGGTGCAGAACTTTAAGGGGTCTGCACCTCTGCTCAACTTCCGCTGACAGTGGTTGCAAGTGGCGTACTTGCTGTACACAGTGGGCATGGTGAAATATCGCCAGATTGGTGACTTAAACATCCCCCTACGGCATGGAAGCGCTGCTGCCTGTCTCCCTGTGGTGGTTGGGGGGGGGGGGCTTGGGTGCGGCTGGTGGTGGTACTGGCAGATGCTGCTGCTGCTGCTGCTGAGCCTGAGACACCAGCAGGCTGTGGGACCTGCCTACTGCTGCTGCCAATGCTTGCAATGATGCGCCTCCTTGCAAGGCCCACAAGAGCATCCTCCTCCTCCTCCTCAGAGCTGCTGAGGACGACATCCCCTGGAGGTCGTGGCACCCAGTCTCTGTCTGTCACCGGGTCATCATCATCCTCCCCCTCCTGAAACATGTCCTGCTGGGATGAGGACCCCCCAAACTCCTCTCCTGATGCATGGATGGGCTGCTTGACTGTCGCCACAGTCTTGCTGTCCAATCCCTCATCCCCCAAAGTGCCCATCAGCATCTCCTCCTCAAAATCGCCAACAACAGCAGACAATTGACTCATGATGCCTGGGGTCAAAAGACTGCTGAATGACAGGTCGCCAACTGACGGTGAACTGGCCTCCTCCCCAGGCCCTGCTGGGCGGCTGCTGCGAACAGGGGTGGTGGTGGTGGTGGTGGTGAGGGTGGAGGCCTCGGATGCAGAGCTGATGGCGGGCTGCTCATCCTCCGTCATGAGTTGCACCACAGTGTCTGCATCCTTTTCCTCAATGGGACGTTTCCGACCCGGCTGGAGGAAAATGGGAGCAGGTGCTACACGCTGCTGCTGCTGTGTCTCTGCAGCGTGAGTTGCAGATGCTCCTGCTGGGCGGCGCCCAAGGCGTCCACGGCCAGTGGCTATGGGAGGAATGTTAGCCGCTGACGCTGCTGCTGCTGCTGCGGAACTGTGCATGGTGGCGCGCCCGCGGCCGCAGCTTGCCACAATGCTGCTCCCTCTCCTCCTGATTCCCTTGCTGCCCTTGCCCTTGCCCGAACCGCGCTGGCTGCCACTTCCAGACATCTTCAATGTTTTGGGCGTATAGACAAAAGTTTTTTAAAAGGGCGGGTGAAAAGTGGGGTACTTTAATGGAGTGGGTTGGTTGGTGAGGTGACTGAGTGAGTGTCCCCTAGTACAGTAAGTAAGTAGTAACAGTCAGGAAGTACAACTAGCAGTTACAATAATCAGTAGTAATCACAAGTAAATTTAGTGTGTGTACACTCAGACAGTGAGTGCACGCACGCAGGAGCTAGTAGCCTATGAACACAGTGACTGAGTGTCCTAGACTCCTAGTACAGTAAGAGTAAGTAGTAACAGTAAGTACAACTAACTAATTACGATAATCAATCAGCGATCAGAAGGAAATGGAGTGTGGGTGTGTGTACACTCAGACAGTGAGTGCACGCACGCAGGAGCTAGTAGCCTATGAACACAGTGACTGAGTGTCCTAGACTCCTAGTACAGTAAGAGTAAGTAGTAACAGTAAGTAGAACTAACTAATTACAATAATCAATCAGCGATCAGAAGGAAATGGAGTGTGGGTGTGTGTACACTCAGACAGTGAGTGCACGCACGCAGGAGCTAGTAGCCTATGAACACAGTGACTGAGTGTCCTAGACTCCTAGTACAGTAAGAGTAAGTAGTAACAGTAAGTAGAACTAACTAATTACAATAATCAATCAGCGATCAGAAGGAAATAGAGTGTGGGTGGTGTGTGTACACTCAGACAGTGAGTGCACGCACGCAGGAGCTAGTAGCCTATGGACAGTGACTGAGTGTCCTAGACTCCTAGTACAGTAAGAGTAAGTAGTAACAGTAAGTAGAACTAACTAATTACAATAATCAATCAGCGATCAGAAGGAAATGGAGTGTGGGTGTGTGTACACTCAGACAGTGAGTGCACGCACGCAGGAGCTAGTAGCCTATGAACACAGTGACAGTGTCCTAGACTCCTAGTACAGTAAGAGTAAGTAGTAACAGTAAGTAGAACTAACTAATTACAATAATCAATCAGCGATCAGAAGGAAATAGAGTGTGGGTGGTGTGTGTACACTCAGACAGTGAGTGCAGTGCGCACACGCAGGAGCTAGTAGCCTATATGAACAGTGACAGTGAGTGTCCCTACGGGTACAGTAAGAGTAAGTAGTAAGTAAGTACAACTAACAATAATCTATCAGTAATCAGAAGGAAATAGAGTGTGTGTACACACAGACAGTGAGTGAGTGCACACACGCAGGAGCTAGCTAGTAGCCTATAAACAGTGACAGTCAGTGAGTGTCCTACTCCTAGTACAGTATAACTACAATACTATTAGTAAAGGACAGCAGAAATACTGGTATAGATGAGAGAAATAAACAGAGGACAGCTGCCCACAGAGGCAAGGCCCCCCTGAGGCCTAAACCTGTAAGCTTGCAGCAGCTGCCTGTCTCTAATGTAACACACAAGCTACTAACTAAAATACAATGTCTAACTAACTAACAACAATATAGGTGTGTATAGGAGGTGTATGTGAGCAAAAACGCTAGGTAAATGACCACAATAGAGCTCTTGCTAAGCCAAAGCACAAAGGAGCAACTCTCTCTCTGTACAAGTCTCAGGCAAGCACGGAGAAACGTAACATGGCGGCCGCTATTTATAGGGTAGGGGCTGGCCAGGGTCCCCCTCTGTGATTGGCTGCCGTCAGAGGGCCTGGGAGCCCTCTGATTGGCTCTAAGGACATCAATCTGGGCTATGACGCTATTCGAGCTCGGTACCGAGCTCGAATAGCGCCGGGTTGCTCGAATAGCTCGAATAGTGAATGGGCTATTCGAGTGTACTCGGATAGCCCATTCGAATAGCTCCAGCTATTCGGAGCTCGAATACCGAGCTCGAATAGCTGAAAAAGAGCTCGAATATTCGAGCTACTCGAATATTCGAGCTCTGCTGAGCACCACTGATGGGCATATGGTCTGAATATGGTCTGAATTGTAGTCATTGACCAGACAAGCCTGACGGGCCATCATGATCTTCACACTCATAACAAGTGTAGCCACAAAACACCTGATCAGAAGTATAGTCCAGTGTATTGGAAGAAAGGTGAGGCTAGTTATTGGTGGTGGCTGGATAGTGTAATGGTTAAGGGCTCTGCCTCTGACACAGGAGACCTGGGTTCGAATCTTGGCTCTGCCTGTTCAGTAAGCCAGCAGCTATTCAGTAGGAGACCTTAGGCAAGTCTCCCTAGCACTGCTACTGGCTATAAAGTGCGTCCTAGTGGCTGCAGCTCTGGTGCTTTGAGTTCGCCAGGAGAAAAGTGTGATATAAATGTTATTTGTCTTGTCTTATTGGGTCCCTCACAGCTCTGGGCCCTTCCTGGGATCACAGGTGCTGCTCCTCTCTAGTTACACCCCCTGCCTTTGAGGGTATCACACCAGATTCAGCCCTCTGGATGTATTTATTTGGCTAATCAGAGTGTCGGGAATGTATACAGCATTTGTTGAGGAGTAAATCTAGACATTTCTGGTCCAAAAGGCTCAGAGTATTTCCCGTAATTACTGCCTAACATCACGATATGTGATGCACACGCACATTGCTGAGCTTCCTGAATAATTGCTGTTATTCCTACAAACAAAAAAACAGATTTTTGCAAACAAGAAACAGGTGGCAGCCCAGGACAAAACTGTTTATGAATTACTGGCCAGTGACATTCACACTTCAGCTCGTGACAAACATCCTTGGCCGTCAGTCTGACTGTCTGTGGTCAGCTACACTTGTAATGCCTTAATTAGTGCATGCCAGACAAACGCTTTTTTGATTTATTGCCTATGTTGCCCGGAGGAGACAGGCCGTCATAAAATGTGCAGCATACAAGGAAGCTAAGAGCAAAGGAACAGATAAAAAAAAAACATTTAGCGTACAAAAAAAGAATGTTACCCTTCCCTATTGTTATACAATAAGCCCGAGGGATGCATAATTGTCATAAGTAATAACTTCTAATTTTGGCTTAAGCCCTGCAACCGGTGTTGGCTGGGCATACCGTTAAATTTCCACATTAAAACGCCCACTGCTGATTGTATATATAGTTGTTGCAGAGGATAGCCTGCATCTACTCCATCATCCGTCTCTTCTTCTCATTTGTCTGAGAGAGAGTTGACTTCTTCCGCCAATCCACCATGACCACCCGGCTTAGCTCTGCGACATCGTCCTATCAATCCTCAAGCTTCGGTGGAAATGAGAAGCAGACCATGCAAAACCTTAATGACCGTCTGGCCTCCTACCTCGAAAAAGTGAAAAACCTTGAGAGTGCCAACAGCGACCTGGAGTACAAAATCCATGAGTGGTATCAGAAGCGTGCAGAGAACATCGCTGGCGCAGGAGGCAAAGACTACAGCAAGTACTTTAACATCATAAATGACTTGAAGAACCAGGTAAGGTTCTGTTTTCAATTCTGATGGTGGGTGTGGGGGACACTGGAGAACACTAGAGGCCCAGCTAACCCTTTGCAGGAATCTTTCAGAAGTGTCTCCAGATGTATTTAAAGCAAACCTGGAGTAAAAATAAATGTATGATATAATGAATTGTAATACAGCTGAGAAATAGAACGTTATTAGCCAAGAAAAGCATCTCATATTGTTTTCTAGTACAGGAAGTGTTAAAAAAAAAGCTTCAGTTGTTATCTATGTAAAAGAGCCTCTCTGAGCTCTTCGACCCACTGGGTCAAATACAGTCCTATTTTCTGAAGCAATTAAACATCAAAGAAGCAGTGAGAGACAACTTGTGATAAGGTTTTACTGCAAGAAAGTTAAAGGGTCATTATTTCTGCATTGTTTTATAGCTTAAAAGACAGAGTGGGGTTTTAAACTGCAAATATGACAGAATGATGCATTGTTATAAAAACAAAAGCTATATAAGTTAAAATAAAAATGTGAGACCTTTTTTTGCTACTAACGTTCTATTCCTTATAAGTACTACACATACAGCCTGATTCACAAAGCGGTGATAACTCAGTTATCACGCCTAAAAGACTTTAGGCATGATAACCTTTGCACCGCTGAGTTAGCACCGCTTTGTGCTGATTATCGCGCGCAAAGTCCCGCGCGCAAAGTTTTGCTCGCACTAACGCGCACGCGCAAAGTCCCATAGGGCTTAATGGGCGCTGCGCGCGAAGCGCGGGGTGCTGCGCGCGCGCCTGCGCGATTGCGCTCGCGGAAAATTCGCGTGAGTTTCTTCTTATGCCTAAACTGAGTTTAGGCATGATAAAGGGCTTTTCACTGGCGTGCAAACACTTTGCACCGCTTTTTTTTTTTTACTTCAGGTTTACTTTAACCTCCTTAGCGGTAACCCCGTGTGTGACACGGGGTAAGCCGCCGGAGGGTGCCGCTCAGACCCTGCTGGGCCGATTTACTTAATTTTTTTTTGCTGGACGCAGCTAGCACTTTGCTAGCTGCGCCAGCACCCCGATCGCCGCCGCCGCGCGCCCGATCGCCGCTATCCGGTGCGGCGCGCGCCCCCCCCCCAGACCCCGAGCGCTGCCTGGCCAATCAGTGCCAGGCAGCGCCGAGGGGTGGATCGGGTCTCCCAATGACGTCCCGACGTCGCTGACGTCGCTGACGTCATCCCGCCCCGTCGCCATGGCGACGGGGGAAGCCCTCCAGGAAATCCCGTTCTTTGAACGGGATTTCCTGATTGGTGATCGCCGAAGGCGTTCGAAGCGGGCGGGGGGATGCCGCTGAGCAGCGGCTATCATGTAGCGAGCCCTTGGCTCGCTACATGATAAAAAAAAAAAAAAAATTTAAAAAAACTGCTGCGCTTCCCCCTGGCGGTATTTTTCATACCGCCAAGGGGGTTAAGAAAATGCTGTCATCACTGCATTTACATGACTTAAGGAGGAATTCCAGCCTAAACAAACATACTGTCATTAAGTTACATTAGTTATGGTAATTAAAACAGATAGGTAATATAATCTCTTACCCACACTGTTTTAAAAGAACAGGCAAATGTTTGATTTCATAAGGGCAGCCATCTTTTTGGTTGAAAGGAGGAGACAGGGAGCATGAGACACAGTTCCAACTGTCCTGAGCACCTCTCCCAGTTGCTAGGCAACATGAATAACAACATAGGAAATCCCATCATGCTCTGTACAGCATCAGGGAAAAAAAGCCCGGGCTTATTTTCTTTGATGGGTGGAGCTTAGCTAAAAATTCATCTAAAAATGATGCTTTGGTAAGAATAACAAAGTTCTGATGCTGTGAAACTGTTAAAGAAACAGCAAGCCTTTTCAGTTCTGCTGAGTAGATTTTTAGTCCGGAGGTTCACTTTAACTAACCTTACAGCAACTTCCCTACATCCATTGTGAAATGGGACATTAATTTGGGGTCAGGTCATTTAGGCACAGGCATCAGCAGGCGTCTAATAGACACTAATGTTAGTTTTCCCTAACTGGGCGCAGAGGCCATAAAGTAGTAGTACAATTGGCTACAATAATGGCAAACATAGACTACAGTTACACTAACCAATCGGCTATTAGAAGCCAATCGGCTAGTACTTTCAATGGACGGTTGGCTATTATTCGCTGAACAGCTAGCAGTGTTTCAGACTTTTGAACAGTCAGTCTTTGAGGTGATGTGTTGGAAGCAGGAGGAACAGGCATGAAAACAGAGTGACTTTGATGTGGATCAAACAGGGATGACTGGGATGGTCAAGGCATCTCATAAATGGAAGGACTTAGTGCCTACCAAAAGTGGTCCAAGTAAGGACAACCACTGAATCAGTGACAGGGCCATGAGTTATAAAGATTCACAGATGTGAATTGGGGAGAAGACTTGCCCATCTGGTCTCATCCCACAGAAAAAAAACACTTAAAGCGGATCTGAGATGAAAAACTAACTATAAAAAGCAACTTGTCTATATATCTTGTCTAAAGTTTATACAGCAAATATAGCTGCAAACAGCTTCAACAGTTTATGATTATTTATTCCTGTGATACAATGAGGGCAGCCATGTGCTGTTTGTTACATTATACAGAGGCAAGCTGATAGCATCTCCAGCCCTCAGTCTGTGAAATCTTGACTCACTTCCCCTCCTCCCCTCTACCTCTGAAGTCTCCGGCTAGTAACCTCTTCCTCCTCCTGCCCAGACTGAGCTCCCATAAGCCCTTGGTACATGAGTCTGAGAATGCCAAGGCACTCTGAAGCTGTGGGCGAGGCTTGTTTAGTTTAAAGGGAATTAGAGTATTAAAACAAAACAAAAAAAGTATTTGGCTTGAGGAATGCCCTATAAACTATATGAAAGGAACACAATTATGCAATGAGTAAAAGTTTATCTCGGATCCACTTTAAGGATAGTCTTAAGGCAAAGGGGTCAGAGTGCATGCAGCTTTTTTTTTTTAGAGCACTTGAGGGACCCACATAATAATAGACAGGAGGCTTCAATGTTTGATCAGTGTAAATTATTTCCTTTCAGACCATAATGGAATTAATTCTTATTAATGTATCTCAGTCTTCAAGGTCACCTTCAGCTGGTGATATTCAAGTGTCCTTTATGACTTTATGCTGTCATCAAGTCTTAATAAACTGATGCAAAAACAAGCATATGCTCTAAATTAGGCCATCCCCCCTTCGACCTAAGGCCAAGTTGCACTCCTTACTAGATAACCTAAACACACTGCCTGTATGTATACTGCATACTCCCCCCCAACCCCATTTCCCACTATTCAATTAGATTGTAGGCTCACAAGGGCAGGGCTCTCTCACTCACTTTTTTTGTCTTGGAATTCGTTTTTTCATTTTGTAGGCTGCTCTTTGTTATTCATTTTATTTATCATGATACATTTGCCATTGTAATTACCAATTCTGTATTTTGTACCAGTGTCCATATTTGATGCACATCATAGTCTGCATCATTTTGCACCCCTTGTTTGTTTTCTAACTTTGTACAGTGACATGGAATATGTTGGCACTTTATAAATCAATAACAATAACTATTTGATAAATACTTAAAGTGAACCTAAAGGCATAAAAAAAAATGAGATGAACTCACCTGGGGCTTCCCTCAGCCCCCTGCAGCCGATCGGTGCCCTCGCAGCTTCGCTCCGATGCCTCTGGACCCGCCGGCGACGACTTCCGGTTTCGCCATCACCGGCCGACAGGCATGGGAACGCGAGTGATTGTTCGCGTTCCCAGCCTGTATATCGCCCCCTATGCTGCTATTCCAGAGGCATCGGAGCGGAGCTGCGAGGGCACCGATCGGCTGCAGGGGGCTGAGGGAAGCCCCAGGTGAGTTCATCTCATTTTTTTTTTTTTTTACTTAAGGTTATCTTTAAATACTGTTTATCAGTATTGGAGAACAACACAGCCACATTGCCCAGAACTACTTATGATCTCATCAGGTCTCCGCGCAGCTACGGTTTGGGAGTGTCGGAAGTCTTCTAGAATGTTGTATAATTCCCCTACATTTAGCGATCACTAATTTCTGCACTGCTATTCAGTAAACACAATCAGAAAATGACAGGAAAAGCTTGTGGGGTGTTTCTCTGACTTGTTCCATTCAGATAGTTTTCATACAGGAATGAATGCCAGACTCCATAAGACAAGAGGCAGGCAATGGTTTAGAGCAATTACTGCAGGATCTAATTTCAGATAACTGGATTTATATCAGCCCACACTGATAGCTGTACGCTTGCACTTCTGTGACCGTACCACTTTAAGTGGTCATTAGGGATAATTTATGATCGCTAAGCTACAATAAACGTGATGGTGTTTTATTCACTATACTGAATTTCCATTATAAATTATAAATGGGAATATGTGTATGCACTGATGAAAAAACAACCTTTCCATCTCTACAGCTGCTGGCTGTCACTCAGCACTAAGACAGTTGCATTGTTATTTCTATTATAGATAGCATTTTTTATTTATACAGGATGGAAGGGAGTAGTCAGAGTCCTAATCGTGTTTTACTTCAAATTCCAGATCTTTGAAGCCACTTCTCAAAACTGCAGACTTATCCTGCAAATTGACAACGCCAGGCTGGCTTCTGATGACTTCAGAATCAAGTAAGCTAAAATGTATCTTGTGGCTAAAAGTAAAATTCTTCAGCAAGCAGTATTTATGTATGGAATGTAAAGTATGCATATGCTGGGCTGGTCTTAGCAGTCCAACAACAAAAAAGTATTACAGTCTGCTTACCAGTTACCACCTTGTTTCCTGTCTAAATTATCCACTAGTTAATCTTAAAGTGACATACCAAACACCAAGCCTGGATTTACATCACAGGAGCCTAAAGGCATAGATGTCCTTGCACCCTAGACTTCACCCTCCATGAGGCTACAAACCCCAAACTGCACTGCAAGTGTGCTGGCTGGCCCAGCTGTCACTACTCCCTTATTTCCCTTGCCCATCATAGGTAGCCACAGGTTTCTCTTAGCATTAGGTAGCCAGAGCTACCCTCAGTATTAAGTAACTAGAGGTGCCCCGGACTGTAGGGAGAGATAGTCAGTGGAATGCTGAGAGTTGGGTGAATAACCTCTCATTTATGATTTGCTCAGGACTCTGCATAGGGAAGGGAGTGAGCCGCCTTTCCTTTATCAGGCGCTCTAGGCACATGCCTACAGTGCCTTATGGAAAGTCCGGCCCTGCCAGACACTGATAAAGCTGGGAGAGGTGAGGGGATTCAGCAATGTAAATATGGGCAGAGTTAAGGTGGGTATACACATCAGACTATAGTCTTTGGAAAATGAAAGATCACAGACCAATTTTACCCCCTTCCATGTAGTATGAGAGCCATACCTACACAGTCTAGTCTATTGAGCTGAACTCCCCATCAAAGAAAACTCTTTGCAAGATGCTGGACACACAGATGCTGTACACATGCAACAGATCAGTATCTGCAAAAGATCAGTTCCTGCAAAAGATCAGTTCCTCCACAATGAAATCATAGTCTATGATATCTGCAGATCCTCATGCACACTTTGTTTAACAGACATTCATCTGCAGATCAGATCCACCAGGATGGATCTTCAGATCTGCAGATGAATGTTTGTTAAACTAGGTGTGTATGAGATCTGCAGATATCATAGACTATGAATGCAATTTGCAGGAACGGATCTTTAGCAGGAAGATTTTATCTGATGGGGAGTTCAGCTCAATAGACTAGACTGTGTAGTGTATGCTCTCATATACTTCTCATATACTTCATGGAAGGGGGTAAAACTGGTCTGTGATCTTTCATTTTCCAAAGACTTTTATCTGATGTGTGTACCCATTAAGACTTCTCATTCTCCTTCCTCTGTGCTATCCTTTTTACTCGATATGCAGTTCCATGCCTTTGAAAGTCATTTCCAGGCAACACAGAAGCACAGCATTCAGATACAAATAAGCCATGCAGTTTTCTTTGGATTCACTGTAAGAGTTTTATAGGGTGTTTGGATTTTTTGATATTTTTCAAAAAGTGAGCGTAGGTGCTACTGGGGAGAATTTCTCCAGCCACAGGTCTGCCAAAGATGTTGGGCAAGGCAGCAGAGCCAGATGCAAGGGGCATCCCTCAAGATCCAGCATCTGCCAATCAGTAGGACAGAAAGTGTTGCTTCTCTTCTAAATTAACAATGTTTCTCTATTGGGAGACCAAGTCTACCGTCTCAACGACTAATTTTAAGTCAGAGGTCTTGGTTTACAAGAATATGCTCGATTGTGTGTAGACACATGTACCAACAAAGAGGATCCTCTAAATGTGTATGTACCAGTAGCCTTATAAGATGCATAATGCTGCAAGCAGGTATAATATGCATTATCCTATTTAAAGTGTACCAGAGCTGTAACATTATAAAGATTTTCTACATACCTGGGGCTTCCTCCAGCCCCATCCGCTCCAACGCTCCCATGCCGCCATCCTCCGCTGCTCGCAGCTTCGGGAACCCGGGTCCCCGGTCTTCTGTCAGTCGGAGCCAGTCTGGCATAAGAGAAGTGCACCCTCTACGTATCTCTCCAGCAGCTGCTGGAGATATACGTAGAGTGCGCACTTCTCCTGCGTAGCTGGCCCCGACTGACGTCAGTGATCGGAGCGGATGGGGCAGGTATGGAGCGGAAGCCCCAGGTATGTATAAAATATTTTTAATGTTACAGCTCTAAGTCCCTTTAAAGGCTATTGATGCACTATCTTGCCCCAAACAGATGATGCACAGTACAGAACTATACATGCTACAGGGCTAAGTAGTAGGTACTGTATGTGTCTGGATCCAGAGGAGCCTCTTCACTTGCATAAGTAACTAGGCAAGGCACAGAACATTTAGATCAGTTTTTTATGCTGCTGGTGTTCATGATTCTACAATAAAGGCCCTTTTCCACAGGCAGCTGAACTGCGCAATCAGTGAGCAGTTACCAGGCAACAGCAAGCAGTTGTGAGAGTTCAACAGTCTTTTCACTGCCTTTCAACTGCTTGCAGAAAAGGGCCCTAAAGATTGAAATTTTATACCATAGTACGGTGAAGCTGAGTTTTTTGCTACATCTCCTTGGTTACTGGCATCTGCATTCTCCGCTCCAGAAAGTCAGGGCAGCACAGGTGGTAGTAGCGGATTTCCAAATGTTCTTTTATTTTACACTATCCAACAAAGATTGCTTTGCATATTTTCTGTTCGATTTTGAGTTTAGCTGGGCTTCAAATCATTTTGTCCAGTTGATTATAATTTATCCTGACCTCGTATTCGCTCTGCAGGTATGAGAATGAGCTGGCGCTTCGCCTGAACGTTGAGAATGACATCACTGGCCTCCGCAGAGCCCTGGATGATTTGGCTTTGTCCAGAGGAGACCTGGAGATCCAGTATGAAAGCCTCACTGAAGAGCTGGCCTTCCTCAAAAAGAGCCACGAGGAGGCAAGTTAATAAGTATCATATTTTTTTTTCTTTTAACTCAATGTTCCCTCCCTTTTCGATGTACTTTTCTGAGATTTCTCACAGCACATGTTTTCATGTATTGATCTTAAAATACCTTCTGATCTAAAGTGATACTTACCTATGTAGAGAGAAGGCTCTGGTTCTCTTAGAGCCTTTCCCCCATTACTGAGCTGCCCCTGGTGAAGTTCTGTGCCTTCTGGACTCCTTTTCAAGGCTAGATATATACTTTTAATGCCCCTAGGCCAAGTACTGTATATACTCGCATAAAAGCCGACCCATGTATAAGTCGAGGTACCCACTTTCCCTCAGAAACCAGGAAAAAGTGATTGACTCGAGTATAAGCCCCTACCCCAGTATAGCCCACTCCATAGTAGCCAGATGTGCCCCCAGTACAACACATTTTATCCAAATACATTAAAGTGAATGGACACAAGGAAACATTATCAGGAGAGTACAGATTTTCCCAAAAATGTGTATCTTGTGAAAATCCATTTCCCAGTTTAGACCTGGGGTGGCCACTAATGACTTCTTGCAACCTGAACTGTGCATTTTAATATTGAAGAACAGACTTTACTATTCCCATTTTTAAATAATTGCATTTATTTTCAATTTGCAAAAACAAATGTTAACAAGGTTTTAAGCTAGTGATGCATAAGATCAATTTTTTTTTTTTGGGGGGGGGACATCTAATCACTTTGAATCCTCCAAAAATGTGCAACAATAGATAAACATGCCCAGGACAATCAGCAGCTTCATAGTTACATAGTTATTTTGGTTGAAAAAAGACATACGTCCATCGAGTTCAACCCCTGCGAATAAGGTAATCAATCGAAGGCTTTGTTTCCTGAAAGCCCAAAACTAGGGCTAGAACCATTACAAAGGGTAGAGTGGAAAAATTACTATGACAGACACCTAAATATTGGCTGGATAGGGGGGGTGCTGGGCTCCAAATAGTCCAACGCACAGTACAGCCATGCTCATACATGAAGGGGAGTGCAGCCAAGAGAACATATCCAACAAGCTTTTTTGGATATGTTAAGAGGGACCCAGCGCATTAATGGTAGGCTCATGGATTGATTGGGAAATCTCTGGACCATCCAGAGCAGGGGTGTCAAACTGAAATACAAAGTGGGCCGAAGTTGAGCTCTGGGACCAAGTCGCAGGCTGACCTCGATGTCTAGTGTCCAGTCCACCTCTCACCCTTATAAAGTTCCCTGGTTTCTAATAGCCCCTCTCCATTCCCTATACAGTTCCCTGGTGTTTAGTGGTCTTCCCTCACCTATACAGTTTTGTGGTGTGTAGTGGCCCCCTTATTCCCCTATACAGTACCCTGGTGTCTAGTGGTCCCCTGCCATCTCCTATACAGTTCCCTCCCTGGTATCTAGTGCTGTCCCCCTCCCCATATGGCAATCTAGGGCTTACGCTTCTCTGGTTGTCAGGAGTGGGCCAAACATAATGCAAAGTGTCCCCACTACTACCTGAGGGCCAAATCTGATGGCTCTGAGGGCCAAATTTGGCCCATGGGCCGGAGTTTGACATGTATGATCCAGAGGCTTTCTTCTGCTTAGGTAAGTATCTAACTTTTTTCTTTTTGGCATGTTACAGGTTTGCTTTAGCCAACTAATCTGAAATAAACTTGGGGAGAGATTTCAGTTTGTCAAATCAGCTCTGTAAGCCGCCACTGCATTTTATTGCATAGCTGCTGTATTTATAGATTACAAACTATCTTGTGATCACATCTCAGCTGTCACTGCTTTTCCAATGTGTGGAAGCTCAGTACCAGCATGCTGCTTATGTTTACATTTCTTTGTGAGCTACAGTTCGTAAACAAAAGATAAGATACCACATCTTCCAGCCAGAAGCTGCCCACTTAAAAATAAAGTATTGTGTTAATGATTTGTATGCTGTTCTTCTAACTTTTTTTTTTTTGTGGTAATAGATTTTATGGTGTAAATAATCTTTTAAAGCAAAGAATAAATGCTGAGTTCCATGTTACTTTAAGAGGGAATAGTGCTTATAACTGTGTGTTATTGTTATTTAGGAAATGGAATTTGCAAAAAGAAGTGCTGGTGGCGAGGTCAGTGTAGAGATGGATGCGGCTCCAAGAGTGGATCTCACTGAGATTCTGAATAACATGAGACAGGATTATGAAGGTCTGGCGGAAAAGAATCGTCAGGAAGCAGAGGCATGGTTTGCTAAAATGGTAAGACTTTTTGCTAATGGAAATTAAAAACTAGACCACCCATATTGGCAATACAGGTCGACCCTCCCTAGTGATGAGCAGAAATTACGCCCATGCGTAACTACGCATCGTAATGCGAAATTAGGCATCGTAATCGTAATGCAAAGTTTAGGGGAATAGTGTAATTCATTTCGTAGTTAATTGTTCCTAATTGTAATTACGCATGAATTTATGCTTAATTTACACGCAACCTCGTGCTGACTTTGGCGGTGAATAGCAAAGCCCCTGTACATGCTATTGCTACCAAAATTGCTACATAGGTTAAAGCGGTTTAACCACTTCCCAACTAAGGGGTTTTACCCCTTGACCACCAGAGCAATTTTCACCTTTCAGTGCTCCTTCCATTCATTCGTCTATAACTTTATCATTACTTATCGCAATGAAATGAACTATATCTTGTTTTTTTCGCCACCAATTAGGCTTTCTTTAGGTGGGACATTATGCCAAGAATTATTTTATTCTAAATGTGTTTTCATGGGAAAATAGGAAACAATGTGGGAAAAAATTTATTATTTTTCAGTTTTCGGCCTTTATAGTTTTTAAATAATGCATGCTAATGTAATTAAAACCCATTAAATGTATTTGCCTATTTGTCCCGGTTATAAAACCATTTAATTTATGACCCTATCACAATGTTTGGCGCCAATATTTTAATTGGAAATAAAGGTGCATTTTTTTCAGTTTTGCGTCCATCCCTAATTACAAGCCCATAGTTTATAAAGTAACAGTGTTATACCCTCTTGACATAAATATTTAAAAAGTTCAGTCCCTAAGGTAACTATTTAAAAAAATGTACAATTAAAAAAATATATAATTTTTTTTTTAATTACAAAAAAAAAATTGGGGAGTGTGGGAGGTAAGGAGTTAATTTTTTGTGTAACACTAATTTATTTCTATGTAAAAAATTCTTTAGGGTGTAATTTACTATTTGGCCACAAGATGGCAACAGTAACTTTTTGTTTAATACAACCTGCAAGCGTCCTTCCGGACCCTTGCAGGAAGTACTAGGAGGCTGAGAGTTTTTCTTTTTTCACAATGATCGCGCTGCTCAGCGGAGCAGCAGCAGATCATTGTGGGGCTTAGATCAACGAACGGGAATGGATTTTCCCGTTCATTGATCTCCGGTCGAGCAGCGGGCGGCGTGTTTACTGGTGGGAGTGCGCGCTAGAGCGAGCGGGAGCGCGGGCAGCGGCGGGAGCGCGGAAAGTACGGATTTCTCTGTCCCTGGGGGTTAAAGGATGGAATAAGAGACGGAGAAATCCGTACGCATGGGGGTAAAGTGGTTAAAACTCTGACAAAATTTTCAACAAAAATGTGTTTTCCTACTTTTTATAGCCCATACAATTATCATATTTGCTTTTGTGCACAAGTATTATAATTCATTTAGAAATTATAACTGCCCAAAGTTTAGTTTATTTACTTTGAAAGCTGCTGGTGCATTTTATTCATAACTGTTGTAATTCTGTTCTAAATGCAGCCAGCAGTGATTTCTGACCTGTGTTTCACTCCAGGACTCATTAGCATAAGTTTCTGCACAGCCAGAGAATGTTTACTTAATTGTCTCAAGTAAATAATGTATACAGAAGATAAGCTTATCACCAGTTCGGATGTGGCTGCCCCTGCAGGAGAAAAAGTCAGTCCTGTGATGTAACCCTTTAAATGCTGTTTTACAAAAAAAAACAAAAAACATTGTGTTAGTATATTATATGCTATAAATAATCTTTTAGAGCAAAGAAGAAATACTGGGTTATATTCCACTTTAAGAAGAATAGTGGGTACAAGTTACAAAAATAACTGTTAAAAAAGACTTTGTAGTTTTTGAGAAAATGGATTTTAAAATCGCATGCATTTTTAAAATATTTTTGTAACTTGTAACCACTATTCTTCTTAAAATAATTAGTTTTTCTATTAATCGCCAAAATCTGCACAAAATGACGTGTAAATTCATGCGTAATTACGAATAAGTATACAAAGTCAATTGAATTACGAATATGTAATTACGTATATATGTGTAATTCCGAAAATGTATGCATATTTTCATAGTCGACCCTTGAGGATGGCAAAAGTCGAAACCGGTCGGTCCAGACTGACTAGAGAGTGGGCATCTCAAGGTTTTTATCATTTGCATGATTAACACTTTTAGCTTTTTTTCTGAATTGGTCCCGGTTGTGCAGGACCCATGATGTAAGTGAGTGTTTTTACTTTTATTTTGTGTTATAATAAAGGTTTGTGGAGTATTTACCTGCATACTCATGAGTGCTTTTATCCCTGGTCACCTAGTTTTTGTGATCACTGGAGGCTGCAGGTTTCTGGCTGCAGGTTTCTGCTTACCATTTCTATGTAATATAAGGTAAATGCCTGAAGTATCCATTCAGTATATTCACTCAGTTTACCCTTATACTACATAGATTTGGTAAGATTGGATGAAAGAGATTGGATCATTAGTGGCCACCATAAAGCTGATTGTACATCCCACAGGCAAATTTGTCTGCTACCCTCTTTACTCTGACGGAACCTACCAGAAATCTTTTGCCTCAGCATCAAAATTCCATCAATTTTTATTTGAAATTGATTTATTAGTTGGTAAGGGCAGAAACTCTGCATTAATTGAGGGTGAAGCAGTAGTGATAGTCGATCGTTGGGCCATCGATTTTCAATAGATTTTCTGTGGAAAAGTACGGGAAATCGAAGAGAGATTGATCCTTTTGCCATATAGGGTGCCAATCTATTAGT
Source organism: Hyperolius riggenbachi (assembly GCF_040937935.1). NCBI lineage: Eukaryota > Metazoa > Chordata > Amphibia > Anura > Hyperoliidae > Hyperolius > Hyperolius riggenbachi. Next base: position 32,805,285 of record NC_090657.1, on the reverse strand, counting down.
GTGGAGCTGGCATACGGCTATTTTCACAGTGGGCACAATGGATTTACGCCACACATTAACCGCAAGTTGCATCATATACAGTAAAGCATACAATGAAAAAAGTATGCTTCGCTGTAACTGCTGACACGCACGCTTTTCAATAACACACTGCACGCAGTCGCAGTCTATTATACCTCAACGCACCCGCCGCACTGTGAACATCGCATAGGTGGTGTGTTGCACGGCGACAAGCCATGTTACAAAGCGGCCATTATGCTGCAATGCACCACTGTGAATGTTTCCTTATAGTTGAGGGAGCCCCTGAATGAGTCACTGAGACGAAACGCATCGAGCGGAGCTTAGGAGCGCGCTGACGTCACCGGGATACTATCGGCAGGATCGTGGAGACGCACTACCCTGTGTACCGCGGCCAGGGAGAGGAGAGGTCTGTCACCCACTGCCTTTTATTCTTTTTAATAAAGCCTGGATTTTACTTGGATATACCGCCTGGACAGCAGAGTCATATTATATGCAAGGTGCAAGTTGTGAGTTGGTGAGTGAATTCACGAGGGGGGCCGACCCATTGTATTCCCCAGGTGGTGGCACATCCCCCAGGAGTGCAGCACGAGGTGTCAGAATCTGTTAAAATAGCAGTACTGGGCACTATGTGCGCATCTTTGTTCTCTTTATAGGGAGATCTTCATGCTGCATGCATTAAGCAAGATTTGATGCGCAACTGGTCTTTGGGTTTGAATTGTATTGAGTGAGGTACTCTCGTTTAGTTGCGATCCCCTATATTTTAGTACTATAATCTGTGGAGCGCAGTCTAATTCAGGCTATTGGTAAAACTTTTTGAGATAGGAAAGAGGGACTTTAAGACACACCCCTAATTACACCCCACCACAACCCTAACCAAGGATACCAGAAAGAACTAAGGAGCAAAAGACAATTGTCTTAAAATTCAGACCACACTGGTCCTCTTGATCATTATTAGTTCTCCTTCATTTTAACATTTGAAGAAAATCTGTAAGAAAAAAAAAAAACCTTCTGGTGGATACTTACCTTGGGAGGGGGAAGCCTCTGTTTCCTAATGAGGCTTCCCTAGTCCTCCTCCATCTCGGCATTTCAGCATCGGAAAGCCTCGAACACTGGGAATGTAAATATTTACCTACTGCAATACAGAGCAGGCGCAGTAGCTTATTTCGTATGCTTGCGTATGTGCAGTTGAGTGGACCCAATCGGTATCAGCTACTTCCGCCTGAGCCCGATCGGAAACCTGCTACTGTGCCTGCGCTGGAGCCGGGATAGGTAAATATTGCAGACGCTACTGTGCCTGCGCGTACTTTCAGGGTAGTTTCGGGGCTCCCAAGGCTGGATAGCCAAGATGGAGGAGGACGGGAAAGGCATCATTAGGCTTCCACCTTCTGAGGTAAGTATGCCCCAGATTTATTTTTTCTTACAGTATTATCTTTAAAAAGAAGAAATATATCAATTTAAATTATAAAAATAAAGTTTAGAGGCGATTAAACACATTTTTCAATACATTTACACAGATCACTGTACACATGAGCCCTGAAAGATGGACAAATGGTAAAGAAAGAGGGACAGAGGAATTTTGGCCCCAAAGAGAAACAAAAGGGACTGTTGGGAGTGATGTCTGTAGACTTTGAAATACTTGCAGCATATAACATCTTGTTTCTTTTAGTCACATGGTAATATATCTTCTTCACCCTTTCAGAGCAAAGAGCTGGCCAAGGAGATCTCCACTGGCAAGCAGCAAGTACAGACTAGCAAGTCGGAAATCAGTGACCTTAGACGTACCTTCCAAGCACTGGAGATTGAGCTGCAGTCTCAGCTGGCATTGGTAGGTAAGACAACCTACATGGAATGTAATAAAGATGTATTTCTGGAGGGATTGACTCTTACTCACCCCTCCCTCTCAGCAGAGCCTGCAGTGTCAGAGAAGTGTTTGTTTACATTCCTCACTTGATCCAATTAAATTCAAGATAACATTATCTACAGTTCTGATGCGTACATCTTTGCTGGCAGGGAACTTCTAATTCCTGTGTGTAACCCTTTGAATGCTGTTCTAGTAAAAAAATGCTGGTTGTATTAATATCCTGTAAATAATCTATTAGAGCAAAGAAGAAATGCTGGGTTTCATTCCTCTTAATGCTTCTTTTAAGAGAGCTTAGTATACAATCAAAAGGAGAAATGGAAAGGTGGGTATTTGAAGATTGTTAGAAGAGGGGGGAAGATGAGCAGTAGAGTTTGATGAGATTGTTTTTTTAGGGCATTTCAAAATGTTTTTAAGGTAGGTGCAAATCTAATAGGACAAGGGAGGGAATTCCAAAGATTGGGAGCAGTCCTAGAGAAATTTTGGAAATATGCATGGGAAGAGGTTATTAGTGAAGACGTTATGAAAACAGCCTTTTGTAGGAGTGGAGATAGTGGTCAAGGATATATATGTATACAGGTTAAAAATACGAGTGAGACGGGATGAGTGGAGCGATTTCAATGTAAAGCACAGTAGACTGAATTAGATTCTGAACTGTAAAATATTTACATACACAAGCCATGATGTCTTCCTTCTCCGCATCAGAAAAAATCCCTTGAAGTCCAATTGGTGGAGGTAGAAAACCGCTATGGAGCACGAATCCAACAGCTCCAGGTTTCCATCAGTGGAGTGGAGGAACAGCTCCATCAGATCAGATCAGACATAGAACGCCAGAGTTATGAGTACAGAGAGCTGCTTGATATCAAGACCAGACTGGAGATGGAAATTGAAACGTATCGCCGCCTGTTGGAGGGAGAATTCGAGTAAGTACAAAGATCAAATACAAGTCAAACTGAAGTAGATTGGGCCCTCAGATAACCTTCGATCACCAGGATCTAATAACTTAATCCCACCCATAGTCCACCACAAAACCTTTAAAGCCACAGCTGCTGACCCTACCCTTTGGTACTCCCTGCCATACCCAAGAAAGCTCCAACCCTGGCTTTCCTTTCAAGTAAATGTGTCTAAGTGTTGGCCTTCCATTTAAAGAGAAACCGTGACCAAGAATTGAACTTTATCCCAATCAGTAGCTGATACCCCCTTTCCCATGAGAAATCTATTCCTTTTCTCAAACAGATCATCAGGAGGCTCTGTATGGCTGATATTGTGGTGAAACCCCTCCCACAGGAAACTGAGAGGACCATTTTCCTGGCAGTTTCCTGTCTGTGAACCTCGTTGCATTGTGGGAAATAGCTGTTTACAGCTGTTTACAACTGCCAAAAAAGCAAGCAGCAGCTACTTCTAGTGACATCACCTGCCAGCAGTAAAAATGTCACCATATGATAAATGTCAGAATGTAAATCAGGGAGAGGAAAGATTTTACAATGGGCAAACACCTACTAAATCATTTATACATAATCATTGTAAAAAATGAAGCACTTTTTTATTACATTATTTTCACTGGAGTTCCTCTTTAAAGTGAACCTAAAGTCAAAGGAAAAAAATGAGATTTACTCACCTGGGGCTTCCCTCAGCCCCCTGCAGCCGATCGGTGCCCTCGCAGCCCCGCTCTGACGCTCCAGGATCCGCCGGCGAACACTTCCGGTTTGGCCGTCACCGGCCGACAGGCATGGGAACACGAGTGATTCTTCGCGTTCCCAGCCTGTATATCGCCCCCTATGCTGCTATTGCGGCCAATGAGGTGTATTCAGAGATGGAGTACGATGTAACGGGACCCAAGGCAAGGTAGTAGATGTGGGGCTTGATTCACAAAGCGGTGCTAACTGTTAGCACGCCTGTGAAAAACCCCTTAGCATGTCTAAATGAGCTTTTCGCACGTAAAACTTTACGTGCGCACTGCACAGAGTGCAGGGCGCTCCGCGCGAAGTGCCCATTAAAGCCTATGGGACTTTGCGCGCGTAAAACTTTGTGCGCGGTACTTAGCGCGCGATCTGATTCAGAAATCCAGTGCTAACCTACTTAGCACCCTGGTTAGCGCGTCTAAAGACTTTAGACGTGCTAAGTAGGTTAGCACTGCTTTGTGAATCAAGCCCTTGGGGTTCTCTTGGTAAGCTGAAGTGAAGAAAGGTCAGAGAAGGTGGCAAGTGAGCCCCTTGCCACCAAATAGGCCCCAAGCACCAGCCTAGGGTGCCTGGTGGATAATCCTGCTCTAGGTGTATTCACTGAGATGATGTTATAGTGTGGCATTATATTCTCAGAAATATTATCAGAAAACTGTATTCATACAGAACTGCTCTAACGCAATCTTATTTTCAGGAAATCTGCACCCCCCGTAAAGCCGGCCCCCATTGCAGCAAAGCCAGTGGAGGTGGAAGTGGAAAAACCTGAAGAGAAAAAAGGTAAGTTTTGCTAATGTATGAGCGCTATAATTTGTCTCTCTTCATATGTCATGCATTCTGTTCAGGATGTTCAACAGCCATAATCCTCCCTTGGCTCTTTACAGTTATGCTTATGATGATAGGTGACATATTGCTAGCCCCAAATCACTGCAACAGATAACTAATGATAGTAATTTACTGCCATTCCTTGCTGAACTCGCTGGTATGTTGTTTCTGGAAGGAGTCATTAAATAGTAGAGGTAGGAAGACTTGTAGGGTCTTACACTTCTTGTGCTTCTACAATCTGCTTTTCTCAACATCTTGTAATTGTTAAAAGGGGCACGAAAAATTGTAAAATATGTGCAAACATAGGCAAATAGGAAGTACATTTTTTCCAGAGTAAAATGAGCCATAAATGACTTTTCTCCAATGTTGCTGTCACTTACAGTAGGTAGTAGAAATCTGACAGAAGTGACAGGTTGTGGACTAGTCCATCTCTTCATAGGAGATTCTCAGCAAGGCTTTTATTCTTTATAAAGATATTACCTAAAAAGGATTTAAACAATGATGCTGGCCAGCTTCCCTGCTCACTACACAGTTTTTTGGCAGTTGGACGGAGCAACTTTCATTCACTAAGTGCTTTTGAAAATAAATAAATCCCTGAGAATCCCCCCATGAAGAGATGGACTAGTCCAAAACTTGTCGTTTCTGTCAGATTTCAACTACCTACTGTAAGTGACAGCAACATAGGAGAAAAGTAATTCATGACTCATTTTATTCTGGAAAAAAATGTACTTCTTATTTGTTTATGTTTGCACATATTTTAAAGTTAAATGTTTTTCACCCCAGTGCCCCTTTAAAGGGACCCCGAGGAGTAAAAATAAACAAAATTGGTACTTACCTGGGGCTCTCTCCAGCCCACCGTAGGTTGGGAGTTTCCCCGGCTTCCCCCGGGCTCTTCTCCCGCTCCCTCTGCTGCATACTTTACCGGCAACATCCGGGCCTGGTGTCGGGCTCCCACTTCCATATTGGTGATGCTCGTCGTCATCATGGGGGCTGGGGTGACAGTACCGCGCATGCGCGGTTCAATTGCGCATGCGCAGTACTGTCACACCAGCTGCCCTGATGACGCGCAGTGGCCAGCGTGATGACAACGAGCGTCACCGATAAGGAAGTGGGAGTCTGACACCCGGCCCGGGTGTCGCCGGTGCAGTATGCGGCGGAGGGATCGGGAGAGGAGCCAGAAGAACGCTGGGGGACTTCCCGACCTACAGTGGGCTGGAGAAAGCCCCAGGTAAGTACCAATTTTGTTTATTTTTACTGCTCGGAGTCCCTTTAACTCAGAACCTCTCCTCTGTTCTAAAAGATAAGCTACAGCATGTTATTTGCATGTGCCATTGCACGGTATGTTTTCCATTTACACAGCAGAATATTTAGTCTAGAATTAATATGAGTAACATTATGTAGTAGACTAGCTTGCCTTGGCCTATAATGAATAACCCAACTCTTGTTAAAGTGTTATATAACAGAAGTTAACAGTAGCCTTTCTTAAAGCAGACCTGAAGATAAGCAACAACGTAATAACCTTCAAAGAAAAACATTTCTTTGCTATAGCTGATACAAATCCCACAGCAAATCTGCAGTGTGTCCACTTTCATGGAAGCAGACAAAGGTTTAACATCATGTGTTCACAAACTAGCTGAGGCTGCTGAGGCTTGCCGAGACTGCTGTGCTGATACAGCTGAGAGATCAAATTACAAGTGTGATTAATTGCAACTGAGGGGGAATTAGAGAAGCTCTTCACTCTAAACACAAACAGGGTGTATTTGTGTTTTCCTTGCGTCCCGTGCAGGAGTTCAGGTCCACTTTAATGTACAAGCTCTCCAGTGCTAAAATGTTATGTGCTTGGCAACTTTTCATTAAGGCATAGCTCCCAACTGTCCCTCTTTTGGAGGGATAGTCCCTCCTTGGGAGCCCTGTCCCTCTGTCCCTCTTTCCTCCTCATTTGTCCCTCATTCAGGACTGTGCCCCTCTTTCTGTTTAAATATATATATTTCTCTACTAAAAAAATGTGTTTGATTCTAAACTGTATTCCCATGCTTTAAATTGATATATTACTCATTTTAAAATGTTAATATGAAGGAAAATGAACCAGGATAGAAAGGACTGTTGTAGTTTGAATTATAAAACAACATACTGTATTTTTCTTCTAAAATCTTTATGGTATGCGTGACTAGGGGTGTGATGGGGCGTGGTCAGGGTGTGGCAGGGGCGTGGCTTAAGTGTCCTCTTTCTCATCTCAAAAAGTTGGGCATTATGTGATGGACATTTTTATATGAAAAATAGGTCAGCCACAAAGCCCCTTAAAATTTTACGGGAAAGTGATTTAATTTAATCACAGATGTAGGACCTTCTCAGAAGCCTGAAAACATGCAGAAGAGATTGTAGAGTCTCCATTCATGATGTAAACAAATAAACACACTGCAGACAGTATAACTGAAGAACAGAGAGAAGCAGGAGCAGAAAAGCACCAGGGTAGATAGATAAATAATAGTGAAGGCTGGAGTCAGGTCTTTAGACTGTTGTCGCTCAAAGTTTCCCTGGGGCATAAAGTGAAAGTGGTAACAGTGGTGTCCACAACCAAGAATTTTGTGAATGGACCAAAGTCAGGTAGGAGTAACATCATCAGAAACTGAACATTATAGGTCGTAAGAAAACACAAGAACCTTCAACTGGGGCATTATGCTTGGAATTAAAAACAAAGAATTTGAGGTGAAGAATTTTCTCAGATCTGTGGTTGCTGGAAGATAGTAACCAGGGCTGGATTTACCATAAGACATGGTAGGCACGTGCCTACAGGCGCACAACGATGGAAAGGTGGCTCCCTCCCCAAGTGCCTCCATCCCTATGCAGAGTGTAAATGAGAGGATACTCACCCAGCTCTCGGCATTCTGAGATCTCTCTTCAGTCGGGGGCACCACTAGTTACTTAATACTGAGGGTACCTCTGGCTACCTAATACTAAGGGCAACTGTAGGTACCTATGACTAGCAAAGGAAGTAAGGGGGAAGTGACAGCTGAGAAAGCCAGCACACTCGGGGTACAGTTTGGTGGTGGGTTTTTAGGTTTATGAAAGGGGAAGTCCAGGGTGCCAGGACATCTGTGCCTATAGGCTTCATTGAAGTAAATCCGGGCCTGAACGTAATCATCGAAAAAGAAGAGAATGATAAGAGGAGAATAGAAAGTTTAGAGGAAGAATAGGAGAGTCAGAGGAAGAACAGGAAGATTTGTGGAAGAAAAAGTGGAACTGTAGTAGAAGAATAGGAAGGTCAGTGAAAGAGATAACGGAGAGAAAGAAGCCACTCCTCATTTCTTTATTTATTATATTGGTTTTAATACATTTTACCACCTTTGGGTGCCTGTTTATCCCTTTTATCTTTCCACTTCAAATGAAGTATGGTAACCCTACCGGCACACTTGAGTGCCCCGTATAGGGTCCCTCCCCCTTTTTTTTCAAGAGTGTGAGCACACATAGCAAGATCCAGATCCCTGAGTGCAGACGGTTGTACTCCAGTATCCACCTGCTTTATTGGTTGTTTGCCCCTATTGCAACCTTATTTTTCGAGTACCCAATGCTTGATCTGCTCACTTTTTACTGCCCTAACATACTACACTACATCATCTGAGCTCCCTTTGTCTTTTTCGTTTTTTGTTTCTACTGCATCACACGTACCAAGTGGAATAAGAGGAAGTTTATGGTAAGACATGGAACTGTCGAGGAAGTTTAGTTGGAGGAGAGGAAGGTTAGAGGAGGAAGAGTAAGGTTATGGTAAGTAACACGTGAAACTGTAGAGTTAGGTTAGTGGAAGAAAAAGGAGGTTATGGGAAGAAGAGGAACTGTAGAGTTAGGTTAGTGGAAGAAAAAGGAGGTTATGTAAGAAGTGGAACTGTAGAGTTAGGTTAGTGAACGGAGAAGAAGCTTAGGGGAAGAAAATGAAGGTTATGGTAAGAAGTGGAATTGTAGAGGAAGATTAGTAGAAGAAGAGAAGGTTAAGGGAAGAAGTAGGTTATAGGAAGAAGTGAAAGGGTAGTGGAACAAGAGAAGGACGTGAGGAACAATTCATGAATAGGGATGGTCGGAAAATTCCGCGAAATTATTAATTCCGTGATTCCGGACGGAATTAGCTAATTCCTATTCCGGTGGTCGGATCGGAATTCCTATACCTCTTAAACGGAATTCCGCGGAAATTTTATAATTCCGACGGAATTTTCTGGAATGACACCCAAAAGATCCTCCTCCTCCTCCTCACCATCATCATCCATCCATCCATCCATCTCCTCCTCCTCCTCCCATCCATCCATCCATCCTCTTATATCATCAAGTAGGGAATTGCAGATTTTCAAAACAGCTTATATACCATAGCTGGGATTTGAACCCAGGACGCAGTGGGTAGTAGGTAACTGTCTTACCCTCTAGACCATGAACCACACTACATGCTAAAGCTGGCCTAGCATAAACCATACTACCATTATGATCAATTCAATAGAAAAAGTAGCATGAATAAGGATTTGTACTTTTTGAAAAGCATGCTTATATTCCATAGCTGGGATTTGAACCCAGGACGCAGTGGGTAGTAGGTATCTGTCTTACCCTCTAGACCATGAACCACACTACATGCTAAAGCTGGCCTAGCATAAACCATACTACCATTATGATCAATTCAATAGAAAAAGTAGCATGATTAAGGATTTGTACTTTTTGAAAGAGAGAGAGAGAGAGAGAAATTTTAAAATTTTTCTGACGGAATTCCGTATACGTCGGAATTCCGCAGAACAGCTCCGGAATACCGTCGGAATGAAACGGTAGCGGAATTTCAGTATGACGGTATGCGGAATTGTCCCGGAAATGGAAATGGGCTCTTCCGACCATGCCTGAAAAAAAGAGGAAGGCTTAAGGGGAAGAGAGACTAAACTAAACAAAAAAACTAGGGAAGAAGTACATTCAGTGGAGTAGTAATGCTGAAAATGAAATAGAAAGGATGGAATAGTCGTGAGTACTGTAGTAGTTACAGAACTACTTCCAGATGCACAGCAAACTTGACTGGTGTGAGAACAAGCAGACCAACCATCCCCGAAAACATTTACTACCTAGTGGTTCCCAATTCAATACACTGGCCACGCAGAGTTAATACCTGCATATTATTTTGGAAAGATCATAACCATAAAATGTCCATACCAAAAGTTCCCATACTATGCCAACAGCACAAACTGTGGTAAAGGGGGTAGGTTGTGACATATGCATAGTCTTCTATCACTGTATGACACTGATTTTCTCATTTATTATTTTTTAAGTAAAAAGAGTTGTGAAGACCATTGTGGAAGATCTGGTTGATGGCAAGGTTGTATCTTCCTATACTGCCAATGAGGTTGAAGAGAATGTGAAATAAGACAAAATGGCCCTGGCAGTTTGTGAGCTCGTGCAGGAGGAAGAAAATGCATTAAAGCCAACATGTTTTACAGAATATGAAATGAATAAGGATGACACTTCTTTTGATTAAAAATAAAGTATTTTCCAAGTGTTACTTTGCTGGTAAAGTTGTTGTTTTTCACGTTTGACTTCTAGTGGATGACGCAATATAGTACTGAATACGAGGTGGAAAAACCTGTTCTGCTGGCCATACAATTAATGGACAGAAAGGTGTCACTATGTCACTACAAATGATCATGTAACATGATTCCACCTATAGCAGCTGAAATGACACATAATCATGTGGTGGATTTGTAATGTTCTGTCTGGGATCACATTCTCATGTATCATTCTTACTTTCTGTTTCAGCATGCGTAGAAAGCATAGGTGACATGCGATTGCATCACTGAACAGCCACTTGTTAGAATTTAAGTATGATGTGCTTGAATTCGTAGGCCTCAGTTACTTTAACTGAGTTTAGTTAAAAGAATTGATTTGCAGAGAGTCTCCCTTTAAGGAGCATTTCTAGAAGCACTGTGGATACTGTCTGGTATCTCACACAAGGTCAGCCTAAGGCCAGAGTGCTTATCTGTCCACGATGTGCAGACATCCAGGCAGCCTTTACTATAAACATCTAGTGTTTTCATATTTCCTAAAGGTAAACAATAGCCAGGGAACATTTTCCCTCATTTCTGGGTAAGAAGAGGAAACGCCATATTTGGCTTGTCCCATCGGAGCAGGCGCGGATAGGGTCATCCATTACATGCTATTATCAGCTAATTGCATCCCTGCTGGATGATGTCACATTTAACTCTTTAGAGGTTAGTATAAGAATAGCCAACATGGGCTCCCGAGGGACTTCTTCCCACTTATGACTTTACTTCTCACTCCTGTTTCTACTTTCCTTCTACATTATCTGTATGCTGTATATATGCCTAAGTGCAACTAGCATAGATGTAACAAAGAGAAAGCCTGGTCACTAGGGATAGACCAATTCTGCATGGAACACATAAGATTCTACAGACGAGGGAGGTAACATGTAACGAAGATATAAGATTGCTTCTGAACACATCTGTATATTTGTTTACAAATAAACTCTTGAACCTTTGAAGACGTCTAAGCAGTTCTATCTCCTACGTCGTATGCTGTGATGAGTGTCGAGTTATCCCACTTCCTGTGATATGGTGCCGAACGAAGGTGTAGTATTGTTGCCAATAGCAACCAACAAATATTTATTACACCACTCAGAGCCACTGGGCCTGAGTAACTAATGGTGCCCATACATGGTACAATTTTTTCTTTTTTTTTTCTTTCAATTAGATACATTTGTTTGATTGTCCCGTTAGGTCGAAAAAAATCACATAGTTATTTTTGAGGTACCATACACAAACGTTCGATTAGGCTGTAAACCCGGGGAAAATGATTGAATATGCAGAAAAATCCATTTGAGAAAAAAGATCGAGATAAAAAATGAAGTATTCGATCTAATGGTTTATTCGATCGGAAGCAAACATTTTTTCAACTGAAATCTTTTTTCAGCTTGAGCTGTATTTTACCTCAGATAGTCAACATAGACGGCGGTTGTAGCTCAAAGCGTCTATTGAGCTGTATTTTTCCTCTGAGTGGTTCAATTTATTTATTGTGAAGTTAATATTACTTCAAAGCAACTATATAGGTGTGTTTTACCTCACAGTGTTTTTTTTTTTTTTCCGTACTGATGGAATTTATACCACAGAGCGATTACAAATGGCTCTATTAACTATCAGGGAGATGGCCAAAATTGCATTTGCATTGTACCTGTGGACTCTCCTTGATGAGGACAAACTTACTTTACTTTAGTAAAAAAATATAATTATAATAAAATGATAATAATCATACACATACTTCACTATTTAATCTTTAATCTTGTTATGAAGACAATGCAAATAAAGATTACAGTCTTTTAAACAAATCTTAAAATTAGAATCTAAAAGTTTTTTTCATGCAATGTAACATACATTTGTATACATGTGACTGTGTATGATACAGCGCTCCACTTCACTTCCACAGTAATAGATAGGAAAGATGCCTCCTTAGGGACCGCACTCACCTGTCCTTAAAGGGAACCTTAACTGTGAGCGTTTTTTCCAAATAAATAATTCCCTTACTACTTACAATTCACAGTATCTAATGGTTCGATTTTTGCTGCTCTGCTCATCCCCGTTCTCCGTTGGTGGCATAGTTTTGTTTACCTGACGTCATCAACATGGCGGCGAACGGAAGCTATTACTTCTGGGGCAGGGTATAGCCCTGGCTGCCTTGTTCTGAGCATGTACTCCCGCACTGTCAGATTCTGCTGCTGCGTATGAGCACACAGACAGAGCGACTCAGTGGGGAGCATGCGCATAAATTGTGCAAATGCCGGCTGTGTTTCCTCATTCTGTAAAGTACCTCCCACTGAGGGGAGTGCTCTCGACACGAGTGTATTTCATGATGTTACAAGCATGACAAGCGTGAATCAAGCCGATTCATGCGCACGCTATAATTCACAATGCGCCTGCGCGCAAGTTGGACTACTGCGCAGGCGCGAAATACAGACGGGCGCTAGGACCATGCGAGGGTGGTGGAATAGGCAACAGTACTTCCGGGGAAAGCAGATGGCGACTAGTCAGTCGGCCGAAAATGACGGGGTGCACTACAGGGCTCAGAGGCACAATTGTAAACAGCGGACAGTGCGGTAAGTGTCTGCTGTACTTGCTACATTGAATGGAATGGTTGCTTTTAATATATCTGTCGGTTAAGGTTCACTTTAATGACCACTGTGAGACTAGTCAATAATCACTCTATGTGTCCTCCCTCCTCGATCTATCCACCGATCTCCGATCGACCAGTCTGTGCTTTCCAGGGGGTTAGAGCTCCTCCAGCGAAGTTAAAGTTCATATGTACCTCATAAAAAAATTAGCATCCCATAGCGTGATTCCGTAAAAGATGAACAAATTTATTTTGTTAAAATACTCACAAACATGTCGTTCAGAGTATTAACGGGCTCTCCCCCGTGCCTCCCTGGTAGGCTTGAAGAAAGTTCAGTTTCTCTGTTATCCCACTTTCGATCTTAGCGTGATTCCTAGTTGTCCTCTAGCTCCACCTTACGCGTTTCGTCACACGCGTGACTCATCAGGAGCGTGAAGCCCCTGATGGGTCACGCGTGTGACGAAATGCGTAGGGTGGAGCCATGGAGGATTTCCATAGAAGCCTGAACTTTAACGGCATTGTGACTCCACTGCTCAAGTCTGAGACCACTCAGCTGGGTGAGCAGTAGCGGCTTTCCCCTCAGGCTGGGGTGGAAATAGCTGAACCCAATTGGGTCCACTTGATTGCACAGTAGAGTGGACCTGACTTGGCTATTTGTGTCAGAGCCTGAGGGAAAGATGATACTGTGCCTGCACAAGGTGCCTGACAAGCGGATCTTCGGGTGTCCCAGAGCTGGATCCCCTCTGCTGAGGAGGAGGGGGGAAGCCCTTTTTAGGATCCAGACACTTCCCCTTCCCATGGTAAGTACTAAGGGCACTTTTTAAAAGAACTTACTCTTTAAGCCATTAAACTGAAAATAAAAATATGAGACTCATGTTACTAATGTTTTATTTGCCATTGGTACTACACTAGAATTCATGATCTCATACATTTATTTTTACCTCAGGTTCACTTTAACAACATTAAAATAAACCCCATCCACCCCCCAACCATACCCCCTCATGCAGGCTGATGCTGCTGGAACAGCTGAATCCACTTTATTCATGACATGGGGGTACCAGGGGCATAGCTGAGGGTGGGCAAGAGGGGACATATGTTTCTGGGCGCAGTAATTTAGGACCACTCAGCGGTTGCCTGCTGCTGCTGGCAGCCTCTCTACCATGATACACAGAATGAACAATTATCCTGCTGCCTCTTTCAAGCTGCCTCACCAGACAAAACTAGATACAGCAGTGAAGGAGAGCGTGCCTGACTGGGACTGGGAGAAGCCCCACCCCCTTGCCTGAAAGCAGGGGTGCTCAGAGTTTTTAAAATCCAAATTGATCGGTATCTATAAATATCCAAATCCGGTTCGGATATCCGAATCCGACCTTTTAGATATCCGCGTGAACGCGGATATCCGGACGCATTATTCGTGGATATCCGACCTATTCGGATATCTGGATAGAAAAACTGGAAGTGCCCTTTAAAATGCTTCCAAAACGTTTTGGAAGGTTAAAAATACTCTCTCCTCCCCCGCCCTGTTCATGTATCTTGTCTTCCAGGGATTTGTAGGATGTCAAAAGCAAACTCACATACATTGGCCAGGAATCGAACCCAGGTCAACTGCTTGGAGAGCAGCTATGCTCACCACTATACCACCAACATAACATGCTGAAGCCAGCCACTTCACTCATCTCTTCAACTACAAGAAAGGCCCAGGAGTAGTGACAGCGCCCTTATTACACTTTCTTTTACAGGGGTATGGAAACCGTTTTGCCCATGCGATAAAGCGAGGTGCAAAAATGAAATCATGCCTAGTAGAGGATGGTTTCAATCCATGAACCTCTGGGTTATGGGCCCAGCACACTTCCGCTGCGCCACTCTGCTGCCACACAGTGAATGAACAGGGAGGAGGAGGTGGAAGAGGAGTAGGAAGAGGAGGAGGAGGGTGGAGGGTGGAGGGAGGCAGATTATTTTTTTTTTCGCAGGAAGGGAAATTGTACTACTCGGATCTGGATATCTGCACTATCCGCGGATATCTGGGTCATGCAGAAAAATATCCGCCGATAGCTATCCGGATTTCTATAGCTTTCCGGTATCCGGAATCTAATCTGGATAGCGTAAAAATGGTCGGATATCCGGCTTACCCGGATATCCGGAATCTGGATGAGCACCCCTGCCTGAAAGAAAACTACCCCCACCAGAGAAATTGATCTGAGCAGAATGTGTGCTTGGCAGGGAGAGCCACCCGCTGGGATTGTTGACAGTGCTTTCTACCCATGTAAAGGAAAGCTACTGTGCATGCAGCAGCCATTCGTTCTGGGTCAAAGGTCTTGACTAGACCATCTGGAGGGCAAAGGCAGTCAAAAAAGGGCATTAAAAACACCGCTAGCTTACCACGGGGAAGAGGGCGCTAAACTGTTTTTTGTCCCCTGGTGCTAAAAAAAATCCTAGCTACACCTCTGGGAGGTACTGTGCAAGAACAGGGCACAAATCATAACAACTACAGGAAATAACGCATCATTTTTTGCAAGTAAGGCCATACGTAATTACGATTTGGACATTCAATCGATTTTGCATAATCCAACCGCAATTTTGTGTAATTACGTGACATTTCACATAATTGTGTGCTGACTTTAGCAGTTAATAGCAAACATTGCATGCTGTTGTCACCAAAATTGCTACGCATGTTAAGGGAAATAGTGGGATCAAGTCAAAAAATGTTTCAAAAAGACCTTGTAGTTTTTCTGATACAGTAATTGATTCTGAAAATGCAAAGGAAAAATGATTTTTAAACTCAGGAAATGTCAGTTTAAAAGCCATTTTTCTTTTGCATTTTCAAAATCAATCATCTCAGTAAACGACAATGTTTTTTTTAAAAAACTGAAAATTGTTAAGGAGAATATTACAGTATAATCCATCATTGGATTAGGAAAAATGTATCAAGAAAAAAAGCATCCGACTAGGCGACTACTCTTCAGATGATAGGACGACGCTAACAGATCTTTTTTTAGCCAAAAACTGGATCTAACAAAACCCCCGGCAGCAAACTCACTGCTTTTGCCGGCGATATACAGTATATGTACAGCTGGAATATATGGATGTATGGTAGCTTTACTATTAACCACAGAAGTCAACACCATTTACTACAATATAAAATGTGAAATTAAATTCCAAAATCTGAAGGCAATATTTTGATTACTATTAACCCTTTTCATTGGATTTGTATCCCCTAGCTTCGATGTCCGACATAGGTGGACAAAAACGCATAATGGCTGCCACTAGGGGTGCCATTGCTGGAAATAAACCCACAGCGGGATAGCCCCTTCAGATCAAACTGTCAGACTACAGTCCAAGACAACACTTTGGTTAATATAAAAATGATGTGGGTGCATGTTGGCTCCCCGATGCCTGCTCCACCGCCAGATATGGCACGGCATCAGGCTACAGGGATCAAATTGTCAGGCTAAGTTTCTGCAGAAACACCCTTTTACATATATTAATGATAATACCTTTGAAAACGTAAATTCTGTAGTTATTAACAAAATAATATGACAATAACTATACTGTTATAAACTTCTAAAACGATAACTACCTCAAAAACTATAATGTTGTAATATTATTAACGACATTTTTCGTGGCGCCCTTTTTTCTCCTTTTTTTCGTCGTATTAATGATAATTGCATTAAAGTCTATGGTGGCTCTCTTTTCATCCACTCTCAGCCGACGCCCTTTTTTTTCCTGCTACCTAAATAAGATTTGGAGAAATTAAAATATTTTTTTAAATTACCATTTTGCCACTATCCTTAGGCATGCAGTTAACTAATTTGACTTGATCTTTATTTCTACATAGGAATACGTGGAATTTCATAGTATAAACAGTGAATCATTGCTTCTGTTGCACTGCCACCCTCAGGACACATGAGAAAGTTCAATGATATGATTTTTAAAATACTTACATCCCATTTGTAGCTCCACAGTGACCCCATGTGTCAAAGTCAGCTATAGAATATCTTGTTTGTTTCAGATTGCCCTGCAAGCTCATGGTGAACCGGAAAGCCTTGTTTTTTTGGTTATTCTTTTTCCAAATGTAACTTTTTATGGGTACTTTTACAACAATTACAAGACAATTACGACATAAGTGTTATATTGTACCAGTAGAATTTTCTTTACATCAAGCACACAGTGAAAAATTTACACTACAAGTAAAGAACGAAGTAAAACATTGCATTTATTACAAGCTGACACATCATTGCATTCCAGCAGTTCTGGAGGTGTGTTTAGCTGCTAAGGGTACAATGGTTAATTTGCATATATTCAGCAGTGTTGCTCTGGGAGACATCTCAAGCTCACTCCAACCTGAATTATGGTAAATTCTTTCTGTTTTAAGAAAGCAAACTTTTGTTTTTCAATTGCATATATTACTAGCAGTATAACATTGTTGTTGCTAAATAGCTAAACTTTTACACATTGCTTTATTGTAAATAGTCATTCCATTTTAGCTTTTCACGTCTTATTAATCATAACTGGTACAATATATTAATCTCTCACAGAGGTGGTGATATAGGGCCCTTTGTGGAAGGTTGGTCGAAGGTACGAAATACAAAAATTGGAATATCTGATATACAAGAGGCCACTAAGGTGGTGTCACAAGCTTCTAGATGTGTTACACACTTGGAAACTCAACAAAAAATCATTCTTAAAAGAAACCTGAAAGTAGTTTAAAAAAAAAGTTTCACTTACCTGGAGCTTCTGCCAGCCCCCAGCAGCCCACACCATCACAGAACGATCCTCTGTTCCCCTGCCGCAGATAAGCTCCGGTATCGCCGACTTGCACGCCGATGGCAACTGCACCTACGCGCCACTGGCCGTGCACGTCCTTGTTCATGCTCCCATCACACAGGCGCAGTACGAGGTTTCCTCGACGACGGGAGTGCAAACAACGGCCAGTCCAGTTCTTGGCCTATAAAGTGGAATGAATATGCCAAGAACTGGACATCCCTGGAAAGCTGATAAAAGGGCAAAACAAATGGTGGCCAGGGAGGCCACTAAAAGATCTACTGCAACACTCAAGGAGCAGCAGAAATGTCTTGGAAGCATCGATTTTGTACGTGTAACAGCAATCTTCCATTTCTCCATATGTCGGGACTATGGGTTATGGTTGCAAAACAGAAGCCTTTTCTTACAGAGAAATACACCTCCGCCCACCTAAAATATGGGGGGGGGGGGGGGGAGGAATACAACAAGTCTCCCAACAGCATGTGGGAAAATCTGTAACACTCTGATGACACCAAGGTTGAAATTTTTGCCCACAGTTCCAAAAGGTATGTTTTGCACCAAATAACACTTCACATCACCTGAAGAACAACATAACCAAGTTCAAGCATGGTAGTGGCAGTATCATGTTTTGAGGTTGATTTTCTTCATCTTGGGGCTTTAACCACTTGCGGATTTCAGCAGCGGATATCTACCCCCCAGTAAACTTGTATTGCTGTTATTTTTGCAAGTAAGGTCTTGTAGTTATTTATATAGTATAAAAAAACACTAAATGGAAAAAATGCACCTATATTTTCAAATAAAATATACATATTTTATACATAAATTGTACTAGGGACATCATTTAAATGTTGTTATAAACGGGACAAATGGACAAATACAATGTGCGGGTTTTAATTCCAGTAGCAGTTTTTATTTTTAAAATATAATGGCTAAAACCTGAGAAATATTGGCTTTTAAAAAAAAAAATCTTATTCTCCTTAAAATGTATTAAAACATAAAATAATTCTTAGCAAAAAGTACCACCCAAAGACAGCTTAAAGGGACTCCGAGCTCTGAGTAAAAATAAAATTTGAACTTACCCGGGGCTTTCTCCATCCGAAGCCCTGGTCGGGACGTCCCACGCCGGCCTCCTGGCTCTTCTCCCGGCGGGCTGTCCGCATAGCGCGGACAGGCCGGGCCCCCGGGCGACACTGGCGAGTGTCGGGGCTTCTCCTTCCCTATACGTCACAAATGACGTCACACGTCGGCCGCCACGCGTCATGACGGCGGCCGGCGTGACAGCACGGCGCATGCGCGATTAAACCGCCAGTGTCGCCCGGGGGCCCGGCCTGTCCGCGCTATGCGGACAGCCGCCGGGAGAAGAGCCAGGAGGCCGGCGTGGGACGTCCCGACCAGGGCTGGGATGGAGAAAGCCCCGGGTAAGTTCAAATTTTATTTTTACTCAGAGCTCGGAGTCCCTTTAATTTGTGGTGAAAATGTGTGATAAATAGCAATAAAGTTAGTAGCGAATGAATGGGAGGAGCAGGATATGAAAATTGCTATGATTTTTAAAAGGGAGAAAAACTTGCGGTAGGGAAGTGGTTAATTAAGGTAGATAGAATTATGAGCCCAGAACTAAATCCAATAGAACATCTGTAGGGTCACCTGAAAAGTGCTGTAAACAAGAAATGTAGTAATAGGTTGAAATATTTGGAAATATTGTCAACTATATGCCATGTTAATAGACTACTACCCAAGAACGCTGAAAATGTATTTAAACCAAATGTTGCTTCAGTAAACGATTAGTTTAGAGGTGTGCACACTTAAAGAGGAACTTCAGCCTAAACAAACATACTGTCATCAAGTTACATTAGTTATGTTAATTAGAATAGATAGGTAATATAATCTCTTACCCACCCAGTTTTAAAAGAACAGGCAAATGTTTGTGATTCATGGGGGCTGCCATCTTTGTCATGGGGCAGCCATCTTTTTGGTTGAAAGGAGGCGACAAGGAGCAGGAGACACATTTCCAACTATCCTGTGTCCTGATTACCCCTCCCAGCTGCGCTCTAGGCTTCAAATGTCAAATTTAAAATGTAAAAAAAAAAAAATTTGCACCAAAACAGCAGAACGAGAACAACAAAATCAGAAATCCCATCATGCTTTGCACAGCATCAGGGGAAAAAAGCCCGGGCAGTTTTGTTTTCTGTGCAGCTAAAAATGAGGCTTGTATAAGAGAAACAAAGTTCTGATGCTGTGAAACTGTTAAAGAAACACAAAGCCTTTTCAGTGCTGCTGAGTCGATTTTTAGTCCGGAGGTTCACTTTAAGCAGTAATCCAGCTTATTGTACATTTCTTATTTTTTGTGATCTTACAGATTTGTTTCTTTTTTAATTAAATTGGGTAAAAGGTCACAGAGTTGGAAATAGTTTTGAGAGGATTTATTTTGGTCTCATTATTTCACATCACAAAAACTTAAAGTGTACCAGAGCTGAGGGACCCTAAAGATTTTATACTCACCCGGAGCTTCCTCCAGCTCCATAAGCACGTGCTAGTCCCTCGCTGTCCTCCGACAGTGTGCCGCTTAGTCATTATCAGCCCAGGTAACTGGCTAAGTCTGGATCAGTCTGGCTACTGCGCATGCAGCGACTGAGCCTGTTGCCGGGGCTGATCGTCGAGGGAGGGACTAGTACATGTTTATGAAGCTGGAGGAAGCTCAGGGTGAGTATAAAATCTTTAGGATCAATCAGCTCTGGTTTCCTTAAAAGGGGGAAAATGAGGCGCCCAGGGTATGATAAAACTATGTTATAACCAACTAAATTGAAAATAGTTTGAGGGGACTTACCTCAATGATGACACGTTCACATTATTTGTAACGTACATTAATATGCACTTGGCAAGTGCATATTAACCACTTCACTACTAAGGGTTTTTTCCCCTTCTGTACCAGAGCAATTTTCACCTTTCAGTGCTCCTTCCAGTAATTTGCCTTTAACTTTATTAATACTTATCACAACACAATGATCTATATCATGTTTTTTTTTGCAACCAATTAGGCTTTCTTTGGGTGGTAGATTTTGCTAAGAATTATTTTATTCTAAATGCAGTTAAAGGGGAAAAATAAGAAACAAAAAGAAAAAAAATTATTATTTCTCAGTTTTCGGCCATTATATATTTAAAATAATACATGCTACCGTAATTAAAACCCACACATTTTATTTGCCCATTGTTCCTGGTTATTAAAACATTTAAAATATTTCCCTAGTACAATGTAGGGCGCCAATATTTTATTTGGAAATAAAGGTGTATTCAATTCTGCGCCATCACTAATTACAAGCCCATAACTTCATAAATAAAACTAAAATACCCACATATTTAAAAAGTTCAATTCCTAAGGTAACTATCTATGTATTTTTTTGTCTTATAATTTATTTAGGTAACTATGGGAGAGGGTGGAAGGGAAGAAGTCAATTTTGAATGTAAGTGTGGGTCTTTTTATTAAAATAAATGAATGTAGGTGTAATTTTACTATTTGGCCACAAGATGTCCTTAAGCATTACTTTCCGTAAGTATGCTTAACAGGAAGTAATGCATTGACATGTTACATCGGAAGTTACAAATGATCGCGGCATCTCATTGATGCCACCGATCATTCACACGGGGACTTAAGATTAATCAATGGGAACGCACACCTTTTTAATGGGCGGTGGCGAGTACAGCGGTGGGAGCATGCGCGGAAGCGAGTGGCTGCCATCCACAGCCATTGACGATTATCCATGTCGTTGGGCAGGAACTGAAGTCCTGCACAACATAGATATACTGCATCAAACCATGGAAATGGTTGCCATCATTGAGGTAAGCCACCTCAAACTTTTTTATTTTAATTACTTTAAACATAGTTTTATCATACCAAGTGCACCTCTTTCTCTCCCTTTGTGTTACCAACCCTCCTTCGAGAGGGGTATTTTATTTGGCCAGGTGGCCTACCACCACAGTTGCAACCATCTAGAACTTTTTGCACCAAGAGAGCGGACACATTTAGCCTGGCTGGTCACAAGAGGAGTCGGGTTTGTGTATCTCCCACCTGCCTACAGTGGTTGGTTGCCTGTCTGCAACTTTCCTATCTGAGTACATTTCATTGACTATGCAACATTTTCTTACTTTCATGATTTACATGAATGAATAATCATTCCCTGATCTATCTTTCTCAATCGCATACCATGGGAACAAACAATGGGTGTGAACGTGACTTTAAACAGTTGCAGTAATTAGGATGGGGGTCAATGGGGATGGGAAAGACCATCCACAACGAGATCTATCATGATGGTCATTCGGAACAAACAATTGTCATGAACAATCTGCTGTCATTGAACATCGTTTAATGAACGTTTGTTAAACTTTGTTACGTGATATGGTGCAAATGGTTGTTTGTCATTAATGGTTTGTCGGGAAAATCTTCTGGTGTGAAGATGAGGTTTGTCTAGAAGTCGTTTGTGTATATTTGTCTGCCACCAGATGTCACTGTCTTCCTTATTATAACTAACCTTTGAAAGAAGCACAGTTTTCATATAGGCCTACTCTTATATTGATTTACGGTTTCCAGAAAATACATACATTGACACCCTTGCCTTGTGGACATAAAGGCGGAGTAGTCTGGTAACACACCAGAATAGATAAAGACTAACAAACAACGCCAACATTGTAACAGGGATACAGAGGCGCCAGAAGAATAAAAATGTCTAAAAAGTTTAAAATTTGTGGAGACAGTTTTGGACTTCCCTGCTCCAAACGGACACAAGATATGCCAACAAAGTTTAGCAGAACAAATTTATTTACATACTCCAGGGGAAAATGCAGCGCATTTTACAGGTAGGACCATGCTTCATCAGGCAACAGGTAGGAGTAGGTACAGTGCAGGTCTGTAGCTGGGCCAAGCGCCTCTGTACCTGCACTGTACCTACTCCTACCTATTGCCCGATGAAGCAGGGTCATACCTGCGAAACACGTTACATTTTCCCCTGGAGTATGTAAATAAATCTGTTCTGCTAAACTTTGTTGGCATATCTTGTGTCTGTTTGGAGGAGGCAAGTCCACCACTGCCTCCACAAATTTTAAACTTTTTAGATATTTTTATTCTTCTGGCGCCTTTATATCCCTGTTACCTTGTTCTAAGTCCACCCTTGGTGGAGGGGTGTCATCCCCTTTCTTCCTAATCTACGGAGAGAGACTTCTTAATCCTGAGTGGGGTCAGGTCTAATCGCCCCACCTGCTGTTACAGTGGTTGTCTTTGAGGTAACCCTGCTTTGTGAGTATATTTGCATTTACTCTATCAACTTCATCCCATATTACCAGTACATACTACACTATATTTGGCTCTTGGTGTCCCTATCTTTAAACAATGACAAATGTTTGATATTTTTGTTCTTGTGTTGCTGAAACAACTCCTTGTAGAAAAATAAGGCATTTTTTACATGGGCAGAGGATGGTGAATTCCATGCCTGCTAGCAGCTCCCATTCCATGGCTGGGCTCTTTGCTAGCGCTCTGCGGGGGGTAAAAAAAGAGGTGTCTTAGCCTAAAGCTATGTAGACATGCTGGATGCCGAATCCGAGATGAAAAACTAACTATAACAAGTAACTTGTCTATACAGCTTATCTAACGTTTAGATAGTTTACACAGCAAAACTAGCTGAAAACAGCTTAATAGAATAAGATTATTTCTTCCTGTGATACAAGGACAGCAGCCATGTTGTTTGTAAACATTACACACAGCACTCAGCCTCTGAAAAAAAAAAATACCCCTCCTCCTCCCTCCTCCCCTCTGCCTCTGAAATCTCTGGCTAGTAATTCCTCCCCCTCCTCCTGCCCAGACTGAGCTCCCATGAGCCCTTGCTATTGCCAAGGCTCTCTGGAAATTGTAAATAAATTAATAACTTGGAATCCAACATGAGGAGATGGACTAGTCCAAACCCTATCAGATATGTCGGATTTTTACTACCTACTATATGTGACAGCAACATATAATAAAAAAAAAATAGAGCATTTTTCTCTAGGAGAAATATGTATGTATTTAAAATGTTACAATTTTATTTGCAATAGTTCTCCTTTAACTAGTTTAGCCTGTTGAACGTAGCTGCTACATCCTAAAGGCTGCTGCCGCGTTCCCATGGCCAATTGCACACGTGCCTGCGCGCACCCGTGCTCCCGTGATCTAAGTCCCCGCTATAAAGACTGCCGACTTCTATGACAACCTGCCATCTTTCTGAAGTAAAAAAAAAATCCATGTCCTCCCTTCACTTCCTGTAAGCATTAAAAAAGGGGTAAAGAGGCGCCCAAGGTGAATAAAATACACTTAAAGCAACTAAAATATAAATAAATGAGGTGGCTTACCTCAATGATGACACACCCATATAGGAATGGATATTTATTAGTAAAAAAAAGCACAGGCAACGCGTTTCGTGGGAACTCGCCCACTTCCTCAGGCCAAATAAAGTGCCACTAAATGCCGGTAGCCGGATTCAAGGCACCTTCAAACCTTCTTGTGTTCCTGTAAGCATCATTGTACACTTACAGGATAAAAAAAAATAACTGAGGCCATCTTGTGGCCAAAAAGTAAAACTACATCTACATATAACTTTCAAAAAAAACAGTCAAACAATTACATTTCTAAATTAACTGTTTACTTCCCACACTCTCCAAAAATACCCAAATAAAAATGTTAATAAAAAAAAATAGTTACCTAAGGGTCTGAACTTTTTAAATATGCATGTCAAGATGGTATATTACTATTATTTTTTTAAATTATAAGCTTGTAAATAGTAGTGGATGCAAAACTGAAAAAATGCACCTTTATTTCCTAATAAAATATTGGGCCCATACATTGTGATAAAGGACATACTTTTAATGGTGTAATAACCGGGACAAATGGGAAAATAAAATACATGAGTTTTAATTATGGTAGCATGTATTATTTTAAAGCTAGAATGGCCGAAACATGAGAAATAATTAATGTTTTCCATTTTTTTTATTATTATCGCAGTTGAAATGCATTTAGAATAACATAATTCTTAGCAAAATGTACCACCCAAATAAAGCCTAATTGGTGGCGGAAAAAACTAGATATAGATCAATTCATTGTGATAAGTAGTGATAAACTTATTGACAAATGAATGGGAGGTGAAAATTGCTCAAATGCATAAGGTGAAAAAACACTGAAGGCTGAACTGATTAAGGACTGTTAAGAATCTAGCATATGTACAGGAGCGCTAAACCTCTCTACAGGCCTCAATATCTTCTGGACCATGGGCTGTAAGAAGTATAAAACAAAGGGGAGTATAGATATGTATGCATATATACTGTACATGTGCATGGCCGGATTTCAGGCAAGCCATCAAAGGCCATGATGAGTCATTCATGACGAAACTAGTTGGGCGGAGCCTAACCACAGAGGGAGACGCTGAACCACGTGGATTTTATTGATATGCACATTTTTATCGGAGCATTGTAAGTGCAATTTTAAATATATTTTTCTTGGAATAAATGATATTACGCTATGGAAGTATGTGTCTGAGTTTAAGGTGCTGTGGGACTGCGTGTACTCTAGGAAAAGGTCTGAGCTGCTGAACAAACGCTTATGCTGGTCTTGCTGAGTCAGCCACATCATCTGGCAAGAGGCTAGTGGTTGGTTATCGGAGCGTCCGCATGTGGAGAGTTTAATGTGCTGGGTCACGTTCTGTGAGGTCGTGTGTGTTGAGCACTCGGTGGTGAGCACTTAAAACAAACGTACTGCGCTATAGAGCCTCTTTTCCTTTACATGCACGGCTGGAACACGGTTGAAGACACAGGAAGGTCGGAGAATAATTACTGGCTGGGCCTTATGCACAGACTGCCAACTGTTAGAATTGGCATTGGAGTTTGGTGAGCATAATCGTTTTCTCAATAAGGACTTCATTCGGTGGTTTAATAAGAATACAAGTATTCGCAATTTCAGGACTTTTTTGAATTTAGGACTGGGAAACTAGGACTTTTGCTTGTATATAGAAAAGCTGCGTGTATGAGGATGCAGGTTGTGTCATATATTTCCAGGCACTAGTTGATGGGACTCTTGATACAGCCCCATGTGTTCCTGCTCTGTACTCCTGGGACTTGAATACCGGGTCTTTTTGCAGTTATCAACTGTGGGATTTCTGTAAATTGTATTTTATTGGGCTTATAGTATTGGAGTTGGATATTAGGACCTGTGTACTAGGACCTTTGCAAATGTTCTGTTTTTAGGACCTGTGTTTAGAACTTTTGTGGAATATTGCTTATTTATTGTTGCACATTGCTGAGGACCTGTGTATAGGAATCCATGATATGCAGGCTGATGCACCAGGCCCTTCTATGGAGGATAGGGGTGTGCAATCATTATTTTAATAGACAAAGTACCTGTTGAGCGCTGATATCATTGCAATATAACACCGAGGCAGAGGCGAGAGAGGCTCCAGCCTCAGGGCGCAGTGTAGGAGGGGGCGCCCAACTCCCTTAGCTATAATTCCCTTATTGTGTTTGAAGCAGAGAGAAATAAGAAAAATGGATACATGGCAGAGACTGCAAGCCAGATAACTAGAGATTAAGGTGTAGGGGGCCCTGGGGCGCCTCTGAGTCTAATAGCAATCAGTGGGTGACGGCTGGGGTGGGAGGGATGGAGGGGCGCACTTTGCTGTCTCAGCCTTGGGTGGCGGAGGACCTCGTCCCGGCTCTGTATAACACAAAGGCCATGGCCTAGGGCGCCTGGAAGCAAGGGGCAGGATGAAGGCTGGCAAACTCATGCAGTCAAGCTGCCAAACATGTGAACTGCAGCAGCTGGGTAAGTGTCTGGGACTCGGGATGAAGGGGCAGCAAATCTGGGCAACTTATTGTCTATGACCTAAACTGTCACTTATCACCACCGGCTGCTCTTCAAGTCCAACTCCGCCCTCCACCCAGCTCCAACATATCAGAGCGGAAAGCATCAATTTGTCCCATAAATGGAATACAAATTATAACCATGACGTTTATTTCAGATGTAATCGATTCACAAAACAGATTGATAAAAGGATTGACAAATTTGTCATTTGTAGTTGCTTGGCACCATCAACACTGTCCAATCCAATCAATCGAAAGGTTGATCGCTCAGTAAATTTGCATCGTTAATGCACATCTTTAAAGGGGAGCTGAAGAGAGAGGTATATGGAGGCTGCCATGTTTATTTCCTTTTAAGCAATAGCAGTTGCCTGGCAGCCCTGCTGATCCTCTGCCTCTAATACTATTAGCCATAGCCCCTGAACAAGCATGCAGCAGATCAGTTTCAGACTTTAAAGGATACCACAACCGAACGGTTGTGGTAAAATTGACTGCAGCGCTGTGTAGGGTAAAAGGATGCTAATCATGTGACGCTCTGTGTAATGGAGCGCACACGCAGTAGAAAGGGGACAGCGTGCTTCTGAGCCTCGCACTATGCGCCGGCCAGAAGCAAGGGGGAAGGACATACTGCGCACACAGGGCGCAGTATGTCCGGGGTAAGGGTCAGGAAAGTCGCCGGACACCGGCATCTATAAACTAAGAACGGCGGCAGACGGAGGGGGGCTGGAGGCACGGAAGGTATGTACTCCTTTTACCCTACACAGCGCTGCAGTCAATTTTACCACAACCGTTCGGTTGTGGTATCCTTTAAAGTCAGATCTGACAAGACTAGCTGCATGCTTGTTTCTGGTGTAATTCAGATACTACTGCAGAGAAATAGACCAGCAGGGTTTCCAGGCAACTGGTACTGATTAAAAGTAAATAAATATGGCAGCCTCCGTATACCTCTTACTTCAGTTCCCCTTTAAATACATGGATTACTGGGACTAATAAAAGTGTGTTTGTGGTAGGGGGTTTGTTGTTTTTCGGGGGGCATGGGGCGGGGGGCTAGTAATAGTGGTCTTGTGCGGTAAAAAGTACAAATCTGGCACTGTACATGAGTTGCTCAACTCACTGTACAATCAAATATCCAGCAACACAAGTACAAACACATACACAGTGTGATATAAAAACATCCAGCAATACAGGAGCATGTTCACGTAATAAAATAAAAACTGCAGGGACAAGAAGCCCAAGGGAAAAGGAAGGGTGGTTAAATACTGCAGTGGAGCTATGATATGAGGTTAGTATATTTGTATATATTTATGTCGGCCACCAGATGTCACTGTCTTTCATATAACTAGCATCTCAAAGAAAAACAGTTGTCGGCTATAGGTACGTGTCTTTAATTTATGGTTTCCAGAAGTTAGACATGCACTGACTACTACTTTCCCCTGTGGACATGCGGGCAGTGTAGTCTTGTAACAATGTAAAAAATAAAGGCTTATTTACACAGGAGGCTGAAGGGGCGTCGCAACTTGGAGGGAGATGTAATTCAGGTTCTCGTGATTGCTGGAACCCCGAAATTACCTTTACGCGCCCCGCACGAGTATAACGGTACTGCTACAGCAGCGCCTAGTTTTGGCGACACTGAGCGGTGTGCACTGAAACCACCTGCTTCACTGACGGGAGTGAATAAACACTTGTCAGCTGCTCCCATTCACTGGCCGGGCACTTGCTAGCGCCCTGCATGGGCAGAGGAGAGACATCTGCTGCATGGAGTCACATCTGAGTGCGGCTGCGGCAGATTGCAACATGAGGATCTTTTTGCTGTTGGGTAACTGCACCATGTGTCCAATGCTGGCACGTGTGGTGTTACAAGGCACTCAGTGGCTGGCAGATGACAGATTGAACTGCTTGACAAGCGTGTACTTACAGAGGAACACCAGTAAAAACAATGTTAGATTAAAAAAAGTGCTTCATTTTTACAATAATTATGTATAAAAGATATAGTATTTAGTATAGTGTTTTCCCATTGTAAAATATTTCCTCTCCCTGATTTACATTCTGACATTTACCACGTGGTGACTTTTTTTCTGCTGGCAGGTGATGTTACTGGAAGGAGATGCTGCTTGCTTTTTTGGCAGTTGGACCCAGCTGTAAACAGCTGTTATGTCCCACAATGCAATGAGGTTCACAGACAGGAAAACGCCAGGACCATGGTCCTGACATCACACTGTGGGAGGGGTTTCACCGCAATATTAGCCATACAGACCCCCCTGATGATCCGTTTGTGAAAAGAAAAAAAGATTTCTCTTCGATTGTGATCAGCAGCAGAATGTTGAATTTAAAGGGAACACAAGGTGAGAGACATATGGAGGCTGACATATTTATTTCCTTTTAAACAATGCATATTGCATGGCTGTCCTGTTGATCCTCTGCCATAGACCCTAAACAAGCATGCAGATCAGGAGTCTAAAAATTTGACAACATTAGCAGCATGCTTGTTTCAGGTTTGCAATTTAGACCAGAAAGATCAGCAGGACTCCCAGGCAGCTGGTATTGTTTAAGGCCCTGAGCCCACTGACGCAGTTGTGTTCGCTTTTCAGTTACACATCAATGTTACAGATGCTGAAAAGGCGGACAAAAGCGGACACAACCAGTGGTGGGCGGAAATTTTGCATATGCGAAATTTCGCATCAAAATTACGCATCGTAATCGTAATGCAACATTTCAGAAAAAAATCTTAATTAATTTCGTATGTAATAGTAGCATTTTTAAAGTGTGCGTAATTTTCTGTGTAATTTATTTAGTGCCGAATTTAGAGGTTAATAGCAATGCCCCCATACAAGCTATTGCTATCAAAATCGCTACATATGTTAAGCAGAATAGTAAGTATAAGTAATTTTTAAAAAGACCTTGTAGTTTTTGAGAAACTCGATTTTAAAAATGCAAAGAAAAATGGTTTTTAAAGTGTCATTTGTCCAAGATGAAAAAACATTTTTTACTTGCATTTTTAAAATCGAGTGTCTCAAAAACGACAAGATCTTGTTGCAAAATCTTTTTGTGACTTATTCCCATTATTCTTCTTAACTTATGTAGCAATTTTGGTGTCAATAGCTTGTATGGCGGGTTTTGCTATTCACTGCTAAAGTGGGCAAGAAATTTTGCACAATGTATGCAAAAATATGAATGACTACACAAAATCACTTGAATTTGCAACTCGTAATTACTGTATAAGTGTAATTGCGAAAAATTACGCAAAATTTAGTGAAATCGTAATTTGTTGATTACGATCTTCACTAGACACAATGGCGTTAGTAGGCTCGGGCCCTAAAAGAAAATAAATATGGCAGCCCCCATATGTCTCTCAGCTCGAGTTCCATTCTGATGAAATACATTCAAGTCAATGGAGAAAGCAGAATTTTATTATTGCACTTTTGCCTTTCACTTCAATTAATTACACCGGGTAGACGTAAAGCCCCCAGCAAAGTATACCAACAGAAGTGTGTAATCAAGATTAAAACGTTCCAATATTACAGACAGTATGACACAAAAACTGAATCCAAGACAGTAAAGCCAGATTACATAGTCTTAGTTAACAAAATATATAAATTAATTTGCAAATATTCAGCAGTGATGCACTGGGAGACATCTTGGAGCTCACTCCAACCTGAATTATAGCAAATTTTTTCTGTTTTAAGAAAGAAAACTTGTTTTTCAAAATATATAAAATGCAAACTTATTCAATATATGTATTGGGTCATAGGTGTCTCCAGTATTGGGTCATAGGGGTCTCCAGTATTGGGTCATAGGGGTCTCCAGTATTGGGTCATAGGGGTCTCCAGTATTGGGTCATAGGGGTCTCCAGTATCGGGTCATAGGGGTCTCCAGTATCGGGTCATAGGGGTCTCCAGTATCGGGTCATAGGTGTCTCCAGGATCGGGTCATAGGGGTCTCCAGTATCGGGTCATAGGGGTCTCCAGTATCGGGTCATAGGTGTCTCCAGTATTGGATCATAGGGGTCTCCAGTATTGGATCATAGGGGTCTCCAGTATTGGGTCATAGGGGTCTCCAGTATTGGGTCATAGGTGTCTCCAGTATCGGGTCATAGGGGTCTCCAGTATCGGGTCATAGGGGTCTCCAGTATCGGGTCATAGGGGTCTCCAGTATCGGGTCATAGGGGTCTCCAGTATCGGGTCATAGGGGTCTCCAGTATCGGGTCATAGGGGTCTCCAGTATCGGGTCATAGGGGCCTCCAGTATCGGGTCATAGGTGTCTCCAGTATTGGGTCATAGGGGTTTCCAGTATTGGGTCATGGGTGTCTCCAGTATCGGGTCATAGGGGTCTCCAGTATCGGGTCATAGGTGTCTCCAGTATCGGGTCATAGGTGTCTCCAGTATCGGGTCATAGGTGTCTCCAGTATTGGGTCATAGGTGTCTCCAGTATTGGGTCATAGGTGTCTCCAGTATCGGGTCATAGGGGTCTCCAGTATAGGGTCATAGGCAGAGCCGGGACAAGGTCCTCCAGCACCCAAGGCTGAGACACCAAAGTGCGCCCCTCCATCCCTGCCACCCCAGCCGTCACACACTGATTACTATTAGACTAAGAGGCACCAGAGGCCCCCAACACCTTAATCTTTAGTTATCTGGCTTGTAGTCACTTCCATGTACCTCCTTTTCTTATTTCTTCTGCTTCAAACACAATTAGGAATGACAGCTGAATGAATTGTGCGCCCCCTCCTACACTGCGCCCTGAGGCTGGAGCCTCTCCAGCCAATGCCTCGGCCCGGCCCTGGTCATAGGGGTCTCCAGTATCGGGTCATAGGGGTCTCCAGTATTGGGTCATAGGGGTCTCCAGTATCGGGTCATAGGGGTCTCCAGTATTGGGTCATAGGGGTCTCCAGTATGGTGGCATAGGGGTCTCCAGTATCGGGTCATAGGGGTCTCCAGTATTGGGTCATAGGGGTCTCCAGTATGGTGTCATAGGGGTCTCCAGTATTGGGTCATAGGTGTCTCCAGTATCGGGTCATAGGGGACTCCTGCTATAGTTTTTCCAAATCCCCACAATAACTATGTCTTAAGCCATCCAAATGATAAAAGAACAGGCACATGATTGCTTGTTTGTGTAGACACCACTAGAGCATGAAACAGCTGTGTGATTCAACATGTTTTGTGAAAGAAGGTTTACTTTGTCAGGAATGCAGCTGCTCAAGAAGATTAGGATACAGAAGAGAAACACCTATCAGTATCCTTGTAGAGGAGTACGCTATTGCCCAAGAACAATAAAAGTCTAATATACTGAAAAAGTGAAATGCTGCTGCAAACAAACTTTAAAATAATGTGCAATAAAGTCAAGGGTCCTGACTGCTGCTGCTGTGAGTTTTTCTTTTTACCGTATGATAAAAGTGATATATAGGCAGCAGAAATCACCTAACCATTTTTAATCATTTTCCTCAGGTCTGCTGTATTCCTAAGGGGTAGAAAATATTTCAGCCCTGAAAAATTGAGTTTTCCTTGAGAAGCCCTGAAGGTAATAAAAACTAGCATATGATGATGATAGATTACAATGATGCCTTAAAGAGACTCTGTAACAAAATGTTCAGCCTTATTTCTTCTATCCTATAAGTTCCTATACCTGTTTTAATGTGGTCTGTCAAACTGCAGCCTTTCCTAGTTGCACAGTGGCTGTATTATCTCTGTTATATAATCTAATCTTCTTTCCTTTCTCAGCTTTGTCGGCTCAGGCACTCAGACAGGAATATGCTTTTCTGCTTGTGATAGAAAGAAGCTATACACACCCTCTCCGTGCCCCCTGCAGGCTCTGTATGAGTCACAGACTGAGCTTATCTCAGCCTATCACATGCTGGTTAGCAGCCATGTCTTTTGTTTGTTAACACTGCCTAAAACTGACAATTACAAGCCAGGATTGCATTAGGGAGTGGCAGAAACAGCAAAGAGGGGCCCAGGAGAACATAATGAATAGAATGGTATGCTTTTTATTGTAAGAATTTTAGAGTACAGATTCTCTTTAAAGGGGTTCTCTGGTATGTTTAAAAAAGCTAAAACAGACACTTACCTGGGGCTTCTATCGGCCCCCTGCAGTTGTAATGTCCTGCGCTGTCCTCCTCCGATGCTCTGTTCCCCGTCGCCGGTAACCTGCTAATTATTCCTCTAACTAGATGAATAGAACTGCGGCTGCACGGCCGTGGCCATGCGCTTGCTCGCTCCCGTGTGCGTCATCAGGAGCTTACTGCACAGACGCAGTATGAAGTTTTCTTGTTCTGCGCCTGCACAGTAAGCTCCTGATGACGCACGTGGGAGTGAGCACGCACATGGACACAGCCGCACAGCCACAGTTCTATTCGTCTAGTTAGATGAATAATTAGCAGGTTACCATGGGAGGGAACGGAGCAACAGAGGAGGACGGCGCGAGACATGACAGCTGCAGGGGGCCGATATAAGTCCCAGGTAAGTGTCTGTTTTAGTTTTTTTTAAGCATACCAGAGAACCCCTTTAATGAATAGCACTCTAATGTAAAGTAAGTCCCAAGTTCTGAGATCTAAACTCCTGAGCAATTCTATTGGCCAGTGAAGCCATCCATCACATGCAAGGGACCAATAGTAGAGTCGGAGTGGAGGCGCCTGGAGTAAACGTAGCTTATAAGGTTAAACAGTACTGTTTGATGATATGTATAAGTATATAAATAATAGAAGGTCCTACCTTAAAAAGTAGTCCATTCACTTGTTAAAACAGTAAATGTTTTTATTAGGCACTTTCTGAGAGACAACGCGTTTCGCGGAAAACCCGCTTCATCAGGTCGTATGGAGTGCCTTTAAGAAGCAGACAGGGCACATAGGATAAAACATTCACCTTCTACTACATATATGTTTCAATTTGCATGTACTCAAAATACATATGTTCTATTTCGTATAAAACAAGCAGCATATTGGTTGTAAATAATCTTAACATAGGTATCAATAAAAACAAGTATTGAGATAAAATACATTATTAGTTTTTTATATATATAAAAAATTAAGATGCACAATAATACACAATAAGATGTTTATATCAGGGGAAATAGGGGGACGGGACCAAGAGAGGATGAATGTCTTATTTGTAGGGAAAGCTTAATTTGGGAATATATACCAGTAAATGTTTGGTAGGGGGGGGGGACCTTATACGTTCTAAGGGTATGATAGCTGGGTATAAAAAACTGGGTATAGACTAGGTATAAGCTAGGGTGATGCATTCCCATAGGCTATATATGGGGCCTCATTAGATAGGGCATGCGGGATAATAGGCAGATCTAAAAAATATATAATTAAGTTAGGGTTAAACTTTAAGTGCTAGAAAAAGAGCTGGCTTTCCGATAGACGGAATCCTATAGTCCTGGGCGCCTGTACAGCCGGCGTGCGCCTCAGTAAGACTTTAAATAATGCGTGGAGGAGGAGTGGAGTGGTGACGAGGACGTCACCGGGTTGTGCGCTGCAAGTGACGTCACCGCGCCGTGCGCGGCGTATGACGTCTACCTGGCTTTGCGCTCCACAGAGAGAGCCGAGGATGGAACGCATCATTGCGCTGCGTGCAGTGCTGGATGCACGCAGCACCTGATCGGAGTGGGGAAGGTTAAAGGACTAAGGGTAATGTTTAAAATAGGGGAGGAGGGGGAAAACTAATATAAAATAGTCCTCACGGGAATCCATATTGGTGAAAACCTGAACACGCAGCATGGCTCACATAGCCTTGCAAATTCTATGGGAGATACATTTTTTTTAAAAATGATCAATACCAGTATAAGGATATATATATATATATATATATATATATATATATATATATACACATCTAGGCACATTTCTCATTATAACAATCAGGTGAAAAATATTATAGATTATACAAGAGTGCAAATCTCCTTGATACACATATATAAACTTGCAAAAGTCAGGGTTCCAAAATGTATTACCAGACATCTATAGTATTTAATGGACCAGTGTGTAGCATATAGGGGGGAAAAAAGGGGGCAGAGCCAGGGGGAACAATTTAGTTTTCGACCCCATAAAGATTGCAGTATGAAGTGTAAATGTTTACAGTGGCAGGATGTAAGACTAGGGAGGAGCAATTAAATAGAACCTTTGAGTGGTAGTACCGGATAGAGCAAGAGTAGGACTGTATTCTCGGGTAATTTGAGATACAGTGTTCAATAGTGTAACTGTTGGCTTTTCGCTGAAGCGTATTTTAATGGTTTTACTAAAAATGATATGTGTTAGGCTCTAGTATGAGATCACTAAAATGTATAGCTAAAGGGGTTCGGACCTGATGTATGGTAGATATAAAAAAGAGAAGCTAAAAATTATGTTCCAGACAGATATATAGCCCTTCTGGTTGTAGAGTTCCTATTTTGAAAATCCAGAACATCTCTCTGCTTTTCAATTTTCCTGTTCTGTCGTGAACAGAGTTGGAGATCTGTTCGATTGGACACACCGTAGTAAATTCAGGGTTGCAGTTGTGTGTCATTTTATAGTGTCTGGACAGACCATGTTTCAGGTATCCCTTCGTAATGTTTCTCCGGTGTTGTCCCCATCTTGTTCGGAGTTGCTGGGTAGTGCGGCCTATATACTGCAGCCCGCATGGGCATGTTATAAGGTAAATTATGAAATCACTTGAGCAGTCCATGTCCTGGTTAATTGGATAGATGTCACCTGTACTTCCAGAGCTAAAACTTGTCGCATGTATATCGATTCTTTTACAGCATAGACACCTTGGTTGCCGGCACTGTGTCACCTGGCTTTGTTTACGTTTCGGTGTTCATCCATTGTCTATTGGTAGTGAGTTCTTGTTAATGTTGTTGTTCTTGATGCGACTGGGGGCTAGTATATTTTTAAGCGTTTTTGCTCTGCGAAAGACTACTCTAGGTCTTTCTGTGAGATTTGTCTTAAGTAAGGGATCCATTTGTAAAAGAGGCCAAGCTTTGGCTAGCACTGATTTAATTCCATTATGTTGGCTTGAAAATCTCGTAATGAAACTTAGCTCCTCCTTCTGTTTCTGGTTCGTGTTATCGTTTGGCTTGTTGATCAGTGTGTTTCTTTCTGTCTGTCTTGCTCTCTTTCTTGCTTCCTTCACTAGTTGACTAGGGTAGTGTCTAGCTGCAAATTTATTTGTAAGAACTCTTGCTTGTCTGTCGAAGGTGTTTATGTCGCTACAGTTTTTCCTGATCCTGAGGAACTGTCCATAGGGAATATTTTTCTTCCAGGGTTTATGATGGCAGCTTTTATAGTCAATATAAGAATTTGCATCCACTGTCTTGAAAAAATTCTTGGATTTGATCGTGGTTCCTTCATGGTATAATAACAGATCCAGATATTCTATCTGATTGTAACTATGGTTTGATGTAAATGTGAGACCCCAGTCGTTATTATTAAGATACTTGCAAAAATCTGTTATTGAGTCGTCATCCCCGTTCCAAATCAGGATCAAGTCATCGATATACCTTTTATATGTGATGATATTAGTAGTGAAAGGGTTGTCTGGGCCTAGTGTGAGTTCTTCAAAGAGTCCCATGGTTAAATTAGCATAGCTCGGGGCATAGCTCACCCCCATAGCGGTTCCCCTTGTCTGTAAGTAGGTGGTATCTAGGAATCTGAAATAGTTATGAGTGAGTGCAAACGAAATGGCATTAATAAGGAAATATTTTTGTTTAGTCGGCATAATTGAATCCTGACAAAGGTAGTGCCAAACTGCTCCCAGTCCGACTTTGTGATGTATATTAGAGTATAAGGCAGATACGTCAAGTGTAAGCCATTGGTATCCTGCCTGCCACTGGATGTCTGTCAATTCCGAGATAAGATGAGTGGAATCTTTGAGGTATGATGGAAGTATTTTAACGTATGGTTGAAGGTGGATGTCAATTAGTTCAGACAAGTGAGATGTAATGGATCCAATTCCAGCTATAATGGGTCGTCCTGGAGGTTTGGTAATCGATTTATGGATCTTGGGGAGATG
Source organism: Hyperolius riggenbachi (assembly GCF_040937935.1). Taxonomy (NCBI): domain Eukaryota; kingdom Metazoa; phylum Chordata; class Amphibia; order Anura; family Hyperoliidae; genus Hyperolius; species Hyperolius riggenbachi. Next base: position 32,769,175 of record NC_090657.1, on the reverse strand, counting down.
GTAAAAATGGGCTACGACTGGGTTGGGGATCAGGATAAACTCTTTCTCACGTCTGTTAATGATCCCTTCCTCGTACGCCCATTTGATCAGTGCTTGTAGTTGTTCCGTATACTCCTTGGTGGGATCAGTGGACAAGATTCTATAGTAGTCCTTATCGTCTAAGATTCTCTCTGCTTCATCGGTATAGTCGTTCCTGTTCATCAGAACGATACCACCACCTTTATCGGCTGATCTGATGATTATGTCTTTGTTTGCCTCCAATCTCTTTAGGGCCTGTTGCTCACCTTTCGTAAGGTTTGATTTGTTTTGTTCATTGCTTTCAGTAACTATCCTTTTTAGGTCCTCCATTACTTGTTTATAGAAGGCCTCTATGTATGGTCCTTTGTGTGTGGTTGGATAGAATTTCGACTTATTCTTTAGTTCTGTGTGAATGTATTTTTCCAAGGCTAATTCCTCTTGGTCGATGTAGACGTTGAGGGTAGGGTCATCTGAATTGAGTATTAGGGGTACTGTTCACTTTTCTTGTACATTTCTCTGTGTTTGTGCTTGTTTAGTCGCAAAAAATCTCTTTAGAGTTAGTTTTCTAGTGAATGTGTTCAAATCCACAAACAGTTCGTATATGTTAGATTTTTTGGTAGGACAGAAATAGAGTCCTTTAGCAAGGATTCCTTCTTCTATTGAGGACAATTTGTAGTTGGATAAATTAAATATAGATTTATACTGGGGTTTCTTTTGTAGCATGTCGTTTCCTATATTGATATTTTTCGGCTTCCTCTTTTTGCCCCCTCTTCTTCCTCTCTTTCGGAGCTTGGGGCCATTCTTTTCAACGGTCTCAGTGGTGATGAAATCGTCAGCGGGGCCAATCTGCTTAGTGGATCCCCGAGCCTGGGGTGTAGTGGGAGACTTGAAGGCACTTCCACACTTGCAGGGTAAACCTGCATTGTGTTGCCCTAATCTGCCACATGGTGTCGCTAAAGCAATGAAAGGCGATGAGAGCCTTTCATACTCAATATGGTATGATGCGGTGCACTGAAAGCTGCCGAGGCAACGCAAAGGCAGCAGCGTGTTAGGCTTTGTTCACATTATAAATCGCCAGTGCTATCGCAAGCACTGAGCCTTTCAAAGAGCTTTTCCCTGTTTTTTTTTTTTAATAATCAGACATATATTTGCATTTAAAATTAACTCCTTACCTCCAACACTCCCCAATAGTTACCTAAATAACATTTTTGTAAAAAAAAAAAAATATATACACAATTAAAAAAAATACATAGTTATCTTAGGGACTGAACTTTTTTAATATGTATGTCAAGAGGGTATATTACTGTTACTTTTTGAATCAGGCGCTTGTAATTAGTGATGGACACAAAACTAAAAAAAAAATGCATCTTTATTTCCAAATAAAATGTTGGCGCCATACATTGTACTTGGTAAATATTTTAAAAGTTGCAATAACCGGGACAAATGTGCAAATAAAATGTGTGGCTTTTATCCAGAGTAGAACGTTTTATTTTAAAACTATAGCCAAAAACTGAGAAATAATAAATTCTTTCCATTTTTTTTTCTTATTAATCTCATTAAAATGAATTTAGAATAAAATAATTCTTAGCAAAAAGTACCACCAAAGAAAGCTCGATTGGTGTGGAAAAAAAATGTATAGATCATTTGAGTGTGATAAGTACTGATAAAGTTATTGGCAGATGAATGGACGTAGCGCTGAAAGGTAAAAATTGCTCTGGTCTTTAAGGGGAGAAACCCTTGGAGGTGAAGTGGTTAAAGGAAACTTGAGATGGGGCCCCCCGCCATAAAATATACATAACTGGGGCTTCCTCCAGCCCTCTCTAGCCTGATCACTCCCATGGCGTCCGACGACTCTTCTCACTCTCTGTTCGTTCACAACTGGCCCCGTAAAATTCTACAGTTGGGGCCAGTCGCCGCAAGCCAACATGATGAATACAATTGCTTATTTTTTTTTTACAATATTCATTTATATATTATATAGTCAGAACATCTTGAGATTTATCACTGGTGGTGACATCTGTAGTCCTCCCAGGCAGTTTGTATAGAATGTTTGTTACTGAGAGTTCTATGCAAAGAAGGATATACTTGGCTTTGGAAAAATACGTTATTTCCCACAATGCAATGAGATTCCCAGACTGCAAACTGTCAGCACCTTGGTCATGACATCACACTGTGGGAGGGGTTTCACCACAATATCAGCCACACAGACTTGATGATCTATTTCAGGGAATGTAAATATTTCTCATGGGAAAGGGGGGATCAGCTACTGATAGGGATGAAGTTAAATCATGAGTAAAGTTACTCTTTAAGCTCTCATACTACTTAGAGGTGGTAAAATTGGTCAATCAAGATTGGATGTGTGTATGCACCTTAATTTGAATGTGTTTCTTCAGCACATGCCTGTGGAAGGTACAATTGTTTCACCCTGAGATTTTCCTTGAAGGTAATCTGTAATGTGCTGTGCTTTATCACCATTTGTGATCTACTCAGGTTTACTTCAAAACTACTCTAAACATGGGCCCTTTGAGGGGTGGAGGAGGATAGCATTGGGATTACTTGTGCCTGTGGAATGGAGTGAAGTAGTTTATATCTGTAGCAGTAAACTATTTTAGCCCCATGACTATTTGGAGTCTCTACTAATAAAACCGGAGGCTGTCTGACAGCTTGGCAGCTGTTCCTCCACCGAACTCTGCTACAAACAGCTTAGATACTTATTTTTTTCTGTTTGTGGACATAACGACGCAACCACAATAGCCAATAAGTAGTAACAGGAAGAGCGCTATATTATTCTGCTGCAATAAAAGCTGATGTATTACAGTAAAACGTAGGACCCTCCAACGTGTTAAAATTGTGTTTAAAGGGATTCTGAAGTAGCAAAAAAAATTGATTTTAACTTACCTGGAGCTTCTTGCAGCCCCCTGGAGTCATCCTGTGCCCATGACGCCCTCCTGATTACCTCCGGCCAGCAGTTGCAATCCTGAAAATCGCTACTGCGCATGTGCAGAGCTCTCCTGGCAACAGGAGCACGGTCAGAGTGCTCGCGGCTTGGGGCCACGCATGCGCAGTAGCCGGCAACGGGCCAGCTTTGCAGAGATCGCCACTGCTGGATGGAGGGAATCAGAAATTTTAACTTTAGAACAGGGGCGTAACTAGGTTCCACCAGGCCCCCCTGCAGAAATTCTGAGCCCCCCCCCCCGGGGCCCGCTCGGGGCCGTTTTGGGGGGCTGGAGGGGGCACAGCATGAGGGGAAAGCTATGCTGCACTTCGGCAGGGAGGGGGACGATCCCCCCCTCACCTCGGGCTCTCCGCTCCCCTCCAGCATGGATGTTTCTCCCTCTAGTGTCTGACGCGACTTCCTGTTTATACAGGAAATCACATCAGAGGCTAGAGAGAGGAACGTCCACACTGGAGTTAACGGAAGGTATGTATCTGCCGCTGCCCACCGCTGCACACACAATCGTATTGATGCTGGAGGGGAGCGCAGAGGTGTACAAATAATAACCACACTCCTGAAACAAGCATGCAGCCAGAGCTGGGACAAGGTACTCCAGCACCTAAGGCTGAGAGACACCAAAGTGCGCCCCTCCATCCCTCCAACCCCAATCGTCACACACTGATTGCTGTTATACTAAGAGGTGTCCCAGGGCCCCCAACACCTTAATCTCTAGTTATCTGGCTTGCAGTCACTGCCATGTACCCCCTATTCTTATTTCTCTCTGCTTCAAACACAATAGGGGAATGATAGCTGAGTGGGTTGTGCGCTTCCCTCCTACACTGCGCCCCGAGGCTGGAGCCTCTCTTGCCTCTGCCTTGGCCCGGCCTTGCATGCAGCTAATCCAGTCTGACTTTAGTCAGAGCTCCTGATCTGCATGCTTGTTAAGTGGCTAATCAGCAGGAGAGTCAGGCAACTGGTATTATTTAAAAGGAAAAATCCATATACCTATCAGTTTAGGTTCACTTTACAGGTTATTATACCATTGATTATCTTTTAGAGCAGAGATGAAGTTTTAACTCCAGGTCCTCTTTAAGATACCAAAGCACTGTTCAGTATGTTTAAAGGACACCTGAACTGAGAGAGATATGGAGGCGGATATATTTATTTCCATTTAACTACTCTATGACCGCTCCATGCCAATGGGCGTCAGGTCCTGGAGCCGGCTAATGCAGAAGATTGCGCGCAGGCTGCACGCGCACCTCCTGTTTGGGGGGCGGAGCTCTGCCCCGCCTTCAGTCTCCGAGCGGCTATTGCCGCTCGGGAGACTGTCAGACGGCGTAACCGCCGTCTATTTACATGTACAGCGCTGTGATCGGCAGCAGCGCTGTACTGGGGACAGCCGTGTGACACGGCTGTCCCCTCCATAGGCTGAAAAGTAATCGGCTGTCATAGGCTGAAGCCTATGAGAGCTGATTACCCTGATTGGCTGGCGGAGGGAGGGAGGGAGGGAGGGAGCAGGGGAATGCAAATAAAAAAAGGCATTTTTATTAAAATTAAAATATTTATAAAAAATAAATAAACAACTGTGGAGCGAACAGACCCCACCAACAAAGAGCTCTGTTGGTGGGGGGAAAAGGGGGTGGGGAATCACTTGTGTGCTTTGTTCTGCAGCCCTGCAGCTTGGCCTTAAAGCTGCAGTGGCCAGTTAAGTAAAAAATAGCCTGGTCTTTTGGATGGTTTAACACTGCAGTCCTCAAGTGGTTAAACAATACCAGTCGGCCAGCATTCCTGCATTAGAATGCCCTTCAGGGATTTAGTTAGATTTCAGCAGCAGGGATGTGGCGTTTTAGTTAGGGCTATCATGTTAAAGTCATTTTTAAAATAAAAAGATGATTTTTATGAGACTTCAGAGTCTCTTTAAAGAGAACCCGAGGTGGGATTTAATTATGCTAGTGGGGCACAGAGGCTGGTTGTGCACACTAACACCAGCCTCTGTTGCCCCATGGTGTGCCTCCAGGACTCCCCTGCACTCTGCTGTCCCCTCCGCAGTGCTGGCGACACACAGCGTGTCGCAAGCACAATGTTTACCTAAGTGCTGTCTGTTAGCGCCACTCCCCCGCCTCCTCCGTATCGCCGCTACCCGCCCGCATCCCTTCCCTCCCGCTGATTGGAGGGAAGTGACACGGGCGGGTAGCGCCGATACAGAGGAGGCGGGGGAGCGGCGCTAACAGACAGCGCTTAGGTAAACATTGTGCTGGCGACACGCTGCATGTCGCTAGCACTGCGGGGGGTATAGCGCCGCGCAGGGGGGTCTTGGAGGCACACCATGGGGCAACAGAGGCTGGTGTTAGTGTGCACAACCAGCCTCTGTGCCCCACTAGCATAATTAAATCCCACCTCGGGTTCTCTTTAAGCAGCACTATTGATGATTAGTGATAAGTGAAAACAAAATCAGATTAATTTTTGCGAAAATAATGTAAAATTCGATTTTCAAGTGAAAATGCCTTAACAAAATCATTTTGTTATACATTTGTGATTTTACATGTTTTGGTGATTTAAAGGTGTGATTTTTCTTTAACAGGTGTAATCTGCTCTTAAAGAGAAACTTTATCCCACTCAGTAGCTGATACCCCTTTTCCCATGAGAAATCTATTCCTTTTCACAAACAGACCATCAGGGGGCGCTGTATGACTGATATTGTGGTGAAATCCCTCCCACAAGTAACCCCTCCCACAAGAAAAGTTCGAACTTTTGTGGGAAATGGCTGTTTACAGCTGTTTCCAACTGCCAAAAACCATGCAGCAGCTACATCACCTGCCAACACTAAAATATTCACTGGAGTTCCTCTTTAACTCATGAATGACAATTTGCAGTTTTGGCAGTCACACATTGCATTACAATATAATTTCACATATATATTGTGAAAATTTGCAAGCAACATTATTGAAGATATGGTGTACGATATGATACACCATATCTGCTAACAATCAAGTCCCTACGCGACCTAGGCCCGGATACCCGAAGGATTTGTTGCAACTAGAGTAGAGTTGGGCCGAACGGTTCGCGCGAACTTACGTTTTGCGGAAGTTCGGTTCTCCCCATAATGCACCTGAGGGTCAGCTTTGACCCTCTACATCACAGTCAGCAGGCCCAGTGTAGCCAATTAGGCTACTCTAGCCCCTGGAGCCCCACCCCCCCTTATATAAGGCAGGCAGCGGCAGCCATTACGGCCACTCGTGTGCCTGCATTAGAGAGAGTAGGGCGAGCTGCTGTCTGTCTCTAGGGAAAGATTAGTTAGGCTTAGCTTTTCCTGGCTGCATACCTGTTCTGTTCAGTGAGCCCTCAGCCCACTGCATACCTGTACTGTGATCCTGCCACTGCATACCTGTTCAGTGATCCTGCCACTGCATACCTGTTCAGTGATCCTGCCAGTGCATACCTGTTCAGTGATCCTGCCACTGCATACCTGTTCAGTGATCCTGCCAGTGCATACCTGTTCAGTGATCCTGCCACTGCATACCTGTTCAGTGATCCTGCCAGTGCATACCTGTTCAGTGGTCCTGCCACTGTATACCTGTTCTGTGAACCCACCACTGTATACCTGTTCTGTTCAGTGGACCCGCCACTGTATACCTGTTTAGTGAACACGCCACTGCATACCTGTTGTGTTCAGTGAACCTGCCACTGCATACCTGTTGTGTTCAGTGAACCTGCCACTGCATACCTGTTCAGTGGACCCGCCACTGTATACCTGTTTAGTGAACACGCCACTGCATACCTGTTGTGTTCAGTGAACCTGCCACTGCATACCTGTTCTGTGAACCCGCCACTGTATACCTGTTCTGTTCAGTGAACCCGCCACTGTATACCTGTTCTGTTCAGTGAACAGTTTGGTGTGTCAGTGTGAAGCAGTACCTTAATTACACTACCTGATTGATGTATACACATGCAAGATGTTTTAAAGCACTTTAGGCCTGTCATTTAGCATTCAATGTGATTTCTGCCCTTAAAACGCTGCTTTGCGTCAAATCCAGATTTTTCCCGGGGACTTTTGGCATCTATCCCACTCCGCCATGCCCCCCTCCAGGTGTTAGACTCCTTGAAACATCTTTTCCATCACTTTTGTGGCCAGCATAATTTTTTTTTTTTCAAAGTTCGCATCCCCATTGAAGTCTATTGCGGTTCGCGAACTTTAACGCGAACCGAACGTTCCGCGAAAGTTCGCGAACACGGTTCGCGAACCTAAAATCGGAGGTTCGGCCCAACTCTAGTTGCAACTGCATCATACCTACCACAACTAGTGTTGAGCGAACAGTGTTCTCCACTGTTCGGGTTCTGCAGAACATCACCCTGTTCGGGTGATGTTCGAGTTCGGCCGAACACCTGATGGTGTTCGGCCAAACCGTTCGGGTTCGCCCAAACTACTAAATGCCCGGCCGAACAGGGCCGAACAGGGCCCCTGTTCGGCCGAATACCGCCCCCCTATGGGGTCGCAGGCATAAGGGGGGAGCATGCCCCGATCGCGGGGGGGGGGGGGGGGTCGGAAATTCCCCCCACCCCCTCCGCTAGCGCTCCCCCCTCTGCCCGCTTCCCCATAAAAAAGTTGGCGTAAAGTTAAATATTACCGGTGGTGGCTGCTGCAGTGGCTGGCTGGCAGTGGTGTGAATGAAGAGGAGGAGGAGGAGTATGACGCGTTGATGCCAGGCAGCGGGCGGTTCAGCGGTAGTACCCTTGTGGTACTTCCGCCCTTTCTCTGACCTCACGTCCTCTACATGATGACGCATACGAGGGTACGCGTCACGCGTACCATCGTATGCGTCATCACGTAGAGGACGTGAGGTCAGAGAAAGGGCGGAAGTACCACAAGGGTACTACCGCTGAACCGCCCGCTGCCTGGCCTCAACGCGTCATACTCGGACTCCTCCTCCTAGTCCTCACTCACACCACTGCCAGCCAGCCACTGCAGCAGCCACCACCGGTAATATTTAACTTTACGCCAACTTTTTTATGGGGAAGCGCGGGCAGAGGGGGGAGCACTAGCGGAGGGGGTGGGGGGAATTTCCGACCCCCCCCCCCGCGATCGGGGCATGCTCCCCCCTTATGCCTGCGACCCCATAGGGGGGCCGTATTGCGGCATGTTCGGGTCCCCATTGACTTGCATTGAGTTCGGGGTTCGGGCCGAACATGCCGAACATCTGGCCCATGTTCGGCCTTTTCGGCCCGAACCCGAACATCCAGGTGTTCGCCCATCACTAACCACAACCTCAGATCAAAAGGACCCAATAACTCGACCACACCCAGATTCCAGCTAAAAACCTTTGGAGTCAGAGCTTTCTGTCATGCTGCCCCTACCCTTTGGAATGCCTTGCCAAACTTAATCAAGACAGCTCCAACCCTGGACATAGTTAAATCAAAAATGAAAAGCTATATATTTAGTCTGGCATTTATGATCATATAACGTTTCCCCTGTATACATCGCTATGTACTGATATGAGACAAACGTTTGCGCTTTGGGCAGTGGCTAAGGAGCTATGGGTCTGAGTGTGAGTTTTATTGGGCCCCTCAAGCGCTCTATACATAACTATTTTTATATGGTGCACCAAAACCTGCCAAAGGATAGCCAAAGTACCAGAGGTGCAAGAAGGGGATGCAGAACAGTTTGTTAATAACTACTACTTTATAACCACTTGAGGACCGCAATGTTAACCCCCCCTAGTGACCAGGCCATTTTTAGTTAAATAGGCCACTGCAGCTTTAAGGCGAATTTGCAGGGCCGTACAACACAGCACACAAGTGATTCCCCCCCTTTTCTCCCCACCAACAGAACTCTCTGTTGGTGGGGTCTGATCGCCCCCCAGTGTTAGTTTTTTGCTTTATCACCCTCCCTCCCTCTGCCAGCCTATCAGCGCGATCGGCTGTGATAGGCTTCGGCCTATCACAGTGGATCGCTTCCCAGTGTCACACGGCTGTCCCCAGTACAGCGCTGCTGTAGATCGCAGCGCTGTACAAAGTAATTAGACAGCGGTTTCGCCGTCTAAGTCTCCCGAGCAGCAATCGCCACTCGGAGACTGAAGGAGGGGCAGAGCTCGACCCCCCGAGCAGGATGCGCGTGATCTCCTGCTAGCTTCATAGACAGCCGTTCACACCAATGGACTTGGAGCAGTCCTGGGGCTGCAGCACTGCTCACGCCAATTGGCGCGGAGCAGTCGGCAACAGGTTAAAGCATCTATAGAAGTGAATTTTACCAGACCAGGATTAATAAAAGGCTAATACGGTGGTTGAGGGAGGGCCCTACAGGGCCCCTCTGGCCCAAGGGCCCTGGTGCAGTCGAGACCTCTGAACCACTGACTTTGGGTCCTCAGGGACAAAAGCGCGCCAAATGTTTGGTGGTTGTTGTTGTACGACCATAACTCTCAGTGCTTGCATGTTGTTCACTAATAATTTTGACTTGTTCCGTGATAGATCAGTAATTTCACATACAGGACAGTGCGTTTCCTGGGTGATCAGTCATTCGTTCAGGGTGTGTTCCTTGCTCGGTGCCTGAGGCAGCACTGTCTTAGAATGCAGTCCTGACACGCCAGGATCAAATATCACAGAGATAAAAGACTACAAAATGAAGATCTACAGGGCAGAGCTTTCATACAGTAGATTTTTTTTTTCTAAAATATGTATCATTTATCTAAAGAGTTTTCTTATTTTTTTGTAGCAGCATATTTTTTTTCATCAGTTGCAGACGCTAAGAATATTAATAGAAAATGTAAAATGTGGCAGTTACCTCCATGCTTTATAATGTTTTTAAAGTGAATGGGAACCCGTATTAAAAAAAAGTTAGATACTCACCTAAGGAGAGGGAGGCTCTGGGTCCCATAAAGCATTCCCTCTCCTCTCCCGGTGCCCGCTGTTGTCCTGGCTCCTCCTATAGCGGTATTCAACCGTTTTGGTCAAATACCGCTGTCTCCCGGCCGAAGGGAGGCTTCGAAAATGCTTCGGGAGCCTGAGTGCTCTAGAAGACGGGCCGCTCTACACTGCGCACGCCCTCTATGATGCACTCGCGCAGTATGGAGCCGCCTGTTTTCGGGAGGACTCGCCTCCCGAAGACTTCTGAAGTTCCCTCGGTGTAGGATGTGAATGGAGGAGCCAGCGCAGCACCGGGGGCACTGGGAGAGGAGAGGGATGGCTCATTAGGACCCGAGTCTTCCCTCTCCTTAGGTGAGTATCTGCCTTTTTTTTATTTAAATAAGGGTTCCCATTAGCTTTAAAGGTAGGATATATGGGCTTCTGTAAAATACCCCTGCAGCTCGGGGTGACATAAAATTACTCGGAAAGTACAGAAGACTAAAAGAGACCGAAAAGCCCTCCTACTAAAAAGCAATGCTCAGCGTAGTTTGCCTTCTTAATACAGAAGGTACTTGTGATAATTCAGCTTTAAAGAGATGCTGAAGCCTCGTAAAATGTCACTTTTTATTTAACAATTCCCTTCTACACGATCACCCCAGCTAAAACGCTGCATTTCTGCGGCAGATCGCTGTATCTAAACCCCCCAAATACCAGGGCAAAAATGCATGACTTTCAAAGTCGTGGATTTTGCTGCCCGGGGAGGCAGAGCTTAGTGCTGTAGCTCTGCCTCCATTACTGTCAATCCCCACTGATATCTGCCTCTCCCCCACCCCTCTCAGTGAAAGAAGACTGAGAGAGGTGGGGAGAGGCGGAGATCCACGGTGGATTGACGTGAGTAGAGGCAGAGCTACAGCGCTAAGCTCTGCCTCCCCAGGAAGCGCTCCCTCAATATTGCCCCAGGGATTTGGAGGGGTTTAGGTACAGCGATCTGTTGCAGGGATGCAGCGTTTTAGCTGGGGTGATAGTGTAGAAGGGAATTGTTAAATAAAAAGTGACATTTTAACAGGCTTCAGACTCTCTTTAAGTGAGCAGCTGTGGTCTCCCACAATGCATCACGAATGAATATGCAAATTATGTCTTATGGGCTTCTGTATAAGTTTACACTAGACACCCTCCCCCCCTCCCCTTCTTCTCAAGTACTTTACACATAACAGTTGTCTGATATGAAGACCCAGAGGCAGGCCTGGATTTACCTCACAGGAACCTATAGGCACAGATGTCATGGCAGCTTAAACTTCACCCTACATGAAACTACAAACTCCCACCGAAATGTACCAAAAATGTGCTGACTGTCCCAGCTCTCACTGCCCCCTTACTTCCATTGCCTGTCATAGGCAGCTACAGATGCCCCTTAGTATTAGGTAGCCAGAGGTACCCTCAGTATTAAGTAGCTAGAGGTGCCCCCAAGTATTAAGTGGCTAGAGGAACCTCAGCATTAAGAAGCTAGAGGTGACCCTGACTGAAGGGAGATCCTGTCAGTGGAATGCCAAGAGCAGGATGAGTAAACCCTCATTTACTGTCTCATTAGGACTCTGCATAGGAAAGGAGGGAGGGAGACGCTTGAGGAGGGGAGTGAGCAGTCTTTTCACATTCTTGCGCCTGTAGGCACGTGCCTACAGTGCCTTATGGTAAATTCGGCCTTGACTAGAGGTCTGTTTCTAGACTTGCTAACGTCTTTACCTGTCATAATCTATTGTCTGCCATGAGGAGGTTGTTCACCTCCCAGCATTGTGTTATTCTTATAAATCATTTATTATATGCAGGTACCACTTTCATCATAACCTGCGGACTCTTCTGGCCCGCCCTCCTCCCCTCCCCTAGATTACAGAGTAAGCGGAGCAGTGTATACTTTAAGGGCGGGATTTCAGGAAAGGCCGCAAAGGCCCGGACCTTGGGTGGCGGCAGCATAGAGCGATAAATTGTCAGGAAGACAAGGAGACCCAATGCAGAACTGGAACAGATATATATATGCTGCTCTTGCCTCACTTACTCTGTTGGGGGGGGGGTGATTATGAGTTGGGTGGGAATATAGGTAACTGGCCACCCGTGGGGGGACTTTTTAGGGGAAGGTGTGACCAGCCACATGTAGGAGGTTCCCATGACAACAATTTTTCTTGGGCGCTTTTCTATTACGCCCCTGCCCACCAGGCTTCAATCTATCCCCAGCATCACTGAGATCTAAAGCGGCAATCCTGCCGATTCTGTAACTAACTAACCGTGCCCCTGTGTTTGTGATGACAAAAGGGGGGGGGGGGGAATCATACGCCAGTGGCTTGATTTACCGGTGTGTACGACTGTGGTATGTTCAAAGAGATGGAGTTTCAAATGCTTGCGTTTCTGTGCTGTTTAGGCTCTTGGCATAAAATCTAGCCCTAACTACTCGTATTAATGATATTTCTAGTGCTGGCTGCTGGACGATTACAACAACAACAACATCTGTAAAGCTTTTTATCCCGTAGGACCCAAAGCATCATAATATTGTCTCATATCAGTACCTAGTAATGTGTACAGGGGAAAAGCTATGTGATCATAAATGCCAGACTAAACAGGTGACTTTTCCGTTTTTATTTAAACGTGTCCAGGGTTGGAGCTATCTTGGTTAAGTTTGGCAAGGCTTCCCACATGGTAGGGGCAGCATGACAGAAAGTTCTGGCTCCAAAGGTTTTTAGTTGGACTCTGGGGGTGGTCAAGTTACCCCAGTCGCTACAGTACCCATCAAACTACTGTCTAAGGGCTGGAACCCACAGGAGCGCTTTTGGCAGCGTTTTGGCAGCACTGCGATACGCTAGCAGTTTGCCAAAACGCTGGGCTAATGTTAATGGATGGGGCAACTTCCACAGGAGCGTTTGCGTTTCCCAGAAACGCAAACGCAGGACCTGCAGCATTTTGGGAGCGTTAGCGCTTCAATGTAAAGTATTGAAACGCTAGCAGAAACGCTCAGCAAAACCTAAACTGAGCGGTTTTGCTAGCGTTTTGCGGTTCAGCACACTGTAACAAAATTAAAAATAATTCACAGGACCAATCAGGATAAAAACGCAAAACGCAAAACGCTAGGCACCCGCTGGGGAAAAAAATACAATGTTGCAAAACACAACCCAAAACGCGCATGAATCCGCTTGCAAACCGCTCAGACAAAACGCTAGCGGTTGCGTTTTGCGTTTGCGGTTTTCAGTGGGTTCCAGGCCTAAGGGATGACTAAAAACAAGGAAAGAAAAAGTAACTGGCGCCTTAAAGTTATTTAAAAAAAAATTCCACGAAGCTGGCACCACCAAATGTAGTAAAATAGCTCTTTATTCAAACGTCATTAAAATGACATTCAGTCAATGATCAAAAATGTAGCAATGGCAATTTTTGATCATTGACTGAATGTCATTTTAATGACGTTTGAATAAAGAGCTATTTTACTACATTTGGTGGTGCCAGCTTCGTGGAATTTTTTGTTACTGGGTCACCTGGTACTGTGACCATGAGCTAAGGCACACAGAGGTCTTGCATGGGTGCTTCTCCATTTTTGTGAATTGTGCATTTAAAGTTATTTAAAAAATATTTCATTTCAGACTGACAGGGCTAAAAGCATTAAAATTGCCAGCCTGGGTGTATACCGAAATTACATTTCTTTTATAGACATCTGAGTTTAACACGTTCAGCAGGTTTTCATACTAAGGAGAAGACTTTGATAGAAGAGGGTGCAAGGAGATCATCAAAAAAAGATATTGTACAAGCAGCACAAAAGGCATTTCAATTTCTCTAACTGTGAATGGGTACATTTTGCATATACGGTATACAGTCAAATGGGATGCAGAGCAGGCAAGTCATAGGCACTCGAGAGAATTACAGGGCTAAAGGCGGGACAGCTTCTTTGGTAGAATGGAGAGAAAAGAGGTGTAAGGTTTGGGTATCCTTGGTTTGCAAAACAAGGCGATTGTAAACAAAAATTGCTTACAAAAATAGTTATACAACCATGGCTATTTTCCAGAAAAACTGGTTATGTGTTTGGGCAGAACTGATCCTGTGCAAGACACTGCAAGGAACAAGAGCCGTACAGGGTGGTACTGTTTCTATGGAGATGGGAGGAGGGACGATTTTGTGGCCCATGATGGAGGGGAACACAGCCATCGCAGTCATTTGAATATCTGGCATTGCTGATCTTAAAGTGACCTCATGCGGCACCGGTACACATGCTGATGCTGTATTATCAGCTGAGACGACCCAAAATGGCTGCCTCAGCTATGTTCCGTCTAGCCACTCGCGTGTGCTTTACGTCACCAGACTATAATCAGACAAAGGGGTGAGGCAGAGGTGAGAGAGGCTCCAGCCTTAGGGCGCAGTGCAGTTCCCCTATTGTGTTTGAAGCAGGGAGAAATAAGAAAAGGGGATACATGGCAGTGACTGCAAGCCATATAACTACAGATTAAGGTATTGGGGGGCCCTGTGGCGCCTCTTAGTCTAATAGCAATCAGTGTGTGACGGCTGGGGTGGGAGGGATGGAGGGGCACACTTTGGTGTCTCATCCTTGGATGCTGGAGGACCTCGTCCTGGCTCTGATCAGACATATTAATTGGTTTGAGCCCAAATATATACACAAGTAAGATCTCTGCTGTCTGGACAATCTAATATAGGGATGAGCTTGAATTTTCTTGAAAATGTGGTGGTTTTTTTTCATGCCCATTGGCTTCAATGCATTTGTAAAAATGTTATTTTTGCACGCATGCCCATAAATTTTCACATTTATTATTATTAGTAGTATCTATATAGTGCTGCTCTCTTCTGTAGCACTTTACAAAGTATATTGTCTTCACCAGCTCAGAGGGGCTCACTATACCCACCATAGTCATATGTCCATCAAAATCTACAGCAGTGGCGGCTCCAGGATTTTTTTGGGGGGGTGCTATGCAGGTGCTGGACCAATTTCTGGGGTAGCTGATGGGTGTGGCTTTAACTTGCGGCGCGCGAAGCCAGAGGAGGGCGGAGCTAACTGTAATTTAAAGTGAACCTGAGTTGAGAGTGATATGGAGGCTGCCATATTAGTTTCCTTTTAACAATACTATTTGCCTGGCAGCCCTGCTGATCTATTTGGCTGCAGTAGTGAACTGAATTACACCAGAAACAAGCATGCAGCTAATCTTGTCAGTTCTGACAATATTGTCAGAAACCCCTGACCTGCTGCATGCTTGTTCAGGGTCTATGGTTGAAAGAATTAGAGGCAGAGGACCAGCACGGCAGCCAGGCAACTGATATTGCTTAAAAGGAGATAAATATGGCAGCCTCAATATTATTCTCACCTCCGGTTCCCTTTAAAAGTGCAACGCAAAGACAGTGGGCCCAAGTTTTGGTGACCCTTTCCCCAGAAAATCCACATAATTGTGCAGGTTTTCTCAAGAAAATACATGTAATGTGAGCAGATTTGCTCAAAAAACACGTTCAATCATGTCGGCAGATTTGACCAGAAAACACGTTCAATCATGTGGCAGATTTGACCAGAAAATGCATGCAATCATGTCGGCAGATTTGCCCAGAAAATACGTGCAATCATTTGGCAGATTTGACCAGAAAATACGTGCAATCATGTAGCAGATTTGACCAGAAAATACGTGCAATCATGTAGCAGATTTGACCAGAAAATACGTGGAATCATGTAGCAGATTTGACCAGAAAATACGTGGAATCATGTTGGCAGATTTGCCCAGAACATACGTGGAATCATGTCGGCAGATTTTCCCAGAAAATACGTGGAATCATGTCGGCAGATTTGCCCAGAACATACGTGCAATCATGTTGGCACATTTGCCCAGAAAATGTGTGCAATCATGTAGCAGATTTGCCCAGAAAATACGTGCAATCATGTAGCAGATTTGACCAGAAAATACGTGCAATCATGTAGCAGATTTGCCCAGAAAATACATGCAATCATGTAGCAGATTTGACCAGAAAATACGTGCAATCATGTTGGCAGATTTGCCCAGAACATACGTGGAATCATGTCGGCAGATTTTCCCAGAAAATACGTGGAATCATGTCGGCAGATTTGCCCAGAACATACGTGCAATCATGTTGGCAGATTTGCCCAGAAAATGCGTGCAATCATGTAGCAGATTTGCCCAGAAAATACGTGCAATCATGTAGCAGATTTGACCAGAAAATACGTGCAATCATGTAGCAGATTTGCCCAGAAAATACATGCAATCATGTAGCAGATTTGACCAGAAAATACGTGCAATCATGTAGTAGATTTGACCAGAAAATACGTGCAACCATGTCGGCAGATTTGACCAGAAAATTCATGCAATCATGTCGGCAGATTTGCCCAGAAAATACGTGCAATCATGTAGCAGATTTTACCAGAAAATACATGCAATCATGTAGCAGATTTGACCAGAAAATACGTGCAATCATGTAGCAGATTTTACCAGAAAATACATGCAATCATGTAGCAGATTTGACCAGAAAATACGTGCAATCATGTGGCAGATTTGACCAGAAAATACGTGCAATCATGTCGGCAGATTTGACCAGAAAATACGTGCAATCATGTGGCAGATTTGACCAGAAAATATGTGCAACCATGTGGCAGATTTGACTAGAAAATACGTGCAATCATGTAGCAGATTTGACCAGAAAATACGTGCAATCATGTGGCAGATTTTACTAGAAAATACATGCAATCATGTGGAAGATTTGACTGGAAAATACGTGCAATCAGGTGGAAGATTTGACTGGAAAATACGTGCAATCATGTGGCAGATTTGACCAGAAAATACGTGCAATCATGTAGCAAATTTGACCAGAAAATACATGCAATCATGTAGCAGATTTGACCAGAAAATACATGCAATCATGTCGGCAGATTTGCCCAGAAAATACGTGCAATCATTTGGCAGATTTGACCAGAAAATACGTGCAATCATGTAGCAGATTTGACCAGAAAATACGTGCAATCATGTAGCAGATTTGACCAGAAAATACGTGGAATCATGTAGCAGATTTGACCAGAAAATACGTGGAATCATGTTGGCAGATTTGCCCAGAACATACGTGGAATCATGTCGGCAGATTTTCCCAGAAAATACGTGGAATCATGTCGGCAGATTTGCCCAGAACATACGTGCAATCATGTTGGCAGATTTGCCCAGAAAATGTGTGCAATCATGTAGCAGATTTGCCCAGAAAATACGTGCAATCATGTAGCAGATTTGACCAGAAAATACGTGCAATCATGTAGCAGATTTGCCCAGAAAATACATGCAATCATGTAGCAGATTTGACCAGAAAATACGTGCAATCATGTTGGCAGATTTGCCCAGAACATACGTGGAATCATGTCGGCAGATTTTCCCAGAAAATACGTGGAATCATGTCGGCAGATTTGCCCAGAACATACGTGCAATCATGTTGGCAGATTTGCCCAGAAAATGCGTGCAATCATGTAGCAGATTTGCCCAGAAAATACGTGCAATCATGTAGCAGATTTGACCAGAAAATACGTGCAATCATGTAGCAGATTTGCCCAGAAAATACATGCAATCATGTAGCAGATTTGACCAGAAAATACGTGCAATCATGTAGCAGATTTGACCAGAAAATACGTGCAACCATGTCGGCAGATTTGACCAGAAAATTCATGCAATCATGTCGGCAGATTTGCCCAGAAAATACGTGCAATCATGTAGCAGATTTTACCAGAAAATACATGCAATCATGTAGCAGATTTGACCAGAAAATACGTGCAATCATGTAGCAGATTTTACCAGAAAATACATGCAATCATGTAGCAGATTTGACCAGAAAATACGTGCAATCATGTGGCAGATTTGACCAGAAAATACGTGCAATCATGTCGGCAGATTTGACCAGAAAATACGTGCAATCATGTGGCAGATTTGACCAGAAAATATGTGCAACCATGTGGCAGATTTGACTAGAAAATACGTGCAATCATGTAGCAGATTTGACCAGAAAATACGTGCAATCATGTGGCAGATTTTACTAGAAAATACATGCAATCATGTGGAAGATTTGACTGGAAAATACGTGCAATCAGGTGGAAGATTTGACTGGAAAATACGTGCAATCATGTGGCAGATTTGACCAGAAAATACGTGCAATCATGTAGCAAATTTGACCAGAAAATACATGCAATCATGTAGCAGATTTGACCAGAAAATACATGCAATCATTTTAAAAGTGCAATGCAAAGACAGTGGGCCCAAGTTTTGGTGACCCTTTCCCCAGAAAATTCACATAATTGTGCAGGTTTTCTCAAGAAAATACATGTAATGTGAGCAGATTTGCCCAGAAAACACGTTCAATCATGTGGCAGATTTGACCAGAAAATGCATGCAATCATGTCGGCAGATTTGCCCAGAAAATACATGCAATCATTTGGCAGATTTGACCAGAAAATACGTGCAATCATGTAACAGATTTGACCAGAAAATACGTGCAATCATGTAGCAGATTTGACCAGAAAATACGTGGAATCATGTTGGCAGATTTGCCCAGAACATATGTGGAATCATGTCGGCAGATTTGCCCAGAAAATACGTGGAATCATGTCGGCAGATTTGCCCAGAAAATGCGTGCAATCATGTAGCAGATTTGCCCAGAAAATACGTGCAATCATGTAGCAGATTTGACCAGAAAATACGTGCAATCATGTAGCAGATTTGACCAGAAAATACATGGAATCATGTCGGCAGATTTGCCCAGAAAATACATGCAATCATGTAGCAGATTTGACCAGAAAATACGTGCAATCATGTAGCAGATTTCACCAGAATATACATGCAATCATGTAGCAGATTTGACCAGAAAATACATGGAATCATGTCGGCAGATTTGCCCAGAAAATACATGCAATCATGTTGGCAGATTTGACCAGAAAATCCGTGCAATCATGTAACAGATTTTACCAGAAAATACATGCAATCATGTAGCAGATTTGACCAGAAAATATGTGCAATCATGTGGCAGATTTGACCAGAAAATACGTGCAATCATGTGGCAGATTTGACCAGAAAATACGTGCAATCATGTGGCAGATTTGACCAGAAAATACGTGAAATCATGTGGCAGATTTGACCAGAAAATACGTGCAATCATGTAGCAGATTTGCCCAGAAAATATGTGCAATCATGTGACAGATTTGGCTAGAAAATATGTGCAATCGTGGCAGATTTGACTAGAAAATACGTGCAATAATGTGGAAGATTTGACCAGAAAATACGTGCAATCATGTGGCAGATTTGACCAGAAAATACGTGCAATCATGTGGCAGATTTGACCAGAAAATACGTGCAATCATGTAGCAGATTTGACCAGAAAATACGTGCAATCATGTGGCAGATTTTACTAGAAAATACATGCAATCATGTGGAAGATTTGACTGGAAAATACGTGCAATCATGTGGAAGATTTGACTGGAAAATACGTGCAATCATGTGGCAGATTTGACTAGAAAATACGTGCAATAATGTGGCAGATTTGACTAGAAAATACGTGCAATAATGTGGAAGATTTGACCAGAAAATGCGTGCAATCATGTGGCAGATTTGACTAGAAAATACGTGCAATAATGTGGCAGATTTGACTAGAAAATACGTGCAATAATGTGGAAGATTTGACCAGAAAATGCGTGCAATCATGTAGCTAATTTGACCAGAAAATACATGCAATCATTTTTTTTTTTAAGTTGAAATTTATTGAAATTTTGAGAGGGGGAAAAAAAAAAAAAAAAAAAAAAGGACCAGCAACAAACATTACAGTATTATATATTAACATCACACCCCCCCCCCCCATCAATCCCTTCCCATCCCACCCTCCCTGGGTTCAGTGCAACTTAGAGCAATGAAGAACTCGTAACAACAACTCTGTATATTAGATTAGTAACTTATTCCAACCAGGGCCAGGCAGAGGCATAGGCTGGAGAGGCTCCAGCCTCAGGGCGCAGTGTAAGAGGGGGCGCACAATTCATTCAGCTGTCATTCCTAATTGTGCATGAAGCAGAAAGAAATAAGAAAAAGGGGATACATAGTAGTGACTGCAAGCCAAATAACTAGAGATTAAGGTGTTGGGGAGGTTGTGGGCCCTGTGGCCCTCTTAGTCTAATAGCAATCAGTGTGTGACAACTGGGGTGAGAGGAATAGAGGGGCGCACTTTGGTGTCTCAGCCTTGGGTGCTGGAGGACCTTGTCCCTGCTCTGATTCTGACCAACATACACCCAGAGCCTTCAATTAAAGAGACACTGAAGCGAAAAAAAACCCACGATACTATGATCTGTATGTGTAGTACAGCTAATAAAACATTAGGATCAGATACATCAGTCTAATTGTTTCCAGTACAGGAAGAGTTAAGAAACTCCAGTTGTTATCTCTATGCAAAAAAGCAATTAAGCTCTGCCACTTTCAAAGTCGTGGAGATGGCTGTTATCTGACTTTTATTATCTCAAGTGTTAGTGAACTGTTGACTTTTTCTCTGCTAGAGGAGAGGTCATTACTTCACAGACTGCTCTGAAAGACTCATTTTGAATGCTGAGTGTTGTGTAATCTGCACATAATATAGAATGGTGCAATGTTAGAAAACACACTATATACCTGAAAATAAAAGTATGAGAATATTTTCTTTGCTGCTAATCTTCTAGTAATTATTCATAGTACACAACCAATTCACTATATCATATTTTCCTTTTCGCCTCAGTGTCTCCTCAAGTGGGGTTGTCTAAAACATTGTTGTTGTCGATATATTCAATCCAACATTGCCACATCTTTTAAAATTTTTCAGGGCATTTACGCTTGAGAAATGTAAGTTTGTACAACACCATGGCCCCATTCATTCTCTTAACCCATGAAGAGACAGAGGGAGGAGTATCACCATCTATAAAAAACCTCCCGTCTTCCATAGAAGCTCATCAACTGTACCATGGCGATGCCTTGGGGAGAAATATTAGAGTCTATATATAAACCCAACAAAAGAGATCTAGGGTCAACCACCACCCTCTCTCCCATTACCCCTGTCATAATATGGGCCAGATCGGACCAATAGTTAGTAATAACCGGGCAGTTCCAAATCATGTGAAAGAAGTTTCCCTCTGCCACCTTACACTTAGGGCACCTATCTGACCTTTCTGGATAATAACCATGTAGCTGTTGGGGGGTATAATATGCCAGATAGATAAGTTTTAAATGTGCAAACCTATCCACCGCAGAAATCAAAATACCATACATTGCCCTTAATACATCCATCCACTCCACATCTGAGAGTGGGCCGACATCCAGGGACTATTTTTCACGTGCACCATCCAATCTTGTACAAGATACAGGCATCAGAATAGAATATATCTCTGAAAGAGGCCTTTCCACCCTCTGCCGAATCAGGAGGAGTTCTAGAGTGTCCGACTCCCATACCCAAACACCCGGGAACTGGACACTCCAGGCATGCCGTATTTGTATATACCGAAAATACATATGGTTTGGTAACTTAAACAGGGACTTAAGTACATTAAAGGACTGCAACACTCCCTGAGGAGCCAAGTGCTCTACCTGCCTAATGCCGAATCCTGCCCAGAGTTGAGGGTCTTGGATATCCGTAAAATGACTCAATCTCGGATTACCCCAGAGTGGTGTATATGGTGACATTGTACCAGGTTTATGTAATTTAGCCCTTACTGTATCCCATGCTTTAATGGTGGTACACATTGATATAGTAATCTCTAAATATCTATTAACCCCCCTGAATGGCAAATTTGTCAGAGATTCATATAAACCAACCACTGCAGCCTCCAGTGTAGTCGCTGTATTTCGCTGATCCTGGGCGAACCACCATCTAATAGTAACTAAGATTGATGCTAGTAAATAGTTAAACAGATTGGGTAGCGCTAAACCCCCAGCGTCCACTGGAAGCTGCAGTACAGAAAGAGACAACCTAACGGGCCCTCCCGACCATAAAAAAGTCGGATGTTATAGAGTCAATTTTGCGAAAAATGGGTTCAGGGATCCAGACAGGGGATTGCCTAAATATGTAGTTGAATCTAGGAAGAAAAATCATTTTGAACAGGTTCACCCGTCCCACGACTGAAAGCGGCAGCTTTCTCCACACCTGACACCGCCGAGAGTAGTGATCAATAATAGGCTGTAAATTGAGGGGAATACAATTATGTAGATTTTTGTCAATTTGAATCCCAAGATATATAAAGTTTGTTGTCCATTTCATACCCACGGGGATTGCAGAGGACAATGCAGCTGTATCAATTGCATACAAAAGGGATTTATCCCAATTAATAGTTACTCCAGAGAATCTACCAAATTCCTCCAGGACCCTAAGGGACCTTTGAAGGGAGGAGCCTGGATCCTGAAGAAACAATAGCATGTCATCTGCATAAAGTGCAACTTTTTCCTCCAGTCCTCCCCTCAGAAGTCCCCGGATCCCCTCATCCTTCCTGATCATAACAGCCACTGGCTCTATCACCAGTGCAAACAAGAGAGCGGACAACGGGCACCCCTGCGGAGTTCCCCGTGTAAGTAAGAATGGTTCGGAAATCTCATCGTTCGTGCGGACCCATGCTACTGGTGACTGATCAAACTAAAAGTTTGATCCAGGTTGTAAATGTCTCCCCAATTCCAAACCTTCCCAAGACCTCCCATAGATATGGCCATTCGATAGAATCGAATGCCTTTTTGGCGTCAAGTGTCGCAATTATTCTAGTCCCTGCGTTGTCATGTTTAATTTGAAGATTGGTATAGAGTCTTCTTAAATTGAAGCCTGTTCCCCTAGCCGGCAGCATAAACCCCGTCTGATCTTGATGAACAAGGGTCTCTATCACCTGAGATAGTCTCCGGGACAGTACTTTGGCACAGATTTTTATGTCTGTGTTTAAGAGGGAAATAGGGCGGTAGGAGGCAAACTGTATAGAGTCCCGATCCTTTTTAGGTATAACAACAATGAGAGCCTCTCTCATGGAATCAGGGATTGTCTGGTGAATACGCATATAATTGTACAATTCGGCTAACGTCTTGCTGATGTCTTCCTTATAA
This sequence comes from Hyperolius riggenbachi, assembly GCF_040937935.1. Lineage (NCBI taxonomy): Eukaryota > Metazoa > Chordata > Amphibia > Anura > Hyperoliidae > Hyperolius > Hyperolius riggenbachi. Next base: position 32,746,300 of record NC_090657.1, on the reverse strand, counting down.
ACCTTGTAGTACTCTGCCGGAATACTATCTAATCCCGGTGTTTTGCCATTCTGTAGGGTTGCAATAGCAATTTCAACTTCAATCAATCATGTAGCTGATTTGACCAGAAAATACATGCAATCATGTAGCAGATTTGACCAGAAAATACGTGCAATCATGTGGCAGATTTGACCAGAAAATACGTGCAATCATGTGGCAGATTTGACCAGAAAATATGTGCAATCATGTAGCAGATTTGACCAGAAAATACGTGCAATCATGTGACAGATTTGACTAGAAAATACGTGCAATCGTGGCAGATTTGACTAGAAAATACGTGCAATCATGTGGAAGATTTGACCAGAAAATACGTGCAATCATGTAGCAGATTTGACCAGAAAATACGTGCAATCATGTAGCAGATTTGACCAAAAAAAGTGCAATCGTGGCAGATTTTACTAGAAAATACATGCAATCATGTGGCAGATTTGACTAGAAAATACGTGCAATCATGTGGCAGATTTGACTAGAAAATACGTGCAATAATGTGGAAGATTTGACCAGAAAATACGTGCAATCATGTAGCAAATTTGACCAGAAAATACATGCAATCATGTAGCAGATTTGACCAGAAAATACATGCAATCATGTAGCTGATTTGACCAGAAAATACATGCAATCATGTAGCAGATTTGACCAGAAAATACATGCAATCATGTGGCAGACCTGGCCAGAAATTACACCTGCTAATATAAATAAAAAAAACAAAAAACATTTACTCAGCTGCAGCACTGCAGACCTCCTCCCAGCCTCCGTCCAGCATGCCGCTCCCACGATCCTCCGCAGAGTGCAGCCGGCAACTGTCTGGAACTCCTGCGCTGAGCAAGATCTCCAGAGCAGGGTTTCAGACACCATTTTACCGTAGCCCTGCTCTGCCGCTGTCGGAGCTGCGGGCTGCTGCTGTCAGTGAACTGACACGGCGTCTATTAGACGCAAAAGTCCGTTCACACTGGGGGTGCTTTGGGGGTGCTTGGAGAACGTTAGGGGGTGCTTCAGCACCCAAAGCACCACCCTGGCGCCGCCACTGATCTACAGCCAATTTGGGGGAAAGCCAATAAGCTTATCTGTAATTTTTGGGGATGTGGGAGGAAAATGGACTGTCTGGAGGAAAAAACATACAAATGCCATACATTACGGACAGATAAGGAGGAGAACAATACCCTCAGTGTGCATTCCAGCACTCCGGACCGCTTGGCGATGTATTGTGGTGGATCACGCAGAGGCATAGCTAGGGTTTTCATCACCTGGGGACAAAGACAGTTTTTGCGCTCCTCTCTGGAAAAAAGGGGCATGGCCACACATCAGAATGTTGTCGTTGTCATGGGTGGAGTCAAATGTACAAATGCAGTTTAAGTAGCCATATTTGCCCCTCCCCCCCCCCCCTTAAGATATATAAATGTGCTCCCTTCCCCCATTCAGATAGCCTGACGTGCCTCCCTTTTAAATAGCCAGATGCGCCCCCCTATAGATAGACACAGGGCCGGGCAGAGGCAGAGGCGAGAGAGGCTCCAGCCTCAGGGCGCACTGTAGGATGGGGTGAACAACTCCCCTTTTGTGTTTGAAGCAGAGAGAAATAATAAATAAGAAAAGGGGATACATGGCAGTGACTGCAAACCAGATAACGAGAGATTAAGGTTTTGGGGGCCCTGGGGGCCTATTAGTCTAATAGAAATCAGCGTGTGACAGCTGGGGTGGGAGGGATGGAGGGGCGCATTTTGGTGTCTCAGCCTTGGGTGCTGGAAGACCTTGTCCCGCCTCTGGATAGACAGATGTGCCCCGTTTTATTCTGCTGCTGTCAGGGGCGTAACTAGATATCACTGGGCCCCCTTGCAAAACTTTGGATGGGGCCCCCTCCCTACCTTACGTCTCCAGCATCACTACAGTACAGAGCACTTGGGGAGGGGTAGAGAGGTTGGGGGCTGGGGGCTGTACACAAGAGCCTGCTGTGCGATCTACAAAACTCTGTATGATTCCTTCTCAGTGGCTAAACGGATGCAGTCATTATGATAATTGTGCAGAGAGCAGAACATATTTTTCTCTCCCTGCCCTTAGTTGTCCATCTCTCAGGACAGGGAAAATAAACTTCTCTCTCCACAGGGCCCCCTGCAGCTTCTGGGCCCCCTGCGGCTGCATCCCTTGCAGAGTCTATTGTTACGCCCCTGGCTGCTGTTAATGCATCTGTACTCCTGCACTCAAAGGGAGGGAGAAAAGCAGGGGCCCTTCAGGCAGCCAGCGAGCCACCTCTCATACATGTGAGGGTGCAGCGACTGTGCTGAGTGCCCTCACTGTGCTGCGCCCGGGGACATATGCCCCCCTATGCCCCATCATAGCTACGCCTATGGGATCGCGGTCCACTGTACACTCACTAGATTCCTGACAGAGGCCAGGCAGAGAAGCATCTAGTCTGCATACAAGTAATATAATGTATGCATTATAGAATAAGTAGTCTAGTATAACAATATAGGCCTAAAGAGTATAAGTAATCCTATGTAATAAAACGCTAACTGTCCCTGCATCATCCTCCTGTCCATGTGTCCTGTGTGTTTTGGGTACTACGCATGTGTAGCCGTAGCCGTTGGGACAGGAAGAGGATGGGGCCAGAGGGTGCGCGTGCAACGGGTGGGTGCACGCACGGCGGGCAGGTACATGCGCGCTGACATGTGGTGGTGAGAGAGGCCTAGAGCCCGTTTTTAAATGGGCTTAGGTCTACTAGTATAAAAGAAATAATAAGAAGAAGCATAACAAATATCCTACCTAATAAAAGCTAACTGTCCCTGCATACTCCTGTCTCTGTGTCCTTGGGTCCGTGCTTTTTGCTACTGCGCATGTGCACAGTACAGACCATTGGGACAGGAGGACAGGGCCAGTTAGCCGGGCAGGTGTGTGCATGGGCAGATGGGTGCGAGCTTGCATGTGTGGCGGGTGCGCGCTGCTGGCGGACGCCCGTGCATGCGCACTGACATGCAGCGGTGATAGACAGACCTAGAGCCAGTTTTTAAACGGCTGGCAACACACTAGGCGGTGCGTGAAAGGTAAAGGTTGCGTTTTGCTGCAGATGCGTTTCTGCAGTTTTTGTCATAATGAAGTGTGTTTTGCTTGCGTTTTACTGCGTTTGCGTTTCGCCCATTTTTTGGAATGTGGTCAGTATAAAAACACATTTTCGATGTCCTCTCTAGGTCATCACTAGGAAGTCAACAGGAAGCAGAAATACATCAAACTTGTTTTTTATACAAAAATGTAATAAAAATGCAATAAAAAAACCACATTAAAGCGCTATACCTCTGCCTCTCCATTGGCATACGTTACATGCATTTAGATGTGTTTTGGAAAAATTTGCAGCAAGTTCTGTGTTTCAAAAACGCACATTGCAGAACGCACACAAATGCATTTTTTCATGTGGCCCATTGACTTGCATTATTATTATTATTATTTATTGTATTTATAAATCGGCAACATATTACCCAGCGCTGGACAATAAATAGGGATACATACATTGCAACAAGGAGTGACAGACAGAGAGGTAGCAAACAGTTATACAACATAGCACAAGGTTATACATGCAATCAGGGTATAAAATGCGGTTTACAGAGACCAGGCAAAACAAGTACGAGTTAGTCCATGAGAAGGGTGTCATTGCTGGGGTAGTAAAATTAAGAAGGACACACTAAGGGAAGGGGGAGGCCCTGCCAAGGCTTACAATCTAAAGGGTGGGGGGACACATAAGGTAGGACTGTGGAAAGGGTGATTGACAGAGTTAGAGTGTGGTAGATGTGGGGTAGGCTATTTTAAAGAAATGTGGTTTGAGGACTTGCTTGAAGGTGTTGCAGGAAGGAGCGAGTCTGAGGGGGAGTGGAAGGGAGTTCCATAGGGTGGGGGCAGCTCTTGAGAAATCTTGTAAGCGTGCATGGGAATGAGAAATGCGTGAGGAGGTCAGGCGGAGATCATTGGAGGACCGGAGGGGACGGGCAGGTATATATCTGTTGACGAGCTCAGAAATGTAGGTTGGGCAGGTCTTGGGCAGTGCACAGATTTGTAGGTAAGGCACAAAACCTTAAAACTGATCCTGAAGCTGATAGGGAGCCAGTGTAGGGCTTCACAGAGGGGAGAAGTGGAAGCATAGTAGTGGGAAAGTCTGATGAGTCTAGCTGCTGCATTCATGACTGATTGAAGGGGTTCAATGCATTTAAGGGCTGTGCCTAATGCCCTGTGCATTATGCGTGTTAACGCTAGCGTTTTACGCAACGCTAGAGTTTCTCCCTAGTGTGTTTCTACCCTCAAAGAATCCACACTTTGGCCCACATAACTTCTTTTTAAAAATCTTTTCAAGCCTATCCTAAACCTGGAGTCCTGGACTGCGGAGTTTGGTAGGGGGTCACACATTTGTTTTGACATTGATGGCATATTTGTATTGTTGTAACAAGTCTCTCCTGATGGTGGTGGTTACAGCTGAATTTCTGGCAATACCACTTTGCTGACCTCCTGACCTCTATGTGCATAGGCTTGTCTCTGCAGCAAGTGGCTACACAGCCAGGAAACAGGATCAGATAAAGGATGTTATGTGACTGCTTGTGTCTTTTACAACCTTTTAATAGGTTAGGCTGGAATAAATCATCTGCGATATCATAGGTTGGCAGCTTATGCCATGTTCTGTTGTTTTTGCAGTAAAAAGTTGCACAACATTTATTCAACAAGGGCAGGGACCTCCTCCTTTTGTTTCTTATTTTGCTGTAAATCACCATATGAATGCATACCAATTTTAATGATAGGTCAATCCACATATCGACTATGTATGTACTTACCGGATGTCTTGACTGTACAGCATCTTGAACGTCTCGTCTCTATGTACCCCAATATTTGTTTTGTACTGTACAGCCATGGGCGTCTGCATATAGGGGCAAAATGGGGCAGACGCCCCACCCCGGCCGTCAGTCTTCCGCCCCCCCCTGGCCATCCCCGACTCCGCGCTGCATCCCAGCAGTCAGAATCAGCCAGCGTACAGTGCGTGCGGACGCTAGGACCTCGCGGACACCGCACATATATGTGGAAGTGACATCACTTCCGCATATGCAGCATAGACCTGGCGGGGTCCGTGGGGGTGCCGTGCGCCCGCTCTCACTGGTTGCCGGCTGATTCTGAGGTCTGACACTGGCTGCTGGGATGCAGCGGGTACGGCCTGTGGGGAAGATGACTAACGGTGAATGGAGTCCCTGCCACTAAACATGGGGGGAACCTGTCACTACCTAAACTGGGGGGGATCCCTGTTCACTGAACATGGGGGGTCCCTGTCACTACCTAAAACTGGGGGGACCTGTCATCACCTAAGCTAGGGGGGTCCCTCTCACTACACATGGGAGGTCCCTTTACCTACACATGGGGGGTCCCTGCCACTACACATGGGGGGTCCCTGTCACTACCTAAACTGGGGAGCACCTGTTGGAGGTGCTCACAATGTAATCCCTACAATAGTCCTAGTCTAATGTCTCACCATTCCTAAGTTCATGTAAATATGGCTCCCCCTGTGACCACACCCACATCCTGGTCCATGGCCATGCCCATTTTTCAGCGTATACACATTTTTCGGTGCACCGCATGCCTTGCCCCACCCTTTTTTGCCCTGTGGAAAATGTTCTGCTGATGCCCAGGTGTACAGCACTACAGAAGATGTTGGCGGTCTATAAATAAAAAATAAGAATTTTCACATTAAAGTTAAGTTAAAAGCCCAAATGCATATACACGCTCTCAGTAAAATCTGTACGGTTTAAGAGCAAGCTGCAAACTTGTTACAATCTGCCAAATGCACTTGTAACATAATACAGCATATACAGTAGTAGAATATTGCTCGCTCTCCAACCCAACCAGGTTTCACGGTTTTGCCGTAAAGCCCTGAAGATGTAGGAATGGTGAAACTTGGTCGGGTTGGAGGGCGGGCAATATTTTACTGTATGATACAAGTGCACTTAAACAGAGCAGAATTTACTGAGAGCATTTATATGCATTTGGGCGCTGTTTGCAGGGGTCCGAAATGTTAGTGCTTTTAACTTAACTTGTTTAATTGTGGAAATTGATACATGTTGTGCAACTTTTTCCTGCAAAAACAACAGAACTCACCGTGTTTTACTGTATTTGTGTGGTGACTGTCACCTGTCCCAGCTGTGGAATTGAAATCGTCTGGCAGCCGATTTAGGAATTATAAGACTACTCGACAATGATTTCATTGGCTCATGACCCCGTCATCACAGTGAGCCGATCACGGGGTCAAAAGCCATTGAAATTGGCCCGACTGCTCACAGAACTCTGCCACAGAACGAGTGGCCTGCAGTGACGGGGAAGTGGCGCGATCGGCTGTAGCAACAGCTCTGTGCGGCGCAGTAATTGAAATCTACGCCCATGCAGGAATAAGCAGGAATAAACAGGCTATAGATTTCAAGTACTGGAGTCCAGAAGGGGTTACGATCAGTGTTGCTTACGAATTTTTGGCAAATGCACTTGAAAACAGCTCCTCACATCCATACATTCACACACATTCAGCTCACAGTCTCTGGCCAGGTTCTTTGGCGATTACTATGCTGTTTTCAATGCAAGCTTATGGATTATTCCCAAACAACTTATTTTCTTGAGATCGGAAGATAAGATCTTCTTATAGTGTCTTTCTATTAATTAAACTTCAAAATACTTCGCATGTGCACTAAGCACATCTACAAATTCAAAACTTTAAGCTCTCCTCTTCTTGTAATGGTCGCCACTTGCACAGCTTTCCCCTCTATAGGCTAAACTTGGTTTGCTGAGATCAATGACTTTTAGTCCATAGCTGCACAGCAGCGCTCACTAATTCTTCGCCACCCTCTCGTTAAATTGCATTTTCTGGCTTGCAGCCATGGCGTCCCACGGCATACACCACAGCTAATTTACCTCTCTGGGGGTATGTTGGCGTAATCCTGGGTCGGGCAGGCTGTCAGCGTCCGCATGTGGGCTGGGCCTCTACTCTATCTATCCCCTATGCTATTGATGCATTTTGTATTGACTCGAGGAAGCAGCAATGACCCCTGAAATGCGTTGTCAGGATGCTTTTTGAACAAACATTTTTCCAGTGGTGTCTGTATCTTCTGGAGAGGTAAGTGATATTTTTTATATTTAACACACACTAAATTAGAACACACATTGGGTGCCTCCATGTTACCCAGTACCAGTCATACCGACTTTGGAGGTAATAGCTTTGCAGTTATTCTGGAAAGTCTATTGTACTACAGGAGAGCGACCATCCAGTATCCAGCAGGACCTGGAGTACCGAGCAGGGACGGTTAATTCCCTGCAGGCCTATACGGTGGTCTTTGTTAGTAAATATCTATATAGTTTTACCATCCCTATACCTGACAATACCACACCATTGGGCTCCCAGTTCCTCCCTACTTCTCGCCTAAGTATACTTGGTCCCTACAAGAATCACAGAAGAAAACTCCTCTATATCTCTTTAAAGCGGACCTGATCTTAGAACTTCCTCTCTGCTCTAAAAGATACGCAACAGCATAATAACCTTAAAGAGAATCTGTATTGTTAAAATCGCACAAAAGTAAACATACCAGTGCGTTAGGGGACATCTCCTATTACCCTCTGTCACAATTTCGCCGCTCCTCGCCGCATTAAAAGTGGTTAAAAACAGTTTTAAAAAGTTTGTTTATAAACAAACAAAATAGCCACCAAAACAGGAAGTAGGTTGATGTACAGTATGTCCACACATAGAAAATACATCCATACATAAGCAGGCTGTATACAGCCTTCCTTTTGAATCTCAAGAGATCATTTGTGTGTTTCTTTCCCCCTGCAGCTATCTTCCACTGAAGTGTCAGGCTGTTTCTTCCTGCAGAGTGCAGACAGCTCTGCCTGTATGTAATTCATCAGTATGTGAAAGCCCAGCCAGCTCAGAGGACAATTTATCCAGCTTGTAAAAGATAAGAGAGAAGCTGCTCTAATCCTAAATAATACACAGGCAGTGTGCAGAGAGGGGCCTGGAAGGGGGAAATGCATCACAGAACCACAACACTGAAGAACTTGGCAGCCTTCCAGACACAGGCTGACAAGTCTGACAAGAGAGAGATAAGTTGATTTATTACAGAGATGGTAATAGTAGAACGTGCTGCAGTAAGCCAGAACACATTAGAATAGCTTTTGGAACTTGTAGGATGATAAAAAACAGGATGCAATTTTTGTTACGGAGTCTCTTTAAGGCTGGTTTCACAGTGGGACGTTAAAGAGAAACTCCAACCAAGAATTGAACTTTTTCCCAATCAGTAGCTGATACCCCATTTTACATGAGAAAGACAATGATTTTCACAAACAGACCATCAGGGGGCGCTGTGTGACTGATTTTGTGCTGAAACCCCTCCCACAAGAGGCTCTGAATACCGCGGTACTGCTGGCAAACTGCCACAATGTAACAATGTTCAGAGACAGGAAATAGCTGTTATTAGCTGTCTAACAGACAGAGCAGCTAGAAACAGCTAAATAACCTGCCCACAGTAACAATGTCACCATGTAATAAATGTCAGAATGTGAATCTGGGAGAGGAAAGATTTTACAATGAGCAAACACTGACTAAATCATTTATACATAATTATGGTAAAAAATGAAGCACTTTTTTTACTACATTATTTTCACTGGAGTTCCTCTTTAAAGTCCCACGTTACAGCAGCCAGTAACGTAGCCTAACTCACAGCACTGTAAAATCAATGTGCTGTTCACAGTGCACACGTTGCGTTAGGGTATAACGCTGCACGTTAAATGAAAGTGCAGCATGCTGTACGTTATACCCCTACAGAGCTGCGTTAGATTGTTTGCACATGCTCAGTGACTAGCCACATGGCTAATTAATATTCACTGCACTGTGGTGACTGTGGTGGGACTCGTAGTGTTGTCCAGATCATGAACGAATCGTTCATTTCATCCGGATCTTTTTTGTTAGTCGAATCATCCGGATCATCACAATGAAAGATTTGGTTCACAGTGGATGTCTGTCTGGAGGAAACAGGAACATACCGAATGTACAGTGCAGGGCAAGTCCTGTCCTGCTAGTCATTTCACCCAGTCTGCTTCCCTAGTAAAATGATTCAAATGATTCGGTTCAAAGGTCTGGATCTTTTCAATGATCAGATTCGAATGATCCGAATCCTTAAAAAGATCCGGACTTCCTATCACTAAACTGGAGGGCATAACGCGGATCAATCTGACCGCCAACTTCAACACCACCGTGCGTTGCGTTAGGGGCACGTTATGCGACCTTAACGTCCCCTAAAACGCAACGCCTTGGTGTGAAAGTAGCCTTAAAGAAAAACATTTCTTTGTTACAGGTTACACAAATCCTGCAATAAATCTGTAGTGAATTCACTTCCTGCTTTCATGGAAGCAGACATATAGTCAACATCCTGTATTTACAAATTAGCTGCTCTGCCATGGTAGAAGAGATTCCTGAGCTGACACAGCTGAGAGATCAAATTACAGTAGTGAGTAGGCAGATGATCGTAATCAACAAATTACGATTTCACTAAATTTCACGTAAATTACGCTTATACACATTTAGGATTTGCAAATTCACTTGATTTTGTGTAGTCATTCGTAATTTCGCATAAAATTTCACAAAATTTTGCGTAATTTTTTGCCAAATTTAGCAGTGAGTTGCAAAGCCCGCATACAAGCTATTGTCACCAAAATTGCTACACACGTTAAGGAGAATCATGGGTACAAGTCACAAAAATAATTTTGCAAAAAGACCTTGTAGTTTTTTAGAAACTAAAAAAAAACTACAAGGTCTTTTTTTAAAAAAAAATATTTTTGTGACTTATACCCACTATTTTGGTAGCAATAGCATGTATGGGGACTTTGCTATTAACCTCTAAAGTCGGCACAAAATGATGTGAAATTACGCAGAAAAAAATTGAAATACTACTATTATATACAAAATTAATTACGATTTTCTCTGAAATTTCGCATTATGATTACGGTGTGTAAATAATTGCGAATTTTGATGCGAAATTTCAGCCCACCACTGCAGATGATGGGGGATGAGACAGGCCAAACTCTCTAAATAATACAATCATACAATACAATAACATTTGTAAAGCGCTTTTCTCCCATAGGACTCAAAGCGCATAGCTGTGTCTCAGATTAATACAGGGTTTCAGGCTGGGTTGTGTTACAGAGGAGATAGTCAGATGTTCATGAATGCCAGACTGAAAAGGTAGGTTTTCAGTTTAGACTTAAATGCTTCCAGGGATGGGGCTGTCCTGATTGGGTGTTGCAGGGAGTTCCAAAGTGTAGGGGCAGCATGACAAAAGGCTCTGTCTCCAAAGGTTTTGAGGTGGACTCTGGGGGTGACCAAGGTGTTATGTCCTTTTGATCTAAGATTGTGGGGGGTGTGATGTAGTTGCAACAAGTCCTTCAGGTATCCAGGGCCCAGATTGTGCAAGGATTTGAATGTCAGTAAGCCAATCTTAAACAGAATTCTCCATTTTATCGGTAGCCAGTGGAGTGAGCTCAGGGTTGGCGTTATGTGGCAATGGCGGGGTTGGCTCGTTAACAGCCTTGCGGCGGCATTCTGTACTAATTGCAGGCGGCGTAAGTCTTTCTTATGCAGGCCTGTGTAGAGGACGTTGCAGTAGTCTAACCTTGATGTGACGAAGGCATGAACTAGGGTTGGAAGATCCTCTGAAGGAATTAGGGGTTTAATCCTTGCAATATTCCTTAGGTGAAAGAAGGAATGTTTCACAACAGCTGAGATTTGATTCCTGAAGCTTAATTTCCCATAAATACATACAGGGTCCATTTCTCGCTGTTTTCCTTCTGTCCTGTGCAAGAGTTCAGGTCCACTTTAATATGGAGAAACCTTGAAGAGAATTCTACTGAAAGTGAAACATGATATTCCAGTTCTAGCCTAGAAGCCATTGGAGAGATCATTCAGCGATACCAGACCACATTCCTGATCAGTTGATGGCAACCGTCCTTTGTTTAAATGACCTTCTGTGAGATAATGGGAGATCTCTATTCTAAAAAAATCGAGTTTTGCCACTTAAGTTTATTTACCTGTAAGCTTCAATGCAAGTATAAACAAGGCCAGACAGATACAGCTGCAGTGATGTTTGGATAGGTTACATCATTAACTGGAGCTGTAATGGGACTAATGTGCAATAAAAGTATTGAAGAGCTAAAAGACAGAGATGTGGTTAAGTATAGAATGTCCTAATTAAATATTTGTTAACGTTTCAGAAAGAAAACAGCAGTGCACACCTTTCTGAAAAGTAACCAAGCCTTCAGTAAGTGCCAGATAGCGTTATCTGTGGTTCCTTTTGTCCTCAGGACTGTGTCCGAAGTTAAAGTAAACCAGGCTGTGACATTTATAAAGTGTACCCAATGTCCATAGGCTTGGGCACACTATTGCAATGCAGTAGCCAGAGGTGCCGTCCTTCCAGTATTAGGTAACCTTCAGCACGGTGGCGTAGTGGTTAGCTCTCTCGCCTTGCAGCGCTGGGTCCCTGGTTCAAATCCCAGCCAGGGCACTATCTGCAAAGAGTTTGTATGTTCTCTCCGTGTCTGCGTGGGCTTCCTCCGGGCACTCCGGTTTCCTCCCACATTCCAAAAACATACGGATAAGTTAATTGGCTCCCCCGAAAAATTGACCCTAGACTACAGTACTTACACTACATAATATAGACCTATGGCAATGGTAGGGATTAGATTGTGAGCTCCTTTGAGGGACACTTAGTGACAAGATATATATATATATATATATATATATATATATATATATATATATATATATACACTGTACAGCGCTGCGTAATATGTCGGCGTTATATAAATACTAAATAATAATAATAAATAATAATATAGCCAGCCAGAGTTAGACAGATGAAGCCCCCTCCCACCTTGTGGAGATAACCAGAGGAGCCCCAATAATATACAGTAGGTTGCAAAAGTATTCGGCCCCCTTGAAGTTTTCCACATTTTGTCACATTACTGCCACAAACATGAATCAATTTTATTGGAATTCCATGTGAAAGACCAATACAAAGTGGTGTACATGTGAGAAGTGGAACGAAAATCATACATAATTCCAAACATTTTTTAAAAAAAATCAATAACTGCAAAGTTGGGTGTGCGTAATTATTCAGCCCCCTGAGTCAATACTTTGTAGAACCACCTTTTGCTGCAATTACAGCTGCCAGTCTTTTAGGGTATGTCTCTACCAGCATTGCTCATCTAGAGACTGAAATCCTTGCCCATTCTTATTTGCAAAAAAAGCTCCAGCTCAGTCCGATTAGATGGACAGCGTTTGTGAACAGCAGTTTTCAAATCTTGCCACAGATTCTCGATTCGATTTAGCTCTGGACTTTGACTGGGCCATTCTAACACATGGATATGTTTTGTTTTAAACCATTCCATTCATTGTTGCCTGGCTTTATGTTTAGGGTCATTGTCCTGCTGGAAGGTGAACCTCTGCCCCAGTCTCAAGTCTGTTGCAGAATCCAAGCGGTTTTCTTCCAAGATTGCCCTGTATTTGGCTCCATCCATCTTCCCATCAACCTTGACCAGCTTCCCTGTCCCTGCTGAAGAGAAGCACCCCCAGAGCATAATGCTGCCACCACCATATTTGACAGTGGTGATGGTGCGTTCAGAGTGATGTTCAGTGTTAGTTTTCCACCACACATAGCGTTTTGCATTTTGGCCAAAAAGTTCCATTTGGTCTCATCTGACCAGAGCACCTTCTTCCACATGTTTGCTGTGTCCCCCACATGACTTGTGGCAAACTGCAAACAGGACTTCTTATGCTTTTCTGTTAACAATGGCTTTCTTCTTGCCATTCTTCCATAAAGGCCAACTTTGTGCAGTGCACGACTAATAGTTGTCCTATGGACAGATTCCCCCACCTGAGCTGTAGATCTCTGCAGCTCGTCCAGAGTCACCATGGGCCTCTTGACTGCATTTCTGATCAGCGCTCTCCTTGTTCGGCCTGTGAGTTTAGGTGGAAGGCTTTGTCTTGGTAGATTTACAGTTGTGCCATACTCCTTCCATTTCTCAATGATCACTTGAACAGTGCTCCGTGGGATGTTCAAGGATTTGGAAATCTTTTTGTAGCCTAAGCCTGCTTTAAATTGCTCAATAACTTTATCCCTGACCTGTCTGGTGTGTTCTTTGGACTTCATGGTGTTGTTGCTCCCAATATTCTCTTAGACAACCTCTGAGGCCGTCACAGAGCAGCTGTATTTGTACTGACATTAGATTACACACAGGTGCAGTCTATTTAGTCATTAGCACTCATCATGCAATGTCTATGGGCAACTGACTGCACTCAGACCAAAGGGGGCTGAATAATTACGCACACCCCACTTTGCAGTTATTGATTTGTAAAAAATGTTTGGAATCATGTATGATTTTCGTTCTACTTCTTACGTGTACACCACTTTGTGTTGGTCTTACACATGGATTTCCAATAAAATTGATTCATGTTTGTGGCAGTAATGTGACAAAATGTGGAAACCTTCAAGGGGGCCGAATACTTTTGCAAGCCACTGTATAATCCAGATGCAGCCCTCCAGTATTAGTAAGCCACATGCAGCCCCGCCCCATGTAGGAACCCACCCAGTACAGGTAGTCATAGAGCCACCCCCTCCCCCCCTCTTCCTGTAGGTAGCACACCCTGTAGTGTTAGCCAGAGAGCCCATTGTCTTGGTAGCCAGAGAGCCCCTGATTTGGAAACCTGAGTGACCCTGTCCTGGTAGTCAGGGAGCCCCCCGAGAGCCAGAGAGAGAGAGGCCCCTTCACCTTCTTTGTAATAAGAGAGCCCCCCACCGTTTTGGGAGCCAGGTGGGGGGGCAGAGGCGAATGCAGAGTGCGAGCGGCAAAAGCATTTACACAGAGGCGGCCTTTGGGGGGCAAGAGGGGCGATCGCCTGCACCTGAAGAGGGCCCCGCATGTCATGCCTGCCAAACCATGCTCATTTTGGTGGTGGTGAAGGAAAGGTGACAGAAGTCTAGCTGCCTGTTTGTGTTCTGAGCGGTGTGTCATTTACAAATACTCAGATCTTCCTATTTTGTTTTATGCACCTTATATTTTGTGCCGACTTCCCTTTTATTGCTTAGGTTTTTGTCTTCAGCATACTTTACTGCCGTATGCATTTTTGTAATGATTTTCTGCACGGACATGAAGCTTGCCAAATGTCAGACCGGTGGTGCCTAATCCTAACCACCTCCCTGGTGGTGCCTACCCCTAACCACCTACCTGGTGTTGCCTAAAACTCACCGCCGCCCGGGTGGTGCCTAACCCTAACTACCCCCCCCGGTGGTGCCTAACCCTACCCCCTCCCCATTGGTGACTACCCCCCCCCCGGTGGTGCCTAACCCTAACCACATCCCTGGTGGTGCCTAACCCTAACCGCGCCCCCTGGTGTTGCCTAAAACTAACCGCCACCTGGGTGGTGCCTAACCCTAACCACTCCCCCTGGTGGTGCCTAACCCTAACCACTCCCTCTGCAGAAACACCCTTTTACACATAGTAATGAAGTAGTTATCTTTGATAACGTAAAATCTGTACATATAAACAAACTTATATGACAAAAACTAGAATGTTGCAAGCTTCTAAAACTATAACATGCTTCAAAAACTACAATGTTCTAATGCGGTTAACGATATTTATCGTGGTGCCCTTTTTTCACCGTGTTAACGATAATTGCATTAAAGTCTATGGCGGCTCCCTTTTCGGCCACCCTCAGCCGACGCCCTTTTTTCCTGCTACTGCTAAAGCTGTGTTTTCAAGCTTTTCGTTCTACAAAATGCATTCTTTTTTTTTTTTTTAAATAAGCCCTCAGTGCCTGCAGCATCTGTACAAATGTATGCTAAAAATCCACAGCATAATGATTTAGCACAACCAGTTCTGTCCTATGGCACTGGGCTATATTTAGAGGCATTACAGGTACTCATTAACGTGTCGCTCACTGCTGCCACGGACTGTCCATTTAGATTCTTCCCTTGGGCTAGTTTCTGGGGCTTCACTTAAGAATGGCAGATTACAAACAACACCCTTGAAAATTATTTTGTTTCTGCTTAGCGAGTTTTTAAAAAAAGCAACAATAAAATGCTGACATGTGCTGCTGGGGACATGTGGCATTACAACTTAATTACAACACAGCGGCGGAGTCATATTCATGTATACTGTAAAAATTAATGCCTAATTTGTCAGTACAAAAAGTACATACAACTACAACGATTATAAGCGTGACGAAAGAAGACATAAAGAACAATGGCCACAATTCACTAAAATCAGCATGCTAATACGGCAAGTGAAAACTTATTACCACTCAATCTGTATTTTAAACTTTCCTTATTAACATGAAGTGATAAGCTTGCACAGTGAATGTTGTCTTATCACTCCAAACTGGAGATACAGAGAAGGGAAAAACCTTATACTGTACATAGCTGGTGCTTCCTACAGCCCCCTGCAGGCTGATTGTCCCTTCCCCATCCTCCTCTATCTCATGGATCTTCTGCAATTGGCCCCGGAAAGTATTGCGGGCGGGGTCGGGCTGTGCATGTGCCCCCATCGTCGCCAAGAGCATTCGATGCCTGCATGAGCCCGACAAGGGGAGCGCTCTCAGCCGGACTGCCCCTACGCCGACTGACTCCAACTGGAGGACTTTTCTGGGCCATTTGCACTACTGTATTTTACTTTATTCAATAACGAAAACAATTAAAAATGCCGGGGTAGAGGAAGGGAAAGATTGCCGTACATGAAGAAGAATCATTTACAAAAATAAAAGGCACAGACTTGGCTCAGGCAACACATTGCCTTTCACCAATCAGTAGTGCTTTGGGAGCCACCTGCAGTGGTGCTCATCACGAAGGCCTTTTTCCCGAATCCGACATCATGATTGGAATCCTTGACCGTACCTCAATCACCGATTCCAATCACGGCTTCAGCCGGTGGTACTCGGATTCTACCCGTGATCACGACGTTGAGTCCGTGAATGGGGGAAATGACGTCAATGGGCCAATCAGAGGCTCCCAGCTAGGTCTTAGCAACCAATCATAGGAGCCAAGGCTCTGCCCTCCCCTCCAGTATATAAAGCGGCGGCCATGTCAAGAGCACCGTCCTTGATAGACTCTGTGGTACTGAGAGTATTTCCAGGCCATATTGTTCCACAGCAAGAGTGTTTTTTGTTTAAAACACAGCGTTTTAACTCATGTCATTGCTCTCTTACTGTATTTGATACTTGTATTTAGCTAGCTAGCCAGTGATTAACTTAAGTTAGTTGTAGTCAGTGTAGTCGTCAGGGACAGTCTACTGAGTGCTGTGCGTAGTGCAGGCAAGCAGGTGTTCACTTATTTTAGTGCTCTATTACTGTATTTGATACTTGTATTTAGCTAGCCAATGAGTAATCAACTTAAATTAGTTGTAGTCACTCAGTGTAGTCAGTGACATTATACAATCTGAGTCGAATTCAAATCTAGTCGGTATCACGATCACGGCGTATCCGGATTCCGATACTGCCGTGATCGGATTAACTCGAATTCGTGATTGGGGGTATCTGAGCACCACTGGTCACCTGGAGCATGCGTGTGTGTGCATGGAAGTGCGTGCACATGTACACACAGGATCATGTGTACATGCACATGATCGCGCGTACATGCTCGATTGCGCACAAGGGTCGAACAGTGGTGGCAATTGTGCACAGCACCTATGGGGTAGTGGTAGGGAACAATACATGGAAATGATCGGCCATCACTGTTACTGGCTGTGATGGAAACTGTGGGCCAGATTTATCAAAGCATTACCAACTGTTTTTTTCTTCTTAAACAGTTCTAACCGGCAGGGGAAACTGTTCTGCATGATAATAATAAGATTCTTAAATCCTACTTAATAGCGCAGCAGTTTAGCGGAAGAACTGCACTAGAAGTGCAAATCTGTTCCTAAACTGCAGCAGATTAGGGGTTCAAACACACTATAAACGCTTTTCTGGGGACTTTTTTGCCACCCGGAGCTTTCTGAGAGCGTTTTTAAAAACGCTCCAATTGACTTGCATTAAAATCACAGTAAAATCGCAGTGAAATAGCATTGTTAACGCAATCACAATTTTACCACGATTTTAATGTAAGTCAATGGGAGCATTTTTCAAAAAGCTCTCAGAAAGCTCTGGAGGCCAAAAAGCATTCAAAAAAGTGCATAGGGTCCTCACCCTATGGGTGTTACTTGATTCTGCTGCATCTACTTAACGTAAGTTGCAGGCAGTTGCCACCTCTGTGCCTTGTGCATCCTTCTTTCCCCATTTGTTCCTCCTTCTGTCCCCCTGTGCGCCTCCTTTAGTCCTCCCGTGACTCCTTGTGTTCCCCTTTGAGCCTCCTACTGACCCTCTTGCAGAGGCGCCTGGTCCACCAGGCCGACCTGGCGGTCACGAGTGCTGTGGAGGGGCATGGGAAGGGACCGCGGCCAACCCCGGTTAGTCTACAGGTGGGGCTTAATTTGGGGGAGGGTCTTAATCCAGCAACATGGCGCCCGCCAGGACCAATGGCACTCCAGGCAATGGCCTGTACTGCCTATGCCTAGAGGCGCCCCTGCATGTTTTAACAATTAGCAATTAGGGATGAGCTTAACCTCCCTGGCGGTGCATTTCTGTCTGAAATTATGAGTCAAAAGTGGTACATTTTTTTTCAAGAATTTTAGGCCTCCAATTCTTAAGTCATAATAACACCAAAATATGCCAGAATAAAAGCCTGGGAGACATTCTGCATATAAATAAAAGACTAGAACACACATTTGTTGAATTAATTACATTTATGAAAAAACTTAAAAAATTGTGAAACTGTACAAATAAGGCAGGCAGAGAGTAGTCATACTCCAGGCAGACGATGGTGCAGGCGGCAGGCAGAGAGTAGCCAAAATTCAGGCAGACATCAGTGAAGGCGGCAGGCCAGTTCAGGTCCTCTTTAGATTGAATCCCGCCGACGTCACACTACCACTGCTGCAACCGCCGCACTGATTGGCCGCTGGATCCTCGGGAGAATACAGGAGACAGAGGGGATCCCAGCGGCCTGGACAGAGTTATGATGTGGGGGAGAGAAGCCTGGGTCTCGCTGTGCAGCGCTGATTGCATGCGGGACCCAGAAATACTGTGCATGCAGCTTTTTTTGCCAGCCCAACCTCACAAAGCAGAGCCCATGCTCAGATCGGGATTACTGCCAGGGGGGGTTAAGGTTTGGAACAGAAACAGAGCATTTGTAGCTGTGGGCCCGACAGAGGGGATTAATTCACCCTGATCACTGCCTCTAGCCCCAGCACTCCACACCCCTGTACATCCTCCCCATACACCCTCCTTTACAGCCAGAAGGAGGAAGTATCAGAAGAATGTAGAGGGGCATGGAGCTCTGGGGCTAGAGTTGGCAACTAGGGTGAATCAGCCCCCTCTGCAAGGCCCATATCTACAAATGCTCTATTACTTTTCTAACTCAGGAGGAGTGCAGGTTTTGCCTTCGCAAGCTCATCCCTATCAAAAATATTTCACACCCAAAGTCACTGTGGCTAAAATAAATGCATGCCCCTTGCATTGCTGTCCTTCCATCTCAGAGTACTCCTCACAGTTAGTACCGTATATAGCCATTCAGGATGACATCATTTTAGTTAAAATATGACAAGGACATTAGACTATAACTATCGAAAGGATTAGATTGTGAGCCCCTCAGATGGACAGCTAGTGACATGGTTATGAGCTGTAGAAAGTGCTCTGGAAGATGTACAGTGCTGCCCATAATTACTCATACCCCTGGCAAATTTTGACTTAAAAAGACTTTTATTCAACCAGCAAGTCATTTTTTTGATGGGAAATGTCATTGGGGTCTCCCAAAAGATGTACAAGAGGCATTATTGTGGAAAAAAAAAAATTTCTCAGCTTTATTTACATTTAAGCAAAAAGTGTCCAGTCCAAAATTATCCATACCCTCCTCAATAATTAATAGAAAAGCCTTGATTGGCTATTATAGCAATCAAACGCTTCCTATAATTGCAGACCAACTTTTTGCATGTCTCCACAGGTGTTTTTGCCCATTCATCTTTAGCAATGCCCTCCAAATCCTTCAGGTTGGAGGATCTTTTTGCCATCACTCCCTCCACAGGTTCTCAATTGGATTCAAGTCAGGACTCTGAATGGGCCACTCCAGAATGTTAATGTTGTTGTGTGCTAACCATTTCTTCACCACTTTTGCTGTGTGTTTTGGGTCATTATCACGCTGAAATGTCCAGTGGTGCCCAAGGCCAAGTTTCACTGCAGACTGCCTGATGTTGTCGTTGAGAATCCTCGTGCATTGCTCTTTTTTTCATGGTGCCGTTTACTGTGATTAGGTTCCCTGGACTATTGGCTGAAAACCACCCCCGAATCGCATTAGGTTCCCACCACCATGTTTGACAGTGCGTATGGAGTTCTTTGGGTTGAAGGCTTCTCTTTTTTTATGCCAAATGAAGAAAACGTCATCGTGACCAAACAATTCAATTTTTGTTTCATCTGACCATAATACAGAATGCCAGAAGTCTTCTTCTTTGTCCAGATGAGCATTTGCAAAGGCTAATCGAGCTTTTGCATGCCTTATCTGGAGAAATGGCGTCCTCCTTGATCTGAATCCGTGGAACCCAGCAGTGTGCAGTGTCCGTTGAATTTTCTGCCTTGAGACATTGCCACCAGAAGAGCCCAGATTCATCAGGATGGCCTTGGTGGTGATTTTTGGATTCTTCTTCACCTCTCTCACTATCATCCTGGTCAACACAGGTGACATCTGGCAAATTACTTTTCTTATTGGTGTCTTGGGTTAAACTGTTATTATTTAAGGTATAAGACAGATGACAAATTGTCGTCTCTGCTATTGACGTTATTATTGCCTTCCTTGTCGCACAGGTTTTCCTTCTGTATTGTGTGCCTGTCATCAGCTGCACAGTGGATTAGGGCTAGGCAGATGGGGGATTACGCTTCCGCTATAAAGGGAAGTGGTACAGGTTCACACAGTTATTGAAGATGAACTGTAGACAAGTTTTATTTCACCTCTCACATTTATTGTAAACATTGCATTCTTACCAGCAGGTTTAGTGCAATTTGTGCATTACCAAGTGCAGAGCATGGTGTGAAAAAAAAACTGTTTGTCACTATGGATGATCCTGTCAGCCTGGTAACTGATCATTTTGGCAGAGCTGCTAAGTACATCAAGTTTGGTCACAAATACAGCCTGTAATGCTTGTGAAGCAGAGGAGAATGTGATGATGTCACGGCATCACCCCTCCCCTTACCCCACAAGAAGGGCACCACCTTAACAGTCACTGCATACCTGTTCACTGTACCTGGGTGTGTGACAGCTGCACATTTGTAATACCAGTCCGTGCATACCTTTCACTGCACCTGTGTGACAGCACGCAGTGTTTTATATACCAGTCACTGCATACCTTTTCACTGTTCCTGTGTGACTACACATTGTATTAGTCAAGTCAGTGCATACCTTTCACTTCATCCCCACCCAATATGGACAAAACAGACAGAGGCAGAGCCAGAGGCAGGCCACCCTGGCAGGTCTGTTGGAAGTCATGCTGTCGTGATTTTTTGTGTCCCTGGACCAAAGTACAGTGTTCAGAAGGCGCATGCCATCAACCCCCAAGATTGTCAGGACGTAGTTGACTATTTAACAAAGAACACCTCATCTTCCACACGGAAGCGTGACATATCTTCCTCTTCCTGCTCTGATTCTGCCACCCCACTTAACACTCAGCCGGCAGCCATCAAAGTGCCATCATCCCAGGGCCCAGCGGTGTGGACATTTTTTTGTGTGTCTGCCTCAGATGAGAGCAATGCCATCTGTATGCTCTGCCACCGAAAATTGAGCCATGCAAAGACCAAGACCTGCGTAGGGACAACTTCCTTACGAATACACATGATGACAAAGCACAAACTGCAATGGGATGACCACCTGAGGAAAAGCAGCACACAAAAGCAAAGCCACACACCATAGTGGAAGCTACCAGGCCGCAATTATTTCTAAAAAAAGGCGATACAAAAACTGTACCGTGATGTTGAAAGGCAAGTGGTGTCATCTCTGGCACACAGAGTTGGGTCAAGGGTCCATCTGTCGATGGATGCCTGGTCTGCAAAGCATGGTCAGGCCTGCCCGAAGACTAAGCAAGTCCCCAGACACAGCATCTCTGCCTGCATGCCGTGTGACTGCCTGCCCCACTAAGTCGGTCTCCACACAGCATCTCTGCCTGCAGGCCACTTGACTGCCTTCTCCGCCATCACCAACAGGGTCCAGGTTTCCAGATGGATTCCTACATTTTTAAGCGAGCAGCGAGCGCTAACAAAAACAATAATAATTTTTTCTTGTTGTGTGTACATGCCTGCCTAATTTTTCTGGCTGCACTGCGGCTGCAACAACAACACAAAAGGCATGTACATGTGTCAATTCCCCTTTCGTGATCGTTACCTTGCTGCAGTGAAGGGGCTTGCGTATCACAATGAAGCAATGACCGCCGGCTATATGAGTGTATTGGGGGGCACACCCAAGATAATAAGGTTGTTGCTTCATTGTGGACAGACCAAATTCGATCAGCTGGACAGTCACTGTTGTTCTATCATTGAGCTACCTTAGCGACCATATGGGCTTGAAAACCACCATTGCCTGCACTCTCGCCATGGTGCGCACCAGTCCAGCATGGCCATCACTACGCAAACAGCTGTTTGCGGTGCGTTACACATTAAGTTTGGTCTGTCAGTGTGAAGCAGTACACTAATTACACTCTGTGATTGCTGTATACACATGCAAGATGTTTTAAAGCACTTTATGCCTCCAATTTAGCATGCAATGTGATTTCTGCCCTTAAAACCCTGCTGTGCGTCAAATCTTTAATTTTCTCCAGGACTTTTGGCGTGTTTCCCACTCCGCCATGCCCCCCTCCAGGTGTTAGACCCCTTGAAACATCTTTTCCATCACTTTTGTGGCCAGAATTAATGTTTGAAGTTTTGAAAGTTCGCCTGCCCATTGAAGTCTATTGCAGTTCCAAAAGTTCTAATGTTCGTGAACTTATGTAGGAAGTTTGCGAACCTAAAATCAGAGATTCAAGCTATCTCTACTAAAAAAGTGGTTTTTTTTATAATTTATGTACTCCATCCCTCCTTCCCCCGCCAGCCAATCCCTGTTATCGGCTTCAGCCTATGACAGTCGATCACCCCCGAGCCTCTGGAGGGGACAGACGTGTCACACGGCTGTCCCCAGTACAGCGCTGTTGTAGATCGCAGCGCTGTACATGCCAACTAGATGGCGGTTTCACTAACAGTCTCCGAGTGGCGATCGTCTGCCTACCAGCCGCCTGCGTGCGATCTCCTACAAAACAATGCCCCAGGACTTTATGCCGATCGGTGTTAGGCGGTCCTGGGGCTGCTAAGGCTAAGGTCACTAGTATGTAATATTTTTACAGGATTTGGAAAACAATTTATTTTTAATTGTGTACTCCCCCCATATATTCCAGGTTGCTTAAAGTGTACTCAAGGCGGTATGGGGGGGGGGGGGGAGGGATGGGAAACAGAGGCATGTTTCCTACTCCATGCCATACCTCTGTGACCCCTTTGTGCCGCTCTCAGCCCCCTGTGCCATGCTGTGACCCCCTGAAATAGGCGACAAGCTGCCTGTTGGCATTTTAGAAAGGAAAGGGAAGTCCCTTGCAGGAGAGGCACTCCTGCAGAATGACCACTCTTGTGTTAGGTTCCCTGCTCTAATTGACCACCTCTGCCTCTCCCTTATCCCTTCTAAGCTTCTGGCGTGCCTCTCCCAAGCTCCCTGCTTTGTGCTCTAAGCTGAGACACACAGTGCCAGAGCTGCAGCGTCATGACCTGAGGGGGTCACAGCCATTTTTTTTTTAATTTCCTTTGTGATTGTGGGACGTTGGAGTGGCGGGAGCTGCGATAATTGATGCTGCCTGATCTGGCTAGCTCCTCAAATCAGGTGGCATGTTTTTTCTTCAACAAAACTTTCCTCCTCGGGTTCTCTTTAAAGAGACACTGAAGCGAAAAAAGAGATATGAGTCTAATATTGTTTCCAGTACAGGAAGAGTTAAGAAACTCCAGTTGTTATCTATGCAAAAGAGCCATTGAGCTCCACAACTTTTCCAGAGAGCTCTGTCTTCTGAAGCTTGTTATCTCAAGTGTCTGCCACTGTATTTTATTTTTCTCTGCAGAGGACAGGTCAATAGTTCACTAGCCTGCTCTGTAAAATCATTTAGAATGCTGAGCAGTATGTAAACTGCAAATATTACAGAGTGATGCATTGTTATAAAAAAAAACACTATGTAACTGAAAATAAAAAAATGAGAATAGTTTCTTTGCTACTAATGTTCCAGTATTTATCCGTACTACACAAACAATTCATTATATCATAATTTTTTTTCGGTTTAGTGTGTCTTTAAGGTTGAAACGGGAAAGGTATGATTAGGTCATAAAAAATGAGCAGGAAAGATGTGGTAAGGTAGGGGTGGAGAGAGGTGAAAGGGGAGCTAAAGAATGGAAGGTCACTGTTGCTTAAATAGCTCCTAAAAAATCCATTAAAGGCCAATTGTAAAACTCTAAACAAACATTACTTTTATCTTCTTAGGGATTAAATCAACAATAAATATTGACTTAAAGGTTAAGAACATAAGCATTCCATTTTCTTTACCAGACCATTAAGAAGCCACCTATGCACTGACTGTCAAAAAGTCTGGTCCTTTCAATGTCTGACCCATCTCATTTTTGGAGGATTTTTTTAAAAATTTATATTAACTTACAATTCACTAACAACACATAACTGTAAGAAAAGGTGTGCATTTTTGTGCATAATTTATTGCATATGCACATACTGTATCATGCATTTACTAGGACATTCACTATTAAAAAAATTGCTCATGAAAGCTTTTTCGTCCATTTTGTGACTTTAGGACCTGCACACAGCAAGTATTAACAGATAATGCACAACCGAGCTGTGCTTCTGTAATATACACTAAACTTTTTGAATTTCTGTCCTGGAAGTCCACGCTCCACGTCATCATGACGGCCGATGTGACAGTCCTGCACATGCGCAGTTTTCCAACTCTGAACAGCGCATGTGCAGGACTGTTAGGCCGGCCGGCGTGATGATGTGTAGTGGCTGGCGTGATGACGCGTAGCGTGGACTTCCGGGAAGTATACGGACAACTTTCAGCATGAAAGTTGCCATTAACGAGCCGCCAGCAGGACCGGGAGAGGAGCCTGGAGGACGCCCGGGGACCTTGCGGCCTACGGTGGGCTGGAGGAAGCCCCAAGTAAGTACCAGTTTCATGTTTTAAGACTCCTCAGGGTCCCTTTAATGTATATGTTTTGAGAGCTCTGTATACACATTTTATACATTTTTTAAAAAAATAGACAGCTTGTGGTTCCCCTTCCCAAGCTTCTTAAACCCCTTGTCACCCATGGTATAGCCAGAATGCAGAGCGTTGACCACATGGGGCTATGCAGCCTGAGCCATACTTGACCACATGGGCCATGGTATGGGGGGCTCTAAAAGAGAGGGGAGGCAAGGCCTCCCCCTCTCCCCGAAAGCCCTTGTCCAATCCATGGACAAGGGGCTTATCCCCACCTCCTCCGGAGGAAAGTGGGGATAATTAACCCCCATGCCTGTGGGTGTAGACCTTGGGGAGGGGGTTCATTGTAGCATCTGGCGTCCCCTTTAACAAGAGGACTCCCAGATGTCTCCTCACTCTTCAGGTGAAATAGGTATTGGGTTACTGTGATGTACCTCTTACCCATTTCCACAAAGAGTTAAGTGAAGTAAAAACACAACAACGAAAAAAAGTTCTTCATTATTCTAAAATAACCATAAAAACGTATCTTTGGATAATCCCACACAAGTTGTATCATTGGAAATGTCCCAAGCCAATATCCTTGGATACCCGATGAACGGCAGTGCGCCGCAAACATTTACGCCTGCTGCCAGCACTAAGTATAGCAAGCCCCAGAGCATTTTTGAAAGTACCTCCAGTGCTCCCCATTTAGAGTTTACCACAGCAAATGTCATTTTTCCTGCCGTCTATAAACATTGTACAGCACTGTGATCTACAGCAGCACTGTACCGGGGATAGAGATGGCTTGAACCTCCGATTTTCAGTTCGCGAACCTCGAACACGAACCTCCGCAAAAAGTTTGGTTCGCGCGAACTTTCGTGAACCGCAATAAAATTCAATGGGGAGGCGAACTTCGAAAACTAAAAACATTTATGCTGGCCACACACAGGTACCATGAACAGGTGCAGCGACTGGTGGTATATAACATTGCGTGCGCTCACGTAGGTAGGTAGGTAGGTGCACTGAACAGGTGGGTATGCAGTGATTGGTATTACAAATGTGCAGCTGTCACACACACAGGTACCGTCAACAGGTGCAGCGACTGGTGGTATATAACATTGCGTGCGCTCACGTAGGTAGGTAGGTGCACTGAAAAGGTGGGTATGCAGTGATTGGTATTACAAATGTGCAGCTGTCACACACACAGGTACCGTGAACAGTTGCAGCGACTGGTGATATATAAAACTGTGTGTGCTCACGTAGGCAGTGATGCTCATCTGAGCTAGGATATCCGAGATACTCGGATATCCTAGCTGTTTTTTCACTATTCGAGCTCGAATACCGAGCTCGAATAGTATTAGCTATCCGGGCTGTGCTATCCGAGCGCACTCGGATAGCAATCAGCTATCCGGAGATATCCTAGCTATCCGAGCTCGGATAGCGTCATCTGCTCGGATAGCGTCACGGCAGACGTCACCTCGAGTCCTCACAAGCGAATCAGAGGACGCCCAGCCCTCTGACTGCAGCCAATCACAGAGGGGGAGCCTGGCCAAGCCCCCCTCTATAAATAGTGGGCGCCATCTTGCCTCACTCGTCCTGCTTGCGACTTACTGACTAACTGTACTGAGAGATTGCTCCAGTGCTTTTTGTCTGTGCAAGTGCATTTATTGTTCAATTTTCCAAGTGTTTTTACACTCCAACAGTTGATATTCACCTGTATTGCTTTGTAATGTATATAGAGTGTATTTTAGGCAGTTTAGTTTGTGTGATTAGGGACTAGGGAGGGAGACTGTCACTGGTGCTGCTGCAGCTGCAGCCAGCAGCTAGGCCCTCTGCCTAGGCAAGGCAGCCTGCCCTGCTCTGTGCTCTAGTCTCTACTAGTTACCTTACCTTACCTGTGCTCTCACCTGTCCTATTCTACTGTACTACTTCTGTGTTAGATAGATTATTGTACTATTTTGTAATTAGCAATGCCCAGCTTTACTGCTATACCTGTCCTGTATCTGCTCTCTGTAATCTAGTCACACCTGTTCTATTGTTTAGCTAGATTCTTCTATTGTTTAGTTAGTACTGTAGTGTACTAGTGTAGTCTGTGTATAGGGACCGTCCGTCACCGCGTTACCTAGGGTCTTTGTGTGCGCAGTGCACGTTTGCACTGTCCGCACCCTCTCGTTAGTGCTACACCCGTCCTATTGTTTATATTACTTGTATTGTGTATTCGCTGAATTGTACTGTACTGTAGTCTGTGTATAGGGACACCGTCAGTCAGCGTCAGCTAGGGTCTTAGTGTGCGCACTGCGCACTCTCTCGTTAACGCTACACCGATCTCTGCTGTAGAGTACACCTGTCCGTCACCTCACACACCCACCACCACCACCAGTCCCACCCCATTAAAGTACCCCACTTGTCCCACCCGCCTATACATAACTTTTTTTTTCATTTGTATAATATTAAAAATATACGATGTCTGGCACTGGCAGCCGCGGTTTGGGCAGGGGCAGCAAAGGCATCGGCAAGAGAGGAGGTCATGGGCATGGCAGCCGCGCCACCACCACCACCATGCGCAGTTCTGCGTCTGCACCCGTGGCTATTCCGCCATAAGCCACTGGCCGTGGACGCCTTGGCCGCCCAACAGCTGGGAGTCACGCTGCAGAGACACAGCAGCAGCAGCAGCGTGTGGCGCAGATGTTCCTCCCACCGCCAGGTCGTAGCCGTCCTATTGAGGAGAAGGATGCAGACTCTGTGGTGGAACTGATGGTGGATGAGCAGCAGGCCACCATTAGCTCTGGAACCGAGTCCTCCACCCCCGCCACCACTCCTGTTCGCAAGAGCAGCAGCCGACCAGCACTGCCTGGGGAGGAGGAGGCGGAGTACAGTTCTCCAGCCCCAGCGGGCAACACCAGCACCCTGTCACTCAGCACCTTCTTATCCCCAAGCACAGCGGGGCTATGGAGTGCTGTTGCGGCAGAATTGGCAATGGAGGAGGAAGAAATGCTGATGGGCACTTTGGGGGATGATGCTGTGGACAGTCAGACAGTGGTGACTGTCCCTCAGCCCATGCATGCAGAAGGGGAGTTTGTGGGGTCATCCCAGCAGGACATGTTTGCGGAGGGTGAGGATGATGATGACAGGGTGAAGGACAGAGACTGGGTGGCAGATCCTGGGGATGTCATCAGCTCTGAAGAGGAGGAGGAGGATGTGTCTGTAGGCCTTGCTAGAAGGATCAGCATCGCAGGCATAGGCAGGATCAGAAGTGGGCGTGGTATGCAGGCCACACAGGGTGCTGATCCGGAGGCGGAGAGTTCTGCCAGTGCTACCAGCCGCACCAAGAACCCCCCCCCTCAACCACCACAGGGAGACCAGCGGCAGCAGCACCTTCCAGCTGAAGGGGCAACTTCACCTCCCCAATTTGGAGTTTTTTCACCCTGCCATATGTGGAGTGCAAGTATGCCACCTGCAACCAGTGCTGCCAGCAGCTCAGCAGAGGGAAGGAGCCCTCTGCGTACAGCACCACCTCTCTGGTCAACTATCTGGCAGGGAAACACTTCCATGAGCATGAGGAGTTCCTGAAGTTGAAAGAAGCTGGCAGTGGCACTGCGAAGCCGTCGGCAGCAGCCACCCGCCCTGCTCCACCTCCTCCAGCAGCACCAGCAGGAGTGCGTCAGAATCGCACTGCTCCTCCTCCCTCTGCAACTCCTGCTGCCAACACTGAGGCCTGTTCTGGCAGCCAGTCCTCAGTGGCCTCCTCTGCTCCCCCCAGTGATTCCCGTGCCAGCAAAAGGCGTCGCCAGACCCTGCTCAGCGACACCTTCCAGGGGGTGGTCAGGGTTCTGCCTCCCAGCAGCCGTCGCGTGCATCAGCTGAACGGCTTGCTGGCACGGGCCATGTGCTCCCAACTTCTGCCTTATTCCCTTGTGCAGGAGGGAAGCGACATGCGTGCGCTCCTGATGTGTGCAGCCCCCGATTGGCCAATCCCCAGCCGACATTATTTTGCACGCACGGCCATCCCTGCACTTCACCGCTCTATGATGGCCAATTTTGGGAGAGGGCTGGATCACGCGGTGGGTCAACGGGTCCACGTCACCATGGACCCGTGGAGCAGCTGGATTGGGACAGGCTGCTATCTGTCCTTCACCGTGCATTGGGTCAGCTTGGTGGAAGGGGGTGAGGAGGGGGGAGCAGCATCAGGCACTGTCAGAGCAGCAGCAGCAACAACAATGCAGTGGGTGGTGCCACCATGCAGGGTCAGCGGAATTGCAGCAGGTTCCTCTGATCCGCTTCCATCCTCCGGCACACCAGCCCAAACCCCCCGCCTCATCAGCAGCGTAAAGCACCGCCACTGCCAAGCGCTGCTGCAATTGGTCAGCCTGGGGAAGACCAAACTGACGGCAAACCATGTCCTGGCCAAACTCCGAGAGCAGGAGAGGAATTGGCTGACCCCCAGAGGCCTCAGAGTCGGAGAGGTGGTGTCCGACAATGGGGCAAACCTGGTTGCTGCAATCAGCAGGGGAGACCTGACCCACATCCCCTGCCTGGCGCACGTCCTGAACCTGGTAGTCCAAAAGTTCCTGCGGACCTACCAGGGGATGGACCGACTCCTTGAGGCAGCAAGGAAGGTTGTGCGTCATTTCCGGCACTCGGCTGCAGCCGTAGTGAGCCTGGAAGAGGTGCAGAAGGAGCTGCACCTGCCACAGCACCGGCTCATGATCGATGTTCCAACTCGCTGGAACTCCACCCTGGCTATGTTGGAGCGTCTGGTTGAACAGAGGCAGGCTGTCAGCCAGTATGTTGCACGAGCAACAGTTGCCTCCCTCACTGAAACTGGGCATGCTGCCACCAACCTCCCGTCCATCATCTCCACGGAGGACTGGGGGCACATGCAGCAGGTGTGCTCAGTCCTGGCACCCTTCCTGTAGGCCACCAACATGGTAAGCAGGGACCATACAATGGTGTGCGAGTGGGTCCCCTTGGTGTGTGTGCTGGACAGGGCCCTGTATGCACTGCTGGAAGAGGCAGCGGCAGCCTTGGACCAGCAGGAGCTGCAGGCAGCTTCACAGGCCACCTCTGAGGAGGATGGCTTGGAGTTGGTGGAAGTCCCTGACCTTGCTGCTGATGATGGGGAGCAGCAGAGCGCAGCTCGACTGGTGCGGGGGTGGAGAGAGGATGAGGTGGAGGAGGCAGAGGAAGAGGAGGACAGCACTGTCGGCTCTGGGGCTGCCGATGATGTGCCAGCAGACGTGGCCAGACTCTTCCCAATGGCAGCGCACATGTTGAGGTGCCTGCGCAAGGACCCAAGGGTCATCCAGATGAAGAAGAGGGAGGACATCTGGATCTGCATGATGCTGGACCCACGTCTGAAGGGGAAGCTCAGCCAGTTCCTGCCTGCAGGAGGAGACCGTGCGCAACAAATGAGGGATTTGCAGCTGTCCCTTGTTGAGCGCTTGGAGGAAACCTTCCCTCAGCCATCCACCCCCACTGTCCAGCCAGCACAGAGGCAGCAGCAGGTGCCTGCATCCACCAGCAGCAAGCGCACGCGCACCACAGACCTGCTGTCTCTGACCAACGAGCTCTACATGAGTGTAGAGCTGCCAAGGACTAGAGAGGAGGTGCCTGCAGCAGCATTCTTCTCCAGTCACAGACAGCGCTTGACCCGCATAGTGGCTGACTATATGGGGTCCTTCAGCGGGCTTGACAGCTTTGCCCCTGTTGATCCCATGGAGTATTGGGTCAAGCACCTGCCGATCTGGAGCGAGCTTGCGCAGTACGCCCTGGAAGTCCTCTCCTGCCCCCCTTCCAGCGTACTGTCAGAGCGTTGCTTCAGTGCAGCTGGTGGAGTCGTCACTGAGAAGCGATCTCGTCTGTCTCACAAGTCTGTGGACAGACTGACGTTTCTCAAAATGAACCAGGCTTGGGTGGAAGGCGAATTCCTGGCCCCTGTCGGCGAGAGGGGGACATGAAGTGGCGCACACACATTACACCTGCTGCTTCTGCAGCTGCTGTATTTCTTCCTGTTGTCTGTGTCTCCACTGCCAGGGAACACATTACAAGGAAGGTACTGCTGCCCATGCATCACCAGCTATTACGCTCAAAAATAGCTGCCTGCATTATTTTGAAAAATTTTTTTTTAATTATTTTAGAGGTGTCCGGGTTGAAAACT
Organism: Hyperolius riggenbachi; assembly: GCF_040937935.1. Lineage (NCBI taxonomy): Eukaryota > Metazoa > Chordata > Amphibia > Anura > Hyperoliidae > Hyperolius > Hyperolius riggenbachi. Next base: position 32,715,756 of record NC_090657.1, on the reverse strand, counting down.
GTGCTGTCCCAATTGTGTATTGGACACAATGTGGGCTTCACAACCGATGTCTGGAACCTCATGGTGTTTATTTACGGCCCTGGAACCACCGCTAGGAACCAGGGCCTATTATGTCTCGCTGCCTGTCTGCCACACACATCCTCCTCACTAGGCATGATCGGAACTAACAAATTATTCCTATTCTTCTTCTTCCTCCTCTTTCTCCTCCTCCTATCCATCCATCCATTTGTATCACCCTGTAGGGAATTGCAGTTTTTCAAAACAGCTTACATACCTTAGCCAGGATTTGAACCCAGGTCTCAGTGTGTAGTAGACCCCCTAGACCACCAACCACACTACATGCTAAAGCTGGCCTAGCATGTACCATTATGATCAATTCAATAGAAAAAGTAGCATGATTAAGGATTTGTAGTTTTTTTTAAAAGCCAGCTTATATACCTTAGCCAGGATTTGAACCCAGGTCTCAGTGTGTAGTAGGTATCTGTCTTACCCCCTAGATCACCAACCACACTACATGCAAAAGCTGGCCTAGCATGTACCATTATGACCAATCCAATAGAAAAAGTAGCATGAATGGACACTTTGCTAAGAGGTTGGTAAAGTCAGCTGTTTTGAGCATTACTGCATGGGAATGCTTTAGGAATAGAGGCCAATGGGCTCGATTCACAGCTAACTTAGTTAGCACGCCTAAAAGCTTTGGGCATGCTAACTACAGTGCTAAGTAGTTAGCACAGCCAAAGGTTTTAGTTAGCGTGCACAAAGTTTAGCGGGAGACCGCTAAAGACCTGGGTTTAAATCCTGGCTAAGGTATGCAAGCTGTTTTGAAAAACTGCAATTCCCTACAGGGTGATACAAATGGATGGATGGATGGATGAATGGATGGATGGGGGGGAGGAGGAGGAGGAGGAGGAGGAGGAGGAGGAGAAGGAGAAGGAGGAGGAGGAGGAGGAGGAGGAGGAGAAGGAGGAGAGAGAGAGAGAGAGAGAGATTTTTCTGGGTGTTATTCCGGAAAATTCCGCGGAAATAATAGAATTTCTGCGGAATTCCGTTTGAGAGGTTTAGCAATTCCGTTCCGACTACCGGAATCGGAAATGACCTAATTCCGGCCGGAATCACGTAATTAACAATTCCGCGGAATTTACCGAGCATCCCTACTCCTCACGCTGCCTGCTGTTGTATTTCCTCCTGCTGTCTGTGTCTCCAGTGCCAGAAAACACATTACAAGGTGGTGCTGCCCATGCACCACCAGCTATTACGCTCAAAAATAGCTGCATCAATTTAAAAAAAAAATTGTAATTAATTTAGAGGTGTCCGGGTTGAAAACTGTGCTGTCCCAATTGTGCATTGGACACAATGTGGGCTTCACGACCGCTGTCTGGAACCTCATGCTGTTTATTTACGGCCCTGGTACCACCGCTCGGAACCAGGGCCTATTATGTCAGTCACATCACACTGCCTGACACACACTACTCCTCCTCCTGTAGCTGCATTGAGCTTCTGCTGTCTGTGTGCTGCTACCACTGCCAGGGAGAACAGAAGAAGAACTATTTTCTGCTGCCACCCACTCTCCTACCAGCTATTACCACACTACAACTTGCAACTACTTCCTCCTCCTGCTGATGTCTGTGTTTTACCACCGCCAGGGTACACAGAAAAAGGCGCTGTGGCTTGCAATGTGCCACTACCTATTATGCCATCAACACAAATATAACTATGGTGTTGTTATTAAAATAAAATATTTCCACAAACGAAGTAAAAAAAAAAATATTACAAAAGAAAGGAAAACCCAGACACATAATATAATGATAGAGAAGAAGATGAAGAAGAAGAAGAAGAAGATGAAGAAGATGAAGAAGATGAAGATGAAGAAGATGAAGATGAAGAAGATGAAGAAGATGAAGATGAAGAAGATGAAGAAGAAGAAGATGAAGAAGATGAAGAAGATGAAGAAGATGAAGAAGATGAAGAAGAAGAAGAAGAAGAAGAAGAAGAAGAAGAAGAAGAAGAAGAAGAAGAAGAAGAAGAAGAAGAAGAAGAAGAAGAAGAAGAAGAAGAAGAAGAAGAAGAAGAAGAAGAAGAAGAAGATGAAGAAGATGAAGAAGATGAAGAAGAAGAAGAAGAAGATGAAGAAGAAGAAGAAGATGAAGAAGAAGAAGAAGAAGAAGATGAAGAAGAAGAAGATGAAGAAGAAGATGAAGAAGATGAAGAAGAAGAAGAAGAAGAAGAAGAAGAAGATGAAGAAGAAGAAGAAGAAGAAGAAGATGAAGAAGAAGAAGAAGAAGAAGAAGAAGAAGAAGAAGAAGAAGAAGAAGAAGAAGAAGAAGAAGAAGAAGAAGAAGAAGAAGAAGAAGAAGAAGAAGAAGATGAGAAGATGATGATGATGAAGAAGAAGATGATGAAGAAGAAGATGATAAAGAAGAAGAAGATGAGAAGATGATGAAGAAGAAGAAGAAGAAGAAGATGAAGATGAAGAAGAAGAAGAAGAAGATGAAGAAGAAGAAGAAGAAGATGAAGAAGATGAAGAAGAAGAAGATGATGAAGAAGAAGATGATGAAGAAGAAGATGATGAAGAAGAAGAAGAAGATGAGAAGATGATGATGATGAAGAAGAAGATGATGAAGAAGAAGATGATAAAGAAGAAGAAGATGATAAAGAAGAAGAAGAAGAAGAAGAAGAAGAAGAAGAAGAAGAAGATATAGAAGAAGAAGAAGAAGAAGATATAGAAGAAGAAGAAGAAGAAGAAGATATAGAAGAAGAAGATATAGAAGAAGAAGAAGAAGATGATATAGAACTGGGGTCTCAAACTCAATTTACCTGGGGGCCACAGGAGGCAAAGTCAGAATGAGACTGGGCCGCATAAGGGATTTCACTAAAAAAAGTCCTCAAATGTCATTATTAACAGTTTTAATTATTTCTTCTGAACATGAAGTGTCCTACCTTACAGTTCGCTTCAGTGCTCCCATTAAAAGTAATCCGCTGTTTTCCCGCCGCAAAACGAGGGCTGCAGAGCCCCCTAATCGTCTGGGGGGCAATCCACCGGCATTTCCTGGAAGGGGCAGAGCTTTCAGGTTCAGCTTTGCCCCTCCTGACGTCAATCGCGGCGGATCGCCGCCTCTGCCTGCCCCTCTCACTCTTCCTTCACAGAGAGGGGCGGGGAGAGGCGGCGATCCGTGCAGCGATTGACGTCAGGAGGGGCAGAGCTACAGCTGGAAGCTCTGCCCCTCAGCGCAGTCATAGATGTTTGCCCGGGGGATTTGGGGCTCTGAAGCCCTCGTTTAGCGGCGGGGATGCGGCGGATTACTTGAGAGCACTGAAGCGAACTATAAGGTAAACTAGTTAGCTTCCGTGTCTCTTTTGCTTTTGCCAGCGCGGGCCACAAAATATTGTACCAAGGGCCGCAAATGGCCCGCGGGCCCCGAGTTTAAAACCCCTGATATAGAAGAAGAAGAAGAAGATATAGAAGAAGAAGAAGATATAGAAGAAGTATAGAAGAAGAAGAAGAAGAAGAAGAAGAAGATATAGAAGAAGAAAAAGATAATTGAAGAAGATGAAGAAGATTCGAGTAGAAGAAGATATAGAAGAAGAAGAAAAAGAAGAAGAAGAAGATGAAGACGACGTAAATGAAGACTTCCAACTTACAACCATTTTGGACACACCTTCTCATGCAAACACTTTTCATGAAGTTAATTTACTATTTTTGATACCTTTTTATAACTACTACATCACCACATAATCACTTGATGTTTTTCTTCATAAAAAAGGTGGTTTCATGCATCATTGACCTCCAATACAAGTTTTACAAGCTATTTAAGGCCAGCTCGAATATTTTACTCGAATACAGACTCGGATAGTGACGTCGGATATCCGAGGTCGAATCAGATTTTTGATTAATTTGAATATCGAACTTCGAGTGAATTCGGATAGTTTACTATCCGAATTCGACCAAACTCGAATAGGATAATGAGGTATCCGATCAACATTGCACGTAGGTAGGTAGGTGCACTGAACAGGTGGGTATGCAGTGATTGGTATTACAAATGTGCAGCTGTCACACACACAGGTACCGTCAAACAGGTGCAGCGACTGGTGGTATATAAAACTGCGTACGCTCACGTAGGTAGGTAGGTGCACTGAACAGGTGGGTATGCAGTGATTGGTATTAGAAATGTGCAGCTGTCACACACACAGGTAGTCACTGAATGTGCTGGGCCTGGCAGTGGCACAGTAGGAATTACCAAGGGGCCAAGGTCCAGCAGCTGCGACTGACTGACAGGGCTGTATATGCAACACAAGTGTCTGTGGGACACACACACACAAAAATCACAAGAACAACATTAGTTCTCAAAAGAGTTGTTGAGGATGAGGAGTGCTTTTTAGCAAGAAGTATCAGCAAGAAGGAGCAACCTAATAAGCCTAACTAAGCTTTCCCTACGTCAGAAGGTTCTCTCTCTTCACTAATTACTGCAGCGACACGAGTGAGTGAAAAGGCTGATGCTTCCTGTATTTTATAAGGGGGGTTGGGGGGGGGGGGGGTTCCAGGAGGGAGTGTAGCCTGATTGGCTACCCTGTGTCTGCTGACTGTGATGTAGAGGGTCAAAGTTGACCCTAATGATGCAGTATAGAGGGGGCGGGTTGAACTCGCATATAGTTCGCGGTTCACCGCAAATGCGAACCACTGAAGTTCGCGTACAAACCGTTCTGGCCATTTCTAACTGGGGACAGCCGTGTGACACGGAGAGCGATCGGCTCTCATACACTGAAGCCTATGACAGCCGATCGCCGTCATTGGCTGGCTGGGGGGAGGGAGTAAGTGAAGTGGGGAGAAAATGGGGGGGGATCACTTGTGTGCTGCAGTGAGGCCTTAAAGTTGCAGGGGCCTATTTAGAAAAAATGGCCTGGTCTTTAGGGGGGTTTAACACTCCTCAAGTGGTTAACATACCCATCAAATGTGATGATTCTTTGTCAAATTTGTACAGGTTTGTCGGGTTTATCTGAACGGAATTTTATTTATAGACTTGGCTGGTTGATGCAGTGGCTGACAGGTCTACATCAGTTGCCTTGAAAAAATTGTAATAAGCCCCCTTTCAGATGTCATGAATGATTTGGTAATTTATGGGAGATCTGCACATACAGTAGATGCATTCATTGGATGACCTTGGTCAAGTTGACAGAAAGCGTGTTCAGGTCTTTAGCTCATAAATCTCTGTTGATTCGATTTCTCAAGACAAAGGAGCTTCGAAAGATGCCTATGCCTAGAGCTAGGCATTGATGCCTATGAGCCAGGCATTGATGCCATTGATGCCTATGCCTAGAGCTAGCCAGCCAGTGATTAACTTAAGTTATTTGTAGTCAGTGTAGTCGTCAGTGACAGTCTGCTAAAATGATTTATGGATAGCATGCTGCAGTTTCCCACAGCATGCATCTGAGTCACATAGCGGTAGTATTGAGCCGTGCCGCCAGGGCCGGATTTAGGCCAAGGCCGCCTAGGCCATGGCCTAGGGCACCACAGGAGCAAGGGCACCAAAGCAGCAGGCTAAACTGGTGCAGCATTTGCAAGCTTGCAAATGCTGCAATGCACGGAGATCAGGCAAGCGCCTGACTGCTGTACTCTGCTGCTAGCTGCCTGCCCATAGCCGCTAGCCACAATGCAAGGTGCAGCAGCCACCTTGCCCTCTGTGCACGTTTGCATTGTGGCCGGCGGCTATGGACATGGGCAGCATTGGAGATGGAAAGGAAGAGGAAGCTTCTGCACTGGAGACGAGCATAGAAATGAGCGACACTGATGGCTGTTGTGGTGTGAAGGAAAGATGGCTACCTATACTTAAAAGGGGGGTTGGAAAAGGAAGGATTAAGGGAGTCATCTGGCTACCGATACTGGAGGGAAAGGGGGAGGAATCATCTCGCTTCCTATACTGGAGGGAAAGGGGGAGGGGTCATGTCGCTACCTATACTGAAGGGGGGCGGATGGTGACAGTGGCTTTGGGCAGTAAAGAGTACAAATCCGGCCTTGCCGGTGCCGCATTACACCGTGAACAGATGCAGCGCGATGCAATGATTGCAATGCGGCCAGTGGAAATGGGCCCTAAGGCTTCAAAGTACTGCATAAAAATATTCATAAATAAATGCTGGTTAGCAATTTGTTTGTGACAGTAGTGTAACTGACAGTAACCGAGCACATGCTCTAATATATCATCTGAAGGTCAAAAGATAGCCGTGTTTAACATGACAGGATTGTTTGTAAGACATCTAGCACAGCTGTGTGTTATGAACATGTGACTGCAGAACAGCTCATCTGCGACAGCAATGTAGACAGTCTGTGAAAACTAGATAGCTCTTTATAGAAGCATTGGAGAATGGGTTACACTGACCTGGCACCAGCAGAACTCCCATTACAATAAGTATCAATATAATATCGTGGGTTAGTCAACTGCAGATTTACACTTTGCACTTGCCTACGCCAAGTCGCCAACTTTCTTGTAGCGCTAGGGGATGGCATAACCTCAAATAAATATTAAATGAATACTTGTTCCAACCACAAATCAAACAAACACAGAACATTTATATTGTGCTTTTCTTCTGGCGGACTCAAAGCGCCAGAGCTGCAGCCACTAGGGCGCGCTCTATAGGCAGTAGCAGTGTTAGGCTCCCTGCACACTGCATGCGATTCCAATTTTTAATCGTTACTGCATGCTGCATTTTTTACTCCGTTTTTTTTCTGTTGATTGCATTCAGGGAAAATCGGAATCGCGAATCGGAATTGGAAAACGGGTTTGCAGTGTGCAGGGAGCCTTAGGGAGACTTGTCCAAGGTGCTGGCTTACTGAACAGGCAGAGCTGAGATTTGAACCCAGGTCGCCTGTGTCAGAGGCAGAGCCCTTAACCAGTGCACTATTCAGCCACCACCAATGGCCAGCCACAAAAAGTTGGATTCAGTTTTTAAAAAGATCTTGGGCCTATTAATTATTAAGTATTTATATAGCGCAGACATATTACGCAGCGCTGTACAGAGTATATATTGTCTTGTCACTAACTGTCCCTCAGAGAGGCTCACACTCTAGTCCCTACCATAGTCGTATGTCTATGTATGTATCGTGTAGTATATGCATTGTAGTGTAGTCAAGGGCCAATTTAAGGGGAAGCCAATTAACTTGTTTTGTATGGTTTTGGGATGTGGGAGGAAACCAGAGCGCCCAGAGGAAGCCCACGCATACATGCAGAGAATATACAAACTCCTTGCAGATGTTGACCTGGCTGGGATTTGAACCAGGGACCCAGCGCCGCAAGGTGAGAGCAGTAACCACCAGGCTTGCCCAAATGCTTTTCACTGCTAAATTTGGCACGAAATTATGCAAATATTACGCGAAAATGTACGGAAAATTAAGAATGATTGTAATGAAATCTATTAAAATTTTAAATAAAAATTACATATAGGTGTAATTGTGAAAATTTACACACAATTTTGCATAATCGTAATTAGCTGATTTCGATCATCACTACACATTAGGACCAGAGGTTTCCCTCTTTAGATAAGTAGTGGTTGGTAATTCGGGAGATACCCGGATAGTTTTATCTAGAGATGAGCGTAATGACTTAATTACGATTTCGCGAAATTTCGCGTAATTACGATTATGGCCGTAAGTACATAATCGTAATGAAGAAGGATTTCGCGAAATTCCGCGTAAGTGTAATTTTCGCGTAATTTTCGCATTACAGTGGGTATCCAAAAGCAAAGCCCCTATACATGCTACTAACACCCAAATGGCTACCTACGTTAGGGAGAATAGTGGGTACAGTTCTAAAATAATTTTTGAAAAAGCCCTTGTAGTTTTTGATAAAAATGTTTCTGCGGTTATGGTTTGGAATTATCGCATACCTTAGGAGCACTAGCTTTTTAATTGCCATTGCCAAACAGTTGCATGCTGGGGGATCTTTTTATCTATAATATACTCCTCCTCTTCCCTTTATTTACCCCTCTTTCTAAAGACACAAGACAGTGCACTTCCTAGAATAGACCTCAGTGGGAGTGTCTGAAGACTCTGGGAGGTGGGCGGGTTATGATACAAATGAACAATTAGCAAGAGGAGAACAAAAAAGAGTGAGAGAGGAAATGATGTCAGGATTAGCTTCATTCAAAGGTAACCAAGGTGGCAACTGTCTAGAACAGGATACTCGGCTTTTCCCTTATAAAATTCACAGTAATAATAACGTGGACAATACAAATACAGCGCAATACATCTGTTATGTAAGTAGAGCTAGTATTTATCTACTTATATATATGTTTTTTATTTCTAGGTTCGCATGGGTGTTACTTGCTCTTTAACTCTTCCTGTACTGGAAACAATATGAAGCTTAGCTGTACTACACATACAAATCATTAAATCATAAGTTTATTTTTACTTCAGATTCCCTTTAAACAACATTTTTCATTTGCAATTTTTAAATCAATTTTCTCAAAAACTAAAAGGTATTTTTGAAAAATTCATTTTTTGACTTGTTCCCAGCATTCCCCTAACACACATAGCCATTTTGGAAATGATAGCATATATGGGGGCTTTGTTATTAACCGCCAAATTCGTCACAAAATGCCATGTAATTACACAAAATTACGGATGGATTATGTTTATTTGCGAAATGAATTTTTTGCATCATACTTGCGAATTACAATGCAAAATGATGATTGTGAAATTTGTGCTCATCGCTACTACTGAAGCTTCACTCACTGTCCTCTGGTCCCCCGTTGCTGCTCAAGGACCTTCCGGCTGATCGGGGGCCGTACTCCTCTTCTGACAGGCGCGGGGCCATGCTGCACAGCAGGTCTACAAGCGGCTCTAGCTAACTGCGCAGGCGTGGCCATACTCACACAGGAGCAATACAGACATGCTTATGATTAAAGAGGTGCGCTGCCCTGACTCCCCCCATGACTCAGTGCCATTGGGATTTTATGCAGTGGCAGCACCAGCTTTAGATTTTTGGGGGCACACGGAAGTCCAATGCCCTGTAAGGTAGCAGCTGGTGGCCTGGGGCGTGGTAGTGAAACATTTATCTCCTCTCTGACTGTGGGCCAAAGACAAAGCTGGATTAAGACCACACAAGACCTATTTAGAGCAATGGATTTGGGGCCCCCTTTCCGCCTCCCATTTTTTGGGGTTAAGTGAGAGCTCAAGCAAGTTGAAAGATCTTAGGCTAATGGGCAATGGGAGGCCACAATTCATTATAATGATGCAGAGGCAGCTTGGATTTTATTAGACAGCTGTGTGTTCCCCAAATACCATTATGCAGTTGGAAGGGCATAACTAGAAATCACTGGACCCTCTGTGGAACTTTGAATGCCCCCCCCCCCAGCTGTCGTTGCTGGAGGGGGAGCGCTGATGGTAGCCTGAGGTGAGGGAGGGGGGAGTAGGGTCCCCCTCCCTGCTGCTGTTTGTGCCTGCTGCTCCCCCTCCTGCGCTGTGCCCCCTCCTGCCCCTAAAAATAGCCCTGGAGGGCCCTAGAGCCCGTGTGCAGTTGGTTTCCCCAGACAAGCAGTTGCCACACAGATTCATAAATGAAATAAATATGCCTCCAAGTATTAGGTAGCCAAAGATGCCACCCAGTATTAGATAACTGGACGTGTCTTTCCCCCGGTATTAGGTAAACATAGGTGACTTCCAAGTATTAGGTCAGAGGTAGCCCCCCATCTCCCAGTATTTGGTAGCCAGGGGTAGCCTCAAGTATTTGGCTTTCTCCCAGTATTTGGTAGTCTCCCCTCGGTGTCAATTTCCATGGCTCTTTCCATAGCGCCATCATTCAGTCATGAGTCACATGATGTGAGATGCTACTACAGCATACATGTCAAACTCTGACCAAATCTGGCCTTAAGAGCCATTCAATTTGGCCCTCAAGTGTTTTCACCAATCTGCATTGTTTTTGGCCTACTCTAGACCACGAATGAAGCTATATTGGAGGTAAAGCCCTAGAACACCAGGGAAGCCTTATGGGGGAGGGAGGGGGAAGGCATTAAACACCAGGGAGCTATTTAGGGAAGGGAGAGGGGCCCACCTGGGAACTTCATAAGGGAGAAAGGTGACCAGTAGACATTGAGGTTGGCCCGTGACATGGTCTCAGTGTACAATTTGGTCCCACTTTGTATTTGAGTTTGCCACCCCTGCACTAGAGCCTTGGAAACCGGAACGCTGGATGAGGCTGAAGGGAGATTGTGTCGCAGGAGCATAGAGAGGTGTGCTACTTCTACACTCCATTTGCAACTCAGGGCACCCACTTTAGGCCTTCATGAAGCCTGCGGCAAACCCCTTTTTTACCAGATGGTCCAGCCCTGACCATGCCAGGGGAAAGGGCATTCGGGGAGCACAGTAATACCCACTGTGGCCCATGCCCTAGCTGGGCCCAAAACAGCACCACCACTTATTTTAGGTCATCTCCTAAATGGAAATGTTCAGCTTAGAGGAACTCGGCATGCAAGGGACAAGGACTTACTAGATGTGATAAGTGCAGCTGTCACAATAAAACATTACGCAGATAACCTTCACAAAAGCATTTCTGCTCTTCCCCAAGACAAACATCAAAGTAAAATATTCGGAGAGTCAGGAGGCTGGGTGTGTGCGAATAACAGCTGCTGGCACCTGTCAATGTAATCATCATACAACCAGGCTCTAGGCAAAGTAACAGACATTTTTAATTATTTTTCGTACTTCTTAACAGGTTCAATCTCTTAGCTTTATAAGGCACTGTAAACCCATTGGAGTAAAGGTGCACGTAATGTAGATAGACCAAGAGACTGAAAGCTCAGTGATGGAATCTGATCAGAGAGAGATTTGTCAGCTGCCTCTACACCGCAGACCGATTCCCGATCATTGTTCTCAGCATGAAATCTCTTAGGAATCGGCCTTTTGACGCTGCCCCCCCCCCCCCCCCCCCCACAAATGTTAATGACCCCCTCTACCTGTTCCTATGCGTTAAAATTTGTCACCTGTTCAGCTTCCACGAGTGTCCAGCTGCTCCTGCTTTCACATTTGCTCCCCACGTGGCTACTGCACAATCAGGGCCGGCTCTAGACTTTTTGCTGCCTGAGGCTAACTTGTGAGGATGCGGCCCCTCGCCGGTAGTAGAATTGCCCCCAGGCCCCAACACACACACCCTATATATTAGTGCTTTGCCCAGTGCATAGTGATTAATGCTTAGGCTTGTAGAAGGTAGCAGCACCCCCTTTATACTTACTGCTTACTGCCAGCTTGCAGAGCAGGGCATTGTCTTCTCCCACTAGAGGCTTCTCTCCAATAGATGTTGATGCTCCCCTCACTTAATGTGAACAGCTCCCTCCTGGCCAGAATGGGGGGGGGGGGGGCACGACAATGACAGATGTTTAGTGCCAGGTGGGGTGGCCTGGGAGGTGAGTTTACAACTAATACATTTATTACATTACCTAGAAGTTGCCTGACGCCAGCTTCCCTTGGCTACAGGCCCCACAGAAGCCAGTGCCAAAAATCAATCAAACTGATAATCAGGCCAGCATTTTGGGGTATCGATTTGCAGCAGATCTGTTTGATCCAATCTGCTAAGAACATCAGTGCGTGTGGCTATGTTTAGCCAGCTGGCTAAAGAGTGTGTTATACAGCTAATTGGCTAGCATTGGAAGAGCAAAATAAAATAAAAAAGTAAGTCAAACTACAAAGATCATTTTTATTGTATGCCCAATCCAAAAACAAATAAGGTGCCCATCTACTTTACAATCTTGATCGTATAACCTTGTCCAGTTTTACCAAATCTATGCAGCAGAAAGTTAAATCGGCTGAGTATGTATTGAAGCAATAGCAATACTTTAGTAGAGATGAGACACAAATCATTTAGTCAATGAGATGCCAATATTTTCAAGTTGATGCAAGATTATGCAATTGTTGAACGCAAATTTACTTCAAAACAGACCAAATCTCAGAGCTGGGTTTTGATTGGTCCATATTCACTTCTTACTAGTAATTTTTATACTTTAGGTAGTTCCCCATGTTGCACAGCTGTAGTAAAATTGAACAATCAACAAGATTGTGCTGTTGGGGCTTCTGTGACTACCTGTCTCCTCTATTAGGGAGGAGGGGTCGCATCTGTCTGCCTAATACTAGGGGCTCCTCTGCAGGGGCGTATCTGGGTAATATAGCGCCTATGGTAAACACTGAAATTGTCCCCCCAGTAAAAGTCGCTAGAGTTAGCCCCCCAGTATAAGTACCCAGAAGTAGTACCCTAGTATAGGTAGCTAGAGGCTGTTTACCCAGTATAGGTAGCCTCCCAGTTTTGGTTGCCCTCCCAGTATTGGTGGTTAGAGGTGTCTCCCCAGTATAAATAGCCCCCTTTAGCATAGGGAGGGCAGCCAATAAGCAAAAAACCCCTCCCTTTTCACTCACAAAAACCATTTGCTGGCTGTCGATCACATGACCCACATGGGGTTTGGAGACCAAGGGGGCCCCATGCTATCATTTTTTCAAGGGGTCCTATTAAGTCTAGTTATGCCCCTGCCCCAGTATAAGTAGTTGTCCCCCAGTATAGATAGTGAGAGGCATCCCCCAGTATTGCAGTGCAGCACGAGGGAGGAGGGGGCAGGCATGGCACCCATGGCATGATCCACACCTGCACTCCTTTAGATATGCCACTGATCCTCTAGCTACCCATACTAGGAAGAGGGGGCTGTTTCTGATTACCTAATACTGCAGGCTCCTCTGGCTACCTGTACTGAGAGTCCTGTCTGGTCCCCGACACCAGGGGTCACATCTGGCTCCTTATTATGGGAGGCTACCTCTAGCTGCCTACTTCTTGAGGGCTACTCCTGTCTACCTATATTCTAGGCTACCCAATACTGGAAGGCCTCTCTGGCTACTGCATTGCAACAGTGTGCTCGAGTCTGCAGGGGTAGAGAATTTTACACACTTTCCCGGAGAACTATGTAGCTTAGAAACAGCCCTGTTCCCTGTGCTATAGCCTTTAAAGCAAACCTAAAGCCAAAATAAAAAATTACACACTCCGCGCTGACCTGGGAGCACACTGAGTGACCCCGCACTGGCTCGCCCCTCTGTTTGCAATAGTAGTTAACACATAAATCAGAGGTTGGCGCTCACAATGCCACCTACCCTCCCACCTCAATTCAATAACAAGCCCTGTTTCCCCTTTAGAAAACAAACATATGCTCAAAGTCCACTTGGCAGTTATAAAATAGGCTAAGATTTAAACCAATTCCAGTTCCAACATTAACAGTCTGTGTGTATAAGAGAGTCCTATCACAATCAATTTTTCACCAGGGATTATTTCTTAAGTTGCTAGCAGATTCAAGATTCCAAAAGACAATAGCCCGTCACCACACCTCTGTGAGATACACTCACCAGATGTTTAGACCTGCTGATAGGTCAAATGGCACTTTGGGACAGTCACAGGGTCGTCCCTCACCCCCTCTGGCAAGATCCACCCGACTTCCGAAAGTCCAATATGTTCTATTTCCTCCTCAATGCACCTCAATAAAAATACTCCACATAGCGTAATACTGTTACTTTAATTAAAATTTTAAAATCAGTTGCACTTACAATTTCCACAGTGATAGTTCGCACAGAGTAATTTATCCTGCGGGCTCTCCCCCGCCAGGGTGGCCGGCTGGCTTGGGTCTCCCTTCGCCTCTGGTGGACTTCCGACCGCCGCGCGCTCGGTCAGCTTTGCCCTCCTATAGCGTCCCGGGTCCCGCCGTAGCCTCGTGTGTCCAGCTGTCTCTTCCGCGTTAGGCCCCGCCCTACATGTTTCGTCACACCGTGACTCATCAGAAGCTGGGGCCCAACGCGACTGACAGCCATTTATGGTTAAATGGCTGTCAGTCGCGTTGGGCCCCAGCTTCTGATGAGTCACGGTGTGACGAAACATGTAGGGCGGGGCCTAACGCGGAAGAGACAGCTGGACACACGAGGCTACGGCGGGACCCGGGACGCTATAGGAGGGCAAAGCTGACCGAGCGCGCGGCGGTCGGAAGTCCACCAGAGGCGAAGGGAGACCCAAGCCAGCCGGCCACCCTGGCGGGGGAGAGCCCGCAGGATAAATTACTCTGTGCGAACTATCACTGTGGAAATTGTAAGTGCAACTGATTTTAAAATTTTAATTAAAGTAACAGTATTACGCTATGTGGAGTATTTTTATTGAGGTGCATTGAGGAGGAAATAGAACATATTGGACTTTCGGAAGTCGGGTGGATCTTGCCAGAGGGGGTGAGGGACGACCCTGTGACTGTCCCAAAGTGCCATTTGACCTATCAGCAGGTCTAAACATCTGGTGAGTGTATCTCACAGAGGTGTGGTGACGGGCTATTGTCTTTTGGAATCTTGAATCTGCTAGCAACTTAAGAAATAATCCCTGGTGAAAAATTGATTGTGATAGGACTCTCTTATACACACAGACTGTTAATGTTGGAACTGGAATTGGTTTAAATCTTAGCCTATTTTATAACTGCCAAGTGGACTTTGAGCATATGTTTGTTTTCTAAAGGAGAAACAGGGCTTGTTATTGAATTGAGGTGGGAGGGTAGGTGGCATTGTGAGCGCCAACCTCTGATTTATGTGTTAAAGCCAAAATAAACGTATGAGATAATGAATTGTATGTGTAGTACAGGGTCTACTTGAAAAGGGCGCCTGGAAAAAAGGGCGCCTGGTGGAGCCCATATATGCCAAATTCGGCTACAAAAAAGGCGCCTGGTGTAGCCCATATACCAACTTCGGCTACAAAGGGCGCCTGATGTAGCCCATACATTACAAATTCGGCTACAAAGGGCGCCCGGTGTAGCCCATATATGCCAAATTCGGCTACAAAGGGCGCCTGTTGTAGCCCATATATGCCATATAGTTTTAGTTTATAAAAAGGATGCGGTTATAGGCAAAATTAGTTGGGCTATAAAAGGGCTCTAGATATAGCTGAGAAAAGTGATTGCTATGACCTAACTTCTCCCTACTCTCACACAGAACCCTCCCCTGATGGCGCCTAACCCTAACCCCCTGGTGGTGCGTAACCCTAACCCCTCCCTGGTGGTGCCTAACCCTAAGACAGCCCCTGGTGATTACTATGACCTAACTTCTCCCTACTCCCACACAGAACCCTCCTCTAACCCCCCTGTTGCTGCCTAACCCTAAGACCCCCCTGGTGGTGCCTAACCCTAAGACTCCCCAGGTGGTGCCTGACCCTAAGACTCCCCAGATGGTGCCTAACCCTAAGACCCCCCCAGGTGGTGCCTAACCCTAAGACCCCCCCAGGTGGTGCCTAACCCTAAGACCCCCCCAGGTGGTGCCTAACCCTAAGACCCCCCCCCCAGGTGGTGCCTAACGCTAAGACCCCCCCCCCCAGGTGGTGGCTAACCCTTAGACTCCCATGGTGGTGCCTAACCCTAAGACCCCCCAGGTGGTGCCTAACCCTAAGACTCCCGTGTTGGTGCCTAATCCTAAGACCCTCCAGAATCAAAAATCTTGTAGTCAAAAATTTTGTAGCTGAATAAAAAATATGGGCTACAAAGGGGCGCCCTTCTGTAGCAGAATCAAAAACCTCCTAGCCGAATAAAAAATATGGCTTACAAAGGGGTGCCCTACTGTAGCCGAAAACCGTGTAGCCGAAAAAAATATGGGCTACAAAGGAGTGCCCTTCTGTAGCCGAAAACCTTGTAGACGAAAAAATATGGGCTACAACGGAGTGCCCTTCTGTAGCCGAAAACCTTGTAGCCGAAAAAAATATAGGCTACAAAGGGACACCCTACTGTAGCCGAAAACCCCATAGCTGGAAAAAATTATGGGCTACAGAGGGGTGCCCTACTGTAGCCGAAAACCTTGTAGCTGAAAAAAATATGGGCTACAAAGGGCTGCCCGCTTGTAGCCTATATCAAAACTCGGGCGCTCTTTTCACCACCTTGTAGCCCATATTTCCAGAAATAACATTGATGTCTATGGAGGCGCCCTTTTCATACAGGCAGCTCAGGCGCCCTTTTCAACTGATCCCGTAGTACAGCTAAGAAATGGAACATTAGTAGCAAATAATTGACCCATGTTTTTTTCCAGTACAGGAAGAGTTAAGGCACTTCAGTTGTTAGCTATGCAAAAGAGCTATTCCCGCTCTCCTCCACCGCATTTGGGGGCACCTACCTAGCTAACCTATACTGGAGGAACCTACCTAGCTAACTTATACTGGAGGAACCTACCTAGCTAACTTATACTGGGGGCACCTACCTATCTAACCTATACTGGAGGAACCTACCTAGCTAACCTATACTGGGGGCACCTACCTATCTAACCTATACTGGAGGCACCTACCCATCTAACCTATACTGGAGGCACCTACCTATCTAACCTATACTGGAGGCACCTACCTATCTAACCTATACTGGGGGCACCTACCTATCTAACCTATACTGGAGGAACCTACCTAGCTAACCTATACTGGAGGAACCTACCTAGCTAACTTATACTGGGGGCACCTACCTATCTAACCTATACTGGAGGAACCTACCTAGCTAACCTATACTGGGGCACCTACCTATCTAACCTATACTGGAGGCACCTACCTATCTAACCTATACTGGAGGCACCTACCTATCTAACCTATACTGGAGGCACCTACCCATCCAACCTATACTGGAGGCACCTACCCATCTAACCTATACTGGAGGCACCTACCTATCTAACCTATACTGGGGGCACCTACCTATCTAACCTATACTGGAGGAACCTACCTAGCTAACCTATACTGGAGGAACCTACCTAGCTAACTTATACTGGGGGAACCTACATATCTAACCTATACTGGAGGAACCTACCTAGCTAACCTATACTGGGGGCACCTACCTATCTAACCTATACTGGAGGCACCTACCTATCTAACCTATACTGGAGGCACCTACCTATCTAACCTATACTGGGGGCACCTACCTATCTAACCTATACTGGAGGAACCTACCTAGCTAACTTATACTGGAGGAACCTACCTAGTTAACCTATACTGGGGGTACCTCCCTATCTAATCTATACTGGAGGCATCTACCTAGCTAACCTATATTGGGGGCACCAACCTATCTAACCTATACTGGAGGCATCTACCTATCTAACCTATGGGGCACGCCTACCTATCTAATCTATACTGGGGCAACTACACTGGCTACATGTATTGGAGGCACCTACCTAGCTAACCTATACTGGGGGCAACTATACTGGCTACCTATACTGGGGGCACCTATGCCTGGCTACCTATATTGGCGGCACCTACCTATCTAATCTATACTGGGGGAAACTATACTGGCTACCTGTAATGGAGGCACCTACCTAGCTACCCTATACTGGGGGCAACCAGACCTGGCCAACCTATACTGCGGGCACCTATTCCTGGCTCCACCGGGGGGGGGGGGGCATTTTTTACACCTTTGCCCTGGGTGCAATGTAGCCTGGAAACTGCCATGCTCCAACCCAACTTGGGTCGGCTACAGTGCTGTTTTCTGAAGCAATTAAACGTCAAAGAAAGAGTCAGAGACGGGTTTAAATAAGGTATTACTGCAGGGAAGTTCAAAGGGTCATTGGCTCTGCTCTGTTTTATAGTTTAAAATGCAGAGTGTGGCAGGTAATCGCAAATATGACAGAATTATGTTATTAAAAAAATAAAAAGGCTATATATCTGAAAACAAAAATATGAGACTCTTTCTTTGCTACTAATGTTCTCTTAAAGGGGCACTACAGCGAAAAACTGTAAAATGTACAATATGTGCAAACATAGACAAATAAGAAGTACATTTTTTCCAGCGTAAAATGAGCCATAAATTACTTTTCTCCTATGTTGCTGTCACTTACAGTAGGTAGTAGAAGTCTGACAGAAGTGACAGGTCTTGGACTAGTCCATCTCTTCATAGGGGATTCTCAGAAATATATTTATTTTCAAAAGCACTTAATGAATGGCAGTTGCTCTGTCCAACTGCCAAAAACTGGGTAGGGAGCAGGGAAGCTGGCCAGCATCATTGTTTAAATCCTAAAGGATAAAAGCCTTGCTGAGAATCCCCTATGAAGAGATGGACTAGTCCAAAACGTGTCAATTCTGTCAGATTTCTACTATCTACTGTAAGTGACAGCAAGGAGAAAAGTAATTTATGGCTCATTTTACTCTGGAAAAAAATGTACTTCTTATTTGTATACGTTTGCATGTGCAAATTTTAAATTTTACTGTCTTTCGCTGTAGTGCCCCTTTAATTATCCATAATACGCATACAATTCACATTATCTCACGGGGATTTTTTTTCTGCTTCAGTGTCCCTTTAAAGTGAATAGTATTATGGTTACACATCTCTGCAGCTAAGATGACATAAAGGATTCAGTGGAAAATGCTCCCTTTGCATGGGACCTGAAATTGATAGCGGATTGTAAACATGTGCCGTGACTACTAAAGCAAAATCTGACAGAGAGAGAGAGAGAGAGACAGACTGCAGAGCAAGTTTCCAGAGATAAGAATGTACCTCTCCCTAGCCATCTTGTAATAAACAGCCCACGGGCTGCATAATTTCTGGAGGACAGACAAAATCTGTCAGACCAGGTGACAAACAGGTGTTGTCTGGGCAGTTATTAAAAAAATGCTAGCGAAACACCCATTGCTGTCTATATGTGTACATATAAATAGATGTTGTGGACCACAGTCTGCATCCACAAACTCTGCATCACAGACATTGTCTAGGTCAGAGAAAACCTACCAGCACATCCACCATGTCTCGCCTTGGCTCTTCATCGTCCTATCAAGTTTCAAGTTCAAGCAGTGCCTATGGAGGTGGTTTTGGCGCTAGCTATGGAAGTGGAAGCAGCAGCTATGGAGGGGGCTTTGGTGGAGGAAGCTATGGAGGAGGCTTTGGTGGAAGCAGCTTTGGAGGTGGCTTTGGTGGAAGTGCTGGAGGTTTTAGTAGTGGTGGATCCGGTGGTGGCTTTGGATCGGGAAGCTTCGGTGGAAGTGAGAAGCAGACCATGCAGAACCTCAATGACCGTCTGGCTTCCTACTTGGAAAGCGTGAGGGCCCTGGAAGCAGCCAATCATGATCTGGAGGTCAAGATCCACGAGTGGTATGAGAAGCAAGGTGCATCTGGCCCTGGAGCTGGTGCCAAAGACTACAGTAAATACTTTGAAATCATCAACGACTTGAGAGGCAAGGTACTGTGTCTTTCTCTATGCATTGCTAAAACTGTATACATTAAACTTACTGTATATACTCGCATATAAGCCTAATTTTTCAGCACAAAAAATGTGCTGAAAAGTTACCCCCTCGGCTTATATGTGAGTCAGTGGATCAGAATAGATGGTGGAGAAAGTTTTGTTACTGGCAGAGGAGCATAAGGATCGTGCATTAGTGATCCTGCTCTCAACAGCTGGCTCCCTGCTGTGCTCATGCCTTGCATCTCTTGCAACATGCTCAAGACTACCTGTGTACCCTGGCTTGTGGAGCAAAGTGTGCAAGCAACATGTCAGCAGTGTAGTGATCAGGGATTATTCCTGTATGGCAATTGCTGTGTCTCATATCTATGACGCCATCTATTGTCAGAGAAACAGCTGTATCATCCTGGGGCACATCTGGCTAAGGGGAGAGGGATTTACTTCTACTGGGAGCACATCTGGCTACTATGGCAAGGGGTTATACTGTGGAGAGGGCTTATATGCGAGTCAATCACTTTTTCCTGGTTTCTGAGGAAAAGGTGGGTACCTCGGCTTATACGCAGGTCGGCTTATATGCGCATATATACGGTATAAAACAAATCATTACATTAAAGGCGCAACTACAAATGATAGGGCCCCCCAGCAATACTTTGATGGGGCCCACAGGGTTCACACCATTTCCCTCATCTACCCTTGGTGCCCTCTTGGGGGCCCTTCATTCAAGGTGCATAGAACAAGTGTGGCCATCATAATCTTTACACCCATAACAAGTGTAGCCACAAAACACCAGATTTGAAGGATGGGCCCCTTTTTTGGAGGAAGGGGAGGTGAGTATGGACCCCCTCACAGCTCTGCCCCGCCCTGGGGTTGCAGAGTCTGCTTCCCTGTAGTTACACCCTCTGAATTATATCACTAGCAATAACAAGTAAATGAAACTCTGTGGAACAAGTTTAAAAAAAGGCTGCTGTAGAGTTATGTTATTTAAAGGGGCACTACAGCGAAAAACTGTAAAATTTAAAGTATCTGCAAACATATACAAATAAGAAGTACATTTCTCCCAGAGTAAAATGAGCCATAAATGACTTTTGTCCTAAGTTGCAGTCACTTACAGTAGGTAGTAGAAATCTGACAGAAATGACAGGTTTTGGACTAGTCCATCTCTTCATAGGTGATTCTCAGCAAGGCTCTTATTCTTTATAAAGATATTCCCTAAAAAAGGATTTAAACAATGATGCTAGCCAGCTTCCCTGCCCCCTACACAGTTTTTTGGCAGTTGGGCAGAGCAAGTGCTTTTGAAAATAAATATATCCCTGAGAATCCCTTATAAAGAGATGGATTAGTCCAAAACGTGTCACTTCTGTCAGATTTCTACTACCTACTGTAAGTGACAGCAACATAGGAGAAAACTAATTTATGGCTCATTTTACTCTGGAAAAAATTTACTTCTTATTTGTATATTTTGCACATATTTTAAATGTTAGTTTTTCGCTGTAGTGCCTTTTTAAGAGTTGGATGGTTATTCATTATAGGCCAAGGAACAATGACGACACATGCAAATATATCAACAAGGAACAAACACTCATGTTTCTAAGCCATGACCTTATGGTGTATTTTAACTAAGCAAACATTTACGGTATCTGTCTACCTGTGCGGGTTCTCATGTATCCAGGTCATGCCAGAAAAAATAAGCAACTTTCTGTATTCCAGTTTTGACATATTTATTTGCAAAGCGAACTATGAACAGAGTCAATTAGCTAGACCGTTGGCTAGATGGAGTGGATTACCTGTACATCTAAGTGTTTGTGCATTTCCTTAACCTCATTTGAACTGTAGTAGTTGCTTTATAGAGTGCTGAAATGTCTTCTACACAAAAATGTGTCCATTTGAAGCTGCCTTATTTTTCCTTTGGATATTTATAAGTCTGTTCAGTAAGCCTGCACCTATTCAGTGAAAAGACACCTTGGGCAAGACTCCCTAACACTGCTACTGCCTATAGAGTGCATCCTAGTGGCTGCAGCTCTGGCGCTTTGAGTCCGCCAGGAGAAAAGAGCAATATAAATGTTCTGTGACTTGTCTGGTCAAGGAAACACAGAGGACTGGGTACTAGCCAGAGGCCGGTTTACTGGTAAAACTATTGGCAATGTACTGAACACTTGATGTCATAAGGCTATACGAGTGTGGCTGGTGAGTCTCTAGGTGGGTGCAGGTGAGTCCAATGCGGCACAACAGCAGTTTTGCATCGTTCGATGCTTGTTTATGTGCTTGTCTGGGTCATGCATGTGAACAAGTGTCCAACACCGCAAAACGGCTTGATGCAAGTCTTTTTGGAAGTTGGCCAGTTTCTTCGACTGTAAACTCATTCTGTGGAGAAGCACAGGGACTGACGTCATGGGAGGTGTGAGTCGCATACATTTGCATTTGCTGCTTGCGTCTTTTGCACATAGACTGTGAATCCCGAGTGCCAACTCTCCTACCTTCATTTACATATGTATAAGGCTGTTTTCAGCATCTTGAACAGGGCCGGCGCTACCATAGGGGCAAAGGGGGCAATTGCCCCAGGACCCCAGCATCCATAGGGGACCACAAGTGTCCCCATCATCCACTTAATCATGTGGCCGAGCCCCACGCGCTCCCTCCTCCCTCCGCAGCATTAGGGAGGCAGTGAGGACAGGAACACACTCACCTTGTCCAAGTTCAAGGGCATAGAGTTCCTATAATAAAGCCTCCAGGAGGTTTGGGCACAAGGTAAAGCCGAAAAATGGCTCACCTTGCTCCTGCGTCCCGGTGGCATTAATTAATATCCCCCTTAAAGGTCGATGTGGATTGTGGGAAAGATGTAATTTGGATGCCAGCTATTGCCACCAGTTTTTAAAGTTATTTGGGCACCGTCTTTTGAGGTGCATAAATTACTGTCTGAGCACCGCTATAGCCGTAATACCTTTTACGGCCTATAGTGGCGCCGGCTGTGCAAAAATTTCCACCACTGTTCTTACAGCGCTCCAGTTCAGGGGGGCCCCAGGTTACTTTTGCCCCAGAGCCTCATTGTAGCTAGAACCGGCCCTGGTCTTGTAGGACTGTTGTACATTGCACCAGGGCCGGCCTTAGGTTTCACAGCGTCCTGAGCGAAACCTGATTTTTGTGCCCCCCCCCTTCATCCTCTTCCCACGTGCATATACACACACGCATGCACACACACAGGCCCATATGCAATTCACCTTTTCTCCTGAGATATCTCCTAGGACAGTGGTTCCCAACCTTTTTGATGTTGTGACACATCACGCCAAATGCTCAGATCTCTGTGACACGTCACATATGTCTAATAGAAAAAATGCTATTAATAGCCACGAATGGATGGAAAGAGTGCATTATCCTGAATATACTTAAAAATGAAGGCTAGAACCTTTCAGGAATATTAATAACAACAATCAGTGGGACAGTTAGCCCCCCCCCCCCCTCATTTAGAATGATAGCACAGCACCGACAATTTGCACCACAGGTTATAGCCACAGTGCGCCCCCCCAAAAAAACGCCTCGGTATAGGTAGGTAGCCAGGTATAGGTGCCCCTAGTATAGGATCTCATGTGTAGGTGCCCTCAATATAGGTTGCCAAGCACAGGTACCACCAGTATAGGAAGTCAGTTTAAGGTCTCCATACCCCCATAGGTAGCCAGGCGTAGGTGCGTAGGTGCCTCTAGTATAGGTAGCCAGGTGTTGGAGCCCTCAGTAAAGGTAGCCAGCTATATGTGCCACCAGTATAGGAAATCAGGTGTAGGTGCCCTCAGTATAGGCAACCAGCTATAGGCGCCCCCTTGGAAGCCAGCGCCCTGAGCAACCGTACAAGCAAAGTGAAATGAATGTCTTTGTTTTTCTTAGATCTTGGCTGCCACCATTGACAATTCCCGCATTGTCTTGCAAGTTGACAATGCTAGACTGGCTGCTGATGACTTCAGACTGAAGTAGGTCATTTATATTATTTTTTTGTCTTTTACTGTAGTGTAGAAATGGTATAAAAATACTATAAAGAAATTCTGGCCATAGATACATATGAGGTGTGATCCTTATTGCTTTGCTGAGAATCCGTAAAAGTAAAAGGGTACAGGGAATTTACAGGGTACATATTTCTGACTAAGACTAGTGATAGTCATGTCTAGGAGAAACTCATAGAGAAGCATGTGAGCAGTTTGGTCAGGTGATAGATATGCAAGTCTGTGATTTGCTAGTTATGATCATTTGCTAAGGCAGGATCACAGCAAGTCACAGCCTTGCAAATCTATCAGCTGACCAAACACATCACATGCTTCTCCATGGGATCTCCTAGACATGACCATCACTAGCTAATACAGTAGATAGAAAGATTATTATAGGTAATTCATTTGATAATGGCAGAGAGATTTTATATATGCTAGACTGAACTCAGTTGAGTTGGACCTTTGGGACTTTCTCAGATGAGAATTTCACCTTAGTACAGATGTCCCCATAGATCACTTTAAGCTCGGGCATGCTGGATTTTTAAGCAACATTAACAGCCAATCGCATTGTTCCCCTCCTTACTCCACCAGGCGGAAGTTGGTCCATCAGATGCCCCTTTGTCATCCCTCCTACCCATAGCAACGGTACACATCACTCAGCTGAAGCTGAGGCATACATCCATATAAACTCTGACCAGAACTATCAACCGAGGGATAGAGTCCCCCAATTTCTATGGGCCTTAATTATAGAACATGTGTATGCAACTTTACAGTTGTCATCTCTTTCTCCCTATGTCCCTCAATGATACAGCCTTATACAGCCCCTAAATATGCACCTCAATTGCCTTCAGTCAGGCTGGTACAATCTCAGAATTCACAGGGCACTGTCACTGATTGTCCATAGTCATGTCACTGACTGTCCATGGTCATGTCACTGACTGTCCATAGTCATGTCACTGACTGTCCATAGTCATGTCACTGACTGTCCATAGTCATGTCACTGACTGTCCATAGTCATGTCACTGACTGTCCATAGTCATGTCACTGACTGTCCATAGTCATGTCACTGACTGTCCATAGTCATGTCACTGACTCTCCATAGTCATGTCACTGACTGTCCATAGTCATGTCACTGACTGTCCAGAGTCTATAGTCATGTCACTGACTGTCCAGAGTCCATAATCATGTCACTGACTGTCCATAGTCCATAGTCATGTCACTGACTGCCCTTTTAAGGAGATGATAATCTTATTCCTACCATAGTCATAGTTTCAAGTGCTAACTCTCAATTATAGTCTAAAGGTAGTCATGCATCTAGTGATTTTGCATTCCAACAACGATCACACGACACCACGCAAGCAAGTGGTCAATCCAGTCCGACTTCAGAAACATCTGTTCTTTATGCTTCTTCAGGGTCTACAACTGAAAGTATTATAGAAGCAGAAAATCAGCAGGGTAGCCCGGCAATTTGTATCATTTAAAAGGAATGTTTTTGGAATGTGGGTAAAAACAGAAGTGCATGGAGAAAACCCACAAAAATAAAGAGAGAGTGAGTACACAAAGCCATGCAGACTGGGTCATGGATGAGATTAGACTCTGGAACGCCTAGTGCTGCTGCTGCAGAATCTAACTAAAAGACCTGCTGATTTTTCTGGTACATAATGCTGACTGACTGAAACTTAATTGTTAAAGGGCATTAAAAACAACATTATGTTTTTTTTTTTTTTTTTTTTTTTAAAGACAGAGTAATGACTTGATAAGGGGCATCATTTATTGCTTTCCCAGATCCAACCAACACACAAAAATCCCAACACCCCATTACCCCAAAATAAGACACAAAGGGCTTGATTCACAAAGCGGTGCTAACTGTTAGCACACCTGTGAAAACCCCCTTAGCACGTCTAAACAAGCTTTTCGCGCATAAAACTTTACGCGCGCAAAACTTTATGCGCGCAAAACTTTGCGCGCGTACTGCACAGAGCGCAGGGCACACCGCGCGAAGTGCCCATTAAAGCCTATAGGACTTAGTGCGCGTAAAACTTTGCGCGCGTAAAACTTTGCGCGCGCAAAGTTAGCACGCGATTTGATTGAGAAATCCGGTGCTAACCTACTTAGCACCCTGGTTAGCGCGTCTAAAGCCTATAGGACTTAGTGCGCGTAAAACTTTGCGCGCGTAAAACTTTACGCGCGCAAAGTTAGCGCGCGATTTGATTGAGAAATCCGGTGCTAACCTACTTAGCACCCTGGTTAGCGCGTCTAAAGGCTTTAGACGTGCTAAGTAGGTTAGCACCGCTTTGTGAATCAAGCCCAAAGTGCTCTGCATTTTGGATAAATAGGCCAAAGCAGCCATAATAATTTTAAAAAATCATGTAAACATCAGAATTGAAGTAAGGGATCCTGAGGCCAACTCCAGCACCAATAGGCATGCAGCCTATAATCGGCCCCCAACTGTGGTCACCGGTTCAGAGAGAACTGCAGCCTTCTGCTATTGCAGATCAATACAGCCGAGGTATTTGCACCAAGACAAACTCTCACCAAAATCTTACTATCACCGACCTCTGGAGACCGCACTCTGCCATGCTATAATGTCAGCTTGTGACATCACCCTCCCATCCCTGTTCCCTTTTCCATAAATTACCATTCAGCCACATTTTCTTTTTGTAAGCACAACTCTACTTAAGAGAGGCCTCTTAAACAAGCCTTTAGTGGACATAACTTTATGCACATCTGACGGAGGCGAATCCGTCACACAGCTCCCTGAGGATCGACCCAACAATCAACACCTAAACCCCTAGCATAAAACAAAAGACAAAGATAGGGCAAGTGGGAACTTCCTAACCTATGGCTTCAGATAATTACTGACCACTCTGGACTTCAAATACCATCCTGACTTCTCCACCCCTCACCAATCCCGAGGTTTCTAGGTACACCAATGCTCTTCATACCTCACTGACCCTTTTAACATAACCCCTTTCCTGCCAAGCTCGGCCAGCCCTAGCAGCCAACTCATAGCAGCCAAATTTTGACTGGTGTCAGTTTGCTTGAAACTTAAGTAAAGTAACATATGATTGGTTGCAATGAGTTATTGGCCATCATGACTACCTGGCCCTGCATTCTAGAAACTAAATTGCATACATCAATACATTTAGTCATATAAATCAAATTACGGCATTTGACATTTTTCAGATTACTTTTATTTATTTCTTTTACCCGAGGTATGAGAATGAGCTGGGTCTTCGCCAGAGCGTGGAGGCTGACATCCATGGTCTCCGTAAAGTCCTGGATGAGCTGACTCTGTCCAGAGGAGACCTTGAGCTCCAGATTGAAGGCCTGACTGAAGAGCTGGCCTACCTCAAGAAGAACCATGAGGAGGTAAGCAACATGGAGAACGTGGAGTAATTCAGTTATCACTGATGGTGTGTTCCCCCAAGTCATACACATAGACTTAAGGCTCGTACACACGCTTGACTAAAGTCAGCTGAGGCGGCCGATAATAATCGCCTCAGCCGATAATCAGGCTTGTGTACAGTGGCTACCGAACCCTGACCTCCAACCACAACCGATCTGTCAGGTGGATCAACTTACCCCTGCAATGGCCGATCCCATTGAGTACACCACTACCCCTGCCCACTGCATTTATTATTATTATTATTATTATTATTATTATTATTATTATTATTGATTTATAAAGCGCCAACATATTCCGTGGCGCTGTACAAAGCAAGAAACAAACATGGGGTACATAATAATACAGACAATGGTGTACACCAATATACAAGATACATAATTAGTGGCAAAATACTAAGAATGATACAAAATACAAATTATAGAATTGGTAATGACAGTGATAAAATTAACATGATGAATAAAATGTATAATGGTTACCAAGACACAAAAGGGGGAGAGAGCCCTGCCCTTGCGAGCTTACAATCTAAAGGGAATGGGGGGGGGGGGGAAACAGGAGGAGGGGTAGTATGCAGCAAATATATAGAGGCTTTGTGTTTTAGGATACCTAGTAGGAGTGCAATTTGGTCTTAGTACAAAGGGAAGTGGCCTAAGGTAGAGCATATACTTGCATGATGTCACACACTGCTCCGTCCTCCCTCTGCCTCCCCGCATAGCAGCACAGCGCGTCTGTGCAGCCTGGCCCAGCAATGTTGCCCAAGAGGCTTAGGTCCTGATCCACGACGGGTGTCATTCATCAAAGGCGTGTACGCACTTTAAACACCTTTTCAGAGTGCAATCTGACTAGTACCATTTATTGTTACGGACTGCACTGATATAACTTATTGCAATGACTGCCCTGATATAACTGAAGACTCACTTTCAAAGAAAAGATTAGGTTGACATTGTTCAACTGGTCCCATGTAGCCAAGGTCCCCATATTTTGCATATGCACTATTGTGTTGACAACTGGATAATTACCATATGTCAAACAGCCTCACCAGGGCATAAAGGCAGATAGTTCATGGTGAATATTTGCTGATCGCATTTAACAGGGCAGCGAATTAAGCACTTTTAAAGTATAACTGTCGGGCATAAAATCAATTCATTATTTGTATCTGGTAAACAAGTAATAAGGATGCTAACCAGGCAATCCAAAAGTTAAAATCTCTATTACTTTTCTTGTTGATAAATGATCATTCCCCAGTTCACCTGACTCTTATTTGGTACACACAAAATTTGGTACGCACAAAGGAAGTTGCAGGGCATGCTGGGTTGTCCTTTTTTTGCTTCTCTACTTTCCCCTCAGACTTAACTAATGCAGCCTGATTGGCTGAAGCCTCTTTCCTTCCCGGTATCCCCTCCCACAGCTCTGTTCCTCTCTGATTGGCCAATATTTCACATGCTGATACAATGCACTTTCTATAGTGGAGGGTGCGCAATGCTTTCACAATCTGGCAAAGGAGAGTAAGGGAGGAAATGACATCAGGATTAGCTTAAAAATAGCCACAGTTAAAATGGGAAATGCTATGAAGGATTTTCTCTTTTTTTACTGTAGAAAAATCACTAAAATCAAAACGTGGACAGTGCAATACATGTTATGTAAGTAGCGCAAGTATTTATCTTCTTATATATATATTTTTCTGAGATAGTATAGCTGACAGCTCCTCTTTAGCACACAGGCCCTCCACCATACAATAAATGAGCCTGGCAGCCATTTTATAGTCTGCCTGGAGTCCGTGTAGGTAGATCTATGCTGCTGATTGAGGGACAGATAGATTGCAGACACTGTTCTGTGTTATCCAGTGTTGTGTAGCTGCTTCCATATATGTTCTGCATCTTGAAGTTCCCCAATCAGGGACCCCAAAAGTCATTTTGAGGACCGATACTGCTTTTTTCTTTTTTTCTTTTGTGGTGTGTAACTAGCTGTATGTAAGTTTTAATTCTTTACAGTTCTAATTGCATTTTCTCCTAATAATTAGGAATTGCAAGTTGCCAAGGGCAGTGCTGCCGGTCAAGTCAGTGTGGAGATGGATGCAGCACCAGGAACCGATCTTACTAAGATTCTGGATGACATGAGAGCTGACTATGAAGCCCTGGCTGATAAGAACCGCAGAGAAGCCGAGGCGTGGTTTGCCCAGAAAGTAAGGTGGAGCTTTGACAGCTGAACAAGTACTTGGAGGTCGTATATGAAATGTTTGCTCAAGTTGAGGCTCAAGCCAAGTGTTTAGATTATCTAAGTATCTTAATGCTCCATTTCTCATGATATCAAGTTATTGTATTTTCAATCATCACTAATCCCCATCTTAGTTACATAGTTACATAGTTATTTGGGTTGAAAAAAGACATACGTCCATCGAGTTCAACCAGTACAAAGTACAACTTCAGCCTGTCCCCCACATACCCCTGTTGATCCAGAGGAAGGCGAAAAAACCCCCACAAGGCATGGTCCAATTAGCCCGTAAAGGGAAAAATTCCTTCCTGACTCCAGATGGTAATCAGATAAAATCCCTGGATCAACATCATTAGGCATTACCTAGTAATTGTAGCCATGGATGTCATTCAACCCAAGGAAAGCATCTAAGCCCCCTTTAAATGCAGGTATAGAGTTTGCCATAACGACTTCCTGTGGCAATGCATTCCACATCTTGATCACTCTTACTGTAAAGAACCCTTTCCTAAATAAGTGGCTAAAACGTTTTTCCTCCATGCGCAGATCATGTCCTCTAGTCCTTTGAGAAGGCCTAGGGACAAAAAGCTCATCCGCCAAGCTATTATATTGCCCTCTGATGTATTTATACATGTTAATTAGATCCCCTCTAAGGCGTCTTTTCTCTAGACTAAATAAACCCAGTTTATCTAACCTTTCTTGGTAAGTGAGACCTTCCATCCCACATATCAATTTTGTTGCTCGTCTCTGCACCTGCTCTAAAACTGCAATATCTTTTTTGTAATGTGGTGCCCAGAACTGAATTCCATATTCCAGATGTGGCCTTACTAGAGAGTTAAACGGGCAATATTATGCTCGCATCTCGAGTTTTTATTTTCCTTTTAATGCATCCCAAAATTTTGTTAGCTTTAGCTGCAGCGGCTTGGCATTGAGTACGATTATTTAACTTGTTGTCGATGAGTACTCCTAAGTCCTTCTCCAAGTTTGATGTCCCCAACTGTCTCCCATTTATGTTGTATGGTGCTAGACCATTGGTACGACCAAAATGCATGACTTTACATTTTTCAACATTGAATTTCATCTGCCATTTATGTGCCCATATAGCCATACTATCCAGATCCTGTTGCAATATGACACTATCTTCCTGAGAGTTGATGATTCTGCACAATTTTGTATCATCTGCAAAAATAGCAACTTTGCTCACTACTGCATCCACTAGGTCATTAATAAATAAATTGAAGAGCACTGAACCCAGTACAGACCCCTGTGGGACCCCACTGCTAACAGTCTCCCATTTTGAGTATGATTCATTGACCACAACTCTGTTTTCTGTCCATTAGCCAGTTCCCTATCCAAGCACACAGACTCTTCCCCAGTCCTTGCATCCTCAACTTTTGCACCAGACTTTTGTGGGGAACAGTGTCGAAGGCCTTAGCAGAGTCCAAGTATATCACATCTACAGCATTCCCAATATCCATATTAGCATTCACTACCTCATAAAAGCTGAGCATGTTAGTCAAACAGGACCTGTCTTTAGTAAACCCATGTTGATGCGGAGAAATAAGATTATTTTCTACTATGAAGTCATGTATAATATCTCTTAGTAACCCCTCAAATAGTTTGTATACAACTGATGTTAAGCTTACAGGTCTATAATTTCCTGGATCTGATTTTTTGCCCTTCTTAAATAATGGGAAAACGTGGGCTGTACGCCAATCCACTGGGACTCTGCCAGTTGAAAGAGAGTCACAAAAGATAAGATAAATGGGGTTTATCTATAACTGAACTTAATTCCCTTAGGACCCGAGGATACATGCCATCCAGGCCAGGTGCCTTGTCTATTTTTAATTTATTTAGTCTTGCCTTTACTTCTTCCTGTGTTAAGTATTTAATATTACAGTTTGAAAATTGAGACTCTTCTGCCTCTGTAATTTGCAACAGTGATGTTTCCTTTGTGAAGACAGAAGCAAAGAAAGCATTTAATAACTCTGCCTTACCTTGGTCATCCACCATTGAGTTCCCACCCTCATCCTTTAGGAGTCCTATACAGTCAACCTTTCTTTTTTTAGAGTTGATGTACTTGTAAAACTTTTTTGGGTTAGATTTGATATCCCTAGCGACTTGATTTTCAGCTTCGATCTTTGCCAGCCTAATTTCTTTTTTACAATTTTAATTGCACTCCTTATAATTGCTGAGTGCAGCCTCGGTCCCTTCCTGTTTTAGGACCTTATAGAAATTTTTTCCTCTTCATTTTATCTCTAACCTTTCTATTCACCCATAGAGGCCTTTTTTTATTCCTAGACATTTTGTTTCCATATGGGATATACATACTACACTATTGATTGAGAATACGTTTAAAAGCTTGCCATTTCCCTTCAGTGTCCTCCCCTTGTAGTACATTATCCCAGTCCACCAAACTTAGTGCCTGCCTAATTTGATTGAACTTTGCTTTTCTAAAATTCATAGTTTTAGTGGTCCCGCTGCCCCGTGGCCCATCAGTCACCAGATCAAACGTTATCATGTTGTGATCACTATTTCCCAAATGTTCTTGAACCTGCACATTTGATACATTATCTGGTCTATTAGAAATGATCAGATCCAGTAACGCATTTCCCCTAGTTGGTTCCGTTACCATTTGAGTCAAGTAATTGTCCTGTAGTGCTGCCAGAAATCTGCTGCTTTTACCAGAATGGGTAGCCTCAATACCCCAGTCAATGTCTGGAAAGTTGAAGTCGCCCATAACTATGACCTCATTTTTACTTGCAGCTTTTTCAATTTGCTGTAGTAATCGCAGTTCTGCAGCTTCATTAACCACTTAACGACCGCCCCCAGCCGATGGGCGGCGGCAAAGACCGGGCCCAAACGACCGCAATACGCCCATCGGCGGGGGCGGCTGCGGGAGTGGCTATGCGGCGATCGCGTCATTCGTGACGCGATCAGCCGCGGGGACTGGCTCCGCCCACCGCTCGTAGTAACCCGCCGGCCGTTCGGAAGCGCCGGCGGGTTACTAGCACCCGGATCGCCGCTGAAACAATGTATAATAGGCTTTGTAATGTATACAAAGCCTATTATACTGGCTGCCTCCTGCCCTGGTGGTCCCAGTGTCCGAGGGACCACCAGGGCAGGCTGCAGCCACCCTAGTCTGCACCCAAGCACACTGATTTCCCCCCCCCCTGCCCCCTGATCGCCCACAGCACCCCTCAGACCCCCCCCTGCCCACCCCCCAGACCACTGTTTGCACCCAGTCACCCCCCTAATCACCCATCAATCACTCCCTGTCACTATCTGTCAACGCTATTTTTTTTTATCCCCCCCCCCCTGCCCACTGCCCCCTCCTGATCACCCCCCACCCCTCAGATTCTCCCCAGACCCCCCCCCAGACCCCCCCCCGTGTACTATATGCATCTATCCCCCCTGATCACCTGTCAATCACCTGTCAATCACCTGTCAATCACCCGTCAATCACCCGTCAATCACCCCCTGTCACTGCCACCCATCAATCAGCCCCTAACCTGCCCCTTGCGGGCAATCTGATCACCCCCCCACACCAATAGATCGCCCGCAGATCCGACATCAGATCACCTCCCAAATCCATTGTTTACATCTATTCTCTCCTCTAAACACCCACTAATTACCCATCAATCTCCCATCAATCACCCCCTATCACCACCTGTCACTGTTACCCATCAGATTAGACCCTAATCTACCCCTTGCGGGCACCCAATCACCCGCCCACACGCTCAGATTGCCCTCAGACCCCCCCTTATCAATTCGCCAGTGCAATATTTACATCTGTTATTCCCTGTAATAACCCACTGATCACCTGTCAATCACCTATCAATCACCCCCTGTCACTGCCACCCATCAATCACCCCCTGTCACTGCCACCCATCAATCAGCCCCTAACCTGCCCCTTGCGGGCAATCTGATCACCCACCCACACCAATAGATCGCCCGCAGATCCGACATCAGATCACCTCCCAAGTGCAGTGTTTACCTCTCTTCTCTCCTCTAAACACCCACTAATTACCCATCAATCACCCCCTATCACCACCTGTCACTGTTACCCATCAGATTAGACCCTAATCTGCCCCTTGCGGGCACCCAATCACCCGCCCACACGCTCAGATTGCCCTCAGACCCCCCTTATCAATTCGCCAGTGCAATATTTACATCTGTTATTCCCTGTAATAACCCACTTATCACCTGTCAATCACCTATCAATCACCCCCTGTCACTGCCACCCATCAATCACCCCCTGTCACTGCCACCCATCAATCACCCCCTGTCACTGCCACCCATCAATCACCCCCTGTCACTGCCACCCATCAATCAGCCCCTAACCTGCCCCTTGCGGGCAATCTGATCACCCACCCACACCAATAGATCGCCCGCAGATCCGACATCAGATCACCTCCCAAGTGCAGTGTTTACATCTCTTCTCTCCTCTAAACACCCACTAGATACCCATCAATCACCCCCTATCACCACCTGTCACGGTTACCCATCAGATTAGACCCTAATCTGCCCCTTGCGGGCACCCAATCACCCGCCCACACCTCAGAACGTCCTCAGACCCCAGCCCTGATCACCTCGCTAGTGCATTGCTTGCATCTATTTCCCCCCTCTAATCACACCTTGAGACACCCATCAATCACCTCCTGTCACCCCCTAGCACACCTACCCATCAGATCAGGCCCTAATTTGCCCTGTGTGGGCTCCTGATCACTCGGCCAAACCCTCAGATCCCCCTCAGACCCCCTTCCGATCACCTCCCCAGTGCATTGATTGCATCTATTTTCCCCTCTAACCGCCCCCTGAGACACCCATCAATCACCTCCTGTCACCCCCCTAGCACTCCTATCCATCAGATCAGGCCCAAAACATCCTGTCATCTAAGAGGCCACCCTGCTTATGACCGGTTCCACAAAATTTGCCCCCTCATAGACCACCTGTCATCAAAATTTGCAGATGCTTATACCCCTGAACAGTCATTTTGAGAAATTTGGTTTCCAGACTACTCACAGTTTTGGGCCCGTAAAATGCCAGGGCAGTATAGGAACCCCACAAGTGACCCCATTTTAGAAAGAAGACACCCCAAGGTATTCTGTTAGGTGTATGATGAGTTCATAGAAGATTTTATTTTTTGTCAAAAGTTAGCGGAAATTGGATTTTTATTGTTTTTTTCACAAAGTGTCATTTTTCACTAACTTGTGACAAAAAATAAAATCTTCTATGAACTCACCATACCCCTAACGGAATACCTTGGGGTGTCTTCTTTCTAAAATGGGGTCACTTGTGGGGTTCCTATACTGCCCTGGCATTTTAGGGGCCCTAAACCGTGAGGAGTAGTCTAGAAAACAAATGCCTCAAAATGACCTGTGAATAGGACGTTGGGCCCCTTAGCGCACCTAGGCTGCAAAAAAGTGTCACACATGTGGTATCGCCATACTCAGGAGAAGTAGTATAATGTGTTTTGTGGTGTATTTTTACACATACCCATGCTGGGTGGGAGAAATCTCTCTGTAAATGGACAATTGTGTGTAAAAAAAATCAAAAATGTGTCATTTACAGAGATATTTCTCCCACCCAGCATGGTTATATGTAAAAATACACCACAAAACACATTATACTACTTCTTCTGAGTACGGCGATACCACATGTGTGACACTTTTTTGCAGCCTAACTGTGCTAAGGGGCCCAAAGTCCAATGAGTACCTTTAGGATTTCACAGGTCATTTTGAGACATTTGGGTTCAAGACTACTCCTCACGGTTTAGGGACCCTAAAATGCCAGGGCAGTATAGGAACCCCACAAGTGACCCCATTTTAGAAAGAAGACACCCAAGGTATTCTGTTAGGTGTATGATGAGTTCATAGAAGATTTTATTTTTTGTCACAAGTTAGCGGAAATTGATATGTATTGTTTTTTTTTTTCACAAAGTGTCATTTTCCGCTAACTTGTGACAAAAAAAAAAATCTTCTATGAACTCACCATACTCCTAACAGAATACCTTTTGGTGTCTTCTTTCTAAAATGGGGTCACTTGTGGGGTTCCTATACTGCCCTGGCATTTTAGGAGCCCTAAACCGTGAGCAGTAGTCTAGAATCCAAATGCCTCAAAATGACCTGTGAATAGGACGTGAGGCCCCTTAGCGCACCTAGGTTGCAAAAAAGTGTCACACATGTGGTATCGCCGTACTCAGAAGAAGTAGTATATTGTGTTTTGGGGTGTATTTTTACACATACCCATGCTGGGTGGGAGAAATCTCTCTGTAAATGGACAATTGTGTGTAAAAAAAATCAAACAATTGTCATTTACAGAGATATTTCTCCCACCCAGCATGGGTATGTGTAAAAATACACCCCAAAACACATTATACTACTTCTCCTGAGTACGGCGGTACCACATGTGTGCCACTTTTTTGCACCCTAAGTGCGCTAAGAGGCCCAAAGTCCAATGAGTACCTTTAGGATTTCACAGGTCATTTTGCGACATTTGGTTTCAAGACTACTCCTCACGGTTTAGGGCCCCTAAAATGCCAGGGCAGTATAGGAACCCCACAAATGACCCCATTTTAGAAAGAAGACACCCCAAGGTATTCCGTTAGGAGTATGGTGAGTTCATAGAAGATTTTATTTTTTGTCACAAGTTAGCGGAAAATGACACTTTGTGAAAAAAAAACAATTAAAATCAATTTCCGCTAACTTGTGACAAAAAAAAAAAATCTTCTATAAACTCACCATCCTCCTAACGGAATACCTTGGGGTGTCTTCTTTCTAAAATGGGGTAATTTGTGGGGTTCCTATACTGTCCTGGCATTTTAGGGGCCCTAAACCGTGAGGAGTAGTCTTGAAACGAAATTTCTCAAAATGACCTGTGAAATCCTAAAGGTACTCATTGAACTTTGGGCCCCTTAGCGCAGTTAGGGTGCAAAAAAGTGCCACACATGTGGTATCGCCGTACTCAGGAGAAGTAGTATAATGTGTTTTGGGGTGTATTTTTACACATACCCATGCTGAGTGGGAGAAATATCTCTATAAATAGACAATTGTGTGTAAAAAAAATTAAACAATTGTCATTTACGGAGATATTTCTCCCACCCAGCATGGGTATGTGTAAAAATACACCCCAAAACACATTATACTACTTCTCCTGAGTACGGCAATACCACATGTGTGGCACTTTTTTGCAGCCTAACTGCGCTAAGGGGCCAAAAGTCCAATGAGCATCTTTAGGCTTTACAGGGGTGCTTACAATTAGGCACCCCCCAAAATGCCAGGACAGTGAACACACCCCACAAATGACCCCATTTTGGAAAGTAGACACTTCAAGGTATTCAGAGAGGAGCATAGTGAGTCTGTGGCAGATTTCATTTTTTTTTGTCGCAAGTTAGAAGAAATGGAAACTTTTTTTTTTCTTTTTTTTGTCAGAAAGTGTCATTTTCCGCTAACTTGTGACAAAAAATAAAATCTTCTATGAACTCACCATGCCTCTCACTGAATACTTTGGGATGTCTTCTTTCCAAAATGGGGTCATTTGGGGGGTATTTGTACTATCCTGGAATTTTAGCCCCTCATGAAACCTGACAGGTGCGCAGAAAAGTCAGAGATGCTTGAAAATGGGAAAATTCACTTTTGGCACCATAGTTTGTAAACGCTATAACTTTTACCCAATCCAATAAATATACACTGAATGTTTTTTTTTTTATCAAAGACATGTAGCAGAATAACTTTCGCGCTCAAATGTATAGGAAATTTTACTTTATTTGAAAAATGTCAGCACAGCAAGTTAAAAAAGTCATTTTTTTGCCAAAATTCATGTCTTTTTTGATGAATATAATAAAAACTGAAACTCGCAGCAGCAATCAAATAGCAGCAAAAGAAAGCTGTATTAGTGACAAGAAAAGGAGGTAAAATTCATTTAGGTGGTAGGTTGTATGACCGAGCAATAAACCGTGAAAGCTGCAGTGGTCTGAATGGAGAAAAAGGCTCTGGTCCTTAAGGGGCGAAAAGACTGTGGTCCTGAAGTGGTTAATATGAGGTGGTCTGTAGCATACTCCAATAAGCAATTGGCAACTTTTATTTCCACCATGAATATTTACCCAAACGGACTTCACATCTTCGCAATCTTCCTCCATCTCATCGTTGAGGACAGTTGTAAAAGAATTCTTAACAAAGACACACCCCTCCACCTTTTTTCCCTGTTCTATCCCTCCTAAACACATTGTATCCTTTTAAATTAGCTATCCAGTCATGGCTTTCATCCATCCATGTCTCGGTTATTCCCACAATGTCATAGCCTTTGTCATTCAGAATGAACTCTAGTTCGTCTATTTTATTTGCAAGGCTCCGAGCATTGGTTACCATGCACTTTATATTTTTACCACCACATTTACCAATTTTGTTTACCTGAAATGGGCTACTTGAAGTTTTACCAACCTCCTTAATCTTTACACTGTCCCCACCCCCCTCTCCACCCCCATAATGTTAGGCTCCCACTGTCTTTTTACCCTATCTTGTCTACATATTGAGACTTTATCCTCCCACCTCCCATATCTTGATGAGATATTGTTCACCACGGAGAAGTTTCCTCTTCATAAACATGTTAATGATGATTAGCAAGTTAGTCCTACTAGGAAACAATGTTCTGTTGTGTAGTTCTGCAAATAGGTAAAAAAATGTAGTCGTATTAGGCCTCTTGCACACTGCATGCATTTCAGATTCCGATTCCGCTTTTTAATCTGTTTTTACATCCGATTCCGATTCCGATTTTTAATCTTAACTGCATGCTGCGTTTTTTGATCCGTTTTTCTGTTGAATGTAT
This sequence comes from Hyperolius riggenbachi, assembly GCF_040937935.1. Classification (NCBI taxonomy): domain Eukaryota; kingdom Metazoa; phylum Chordata; class Amphibia; order Anura; family Hyperoliidae; genus Hyperolius; species Hyperolius riggenbachi. Next base: position 32,678,189 of record NC_090657.1, on the reverse strand, counting down.
TCAAGGAAAATCGGAAACGGAATCGGAATCGGAAACGGAATCGGAATCGGAATCGGAAAACGGATTTGCAGTGTGCAGGGAGCCCTTGAGTGGAGAAGATCAGATGAAACCAACTTATGATGTTTTTATCATTTTAGAGTGGTGAAATCAAGAAGGAGATCTCAGCTGGTGTTGAACAGGTGCAAACAAGCAAGAGTGAAATCTCCGACCTCAGAAGAACCCTCCAAGCTTTAGAGATTGAGCTCCAGTCACAGCTGGCAATGGTAAGCAAAGTGCATAATTCTATAAAATAAAAAAAATCTACATTCAAAACAATATACAATCCACTTAATGGTCAGAATGACTAAATTACTAATCTGGCCAAGTTTCAAAATTTTGCATGGAATTCCAAACAAATTCCAAATTTCACAGATTTCCGATTTTTTTTATTTATTGCAAATATATTTTTGTACAAACCATACGTTTAATTTATTACATGAAAGGACCAAGTAGAAGGTCTGGCAAGTAGTAGAGGTGTGGGCAAGCTCAAAGTTCCAGGAAAAGCAGTAATTTTCATTAACCTCCTTGGCGGTAACCCCGTGTGTGACACGGGGTAAGCCGCCGGAAAGTGCCGCTCAGGCCCTGCTGGGCCGATTTCCATAATTTTTTTTTCAAACACGCAGCTAGCACTTTGCTAGCTGCGTGTTTGGTCTGATCGCTGCCGCCCACCGCCGATGCGCAGCTACCCGCCGCGATACAGGCCCCCCTCGCCCGCATACCCCTTGCTCAGCCTGGCCAATCGCCGCCAGGCTGTGCTATGGGGTGGATCGGGATTCCCGGCGACGTCGATGACATCACTCCGTTCGTCGCCATCCCTCAAGGAAATCCCGTTCAGAACGGGATTTCCTTATGGGCAAGCGGCGCCGCCGGCGATCGGTGGGTACGGGAGGGACGCCGCAGGGAGGGGGGGGAAGCATGTAGCTAGCGTTAGGCTAGCTACATGCAAAAAAAAAATTGATAAAAACCCTTTCGCGGCCGCGCATCCGCACTTATCATACCGCCAGGGAGGTTAATTAAGATGAATCTACTAGTAGATCTTTAGTGGTTAACATTGTGTGTGCAATCATGGGTGTAACGACAAATGATGCCCCCCCCCCCCCTTCCTGGAAAAAGTTCCTGCCCCAAACATTTACACCACTCTGCTTCCACAACTTGGGATCATCTGCTAGCAGTCACATATCAGATGTGGCTCTCATGCACCCCACCCTCACCCATAACAAGCATAGCCACATGATTTGGAGGACAGATCTCTGTATCAGATGGAAAGATAAGAAGTTGAGCCCCAACAGCTCTGGCCCCAATACGATATCAGGGGTCCCCCCCTTCCTTTAGTTACACCCCTGCATGTACCTTGGGAGTAGTGTTGGGCGAACACCTGGATGTTCGGGTTCGGGCTGAACAGGCCGAACATGGGCCAGATGTTCGGCATGTTCGGCCAGAACCCCGAACTCAATGCAAGTCAATGGGGACCCGAACAGCCAGCCACTGCAGCAGCCACCACCGGTACTATTTAACTTTACGCAAACTTTTTTATGGGGAAGCGGGCAGAGGGGGGAGCGCTAGCGGAGGGGGTGGGGGGAATTTCGGACCCCCCCCCCGCGATCGGGGCATGTTCCCCCCTTATGCCTGCGACCCCATAGGGGGGCCGTATTCGGCCGAACAGGGCCCTGTTCGGCCGAACAGGGGCCCTGTTCGGCCGGGCATTGAGCAGTTCGGGCGAACCCGAACTAAAAGGCCGAACACCATCAGGTGTTCGGCCGAACTCGAACATCACCCGAACAGGGCGATGTTCTGCAGAACCCGAACAGTGGCGAACACTGTTCGCCCAACACTACTTGGGAGGTCCCATTCCCAAAAACCTGGTTTCGCACTCAATACCATTTGTTTCTTTTACAAATATTGATAGTGTGTTGGCTTTTTATATAAAACATTCTTTCATTATATAGCTGATTTGTGTAAATGTTTAGAAAAAATCCCTTGAAGAGACCCTGGCTGAGACAGAAGCCAACTTCAGAGCACAACTCCAGAACATCCAGCATTCCATCGGTGGGCTAGAGGAGCAGATCATGCAGCTCAGGTCAGACATGGAGCGCCAGGGTCATGAGTACAGAGAGCTGCTCGACATCAAGGCCAGACTGGAGATGGAAATCGAAACATACCGCCGCCTGCTGGAAGGAGAATTCGAGTAAGCACAAAAATACAGTATAAAACTTTGAGGGTTTTTTCAAGTTTCACAATGGAGTGTAGTATGCAGGTATATAGTTATGTTGTGAGATCTCTAGTGAAATTTACAATACAGTCCGATTATAAGGGAAATGTTTCTGGTGAAACCTGTGCTACCCAGAATCAGAAGCAATAACAAAAACCATACATTAAGCTCAAAAGTCCTTTATAAATATTTGTAGATGTTTGACCAGTGACCACAAGCCCAACTAGATTCCTGAGACGGCCAAATTCATTCTGTAACTTTTGTTGCCCAAGTTCAAGTTGTATCATATTAATGTATGCCTTGACCGACGAGGACCAACCAGTCCAAAACAGTTGCATGCATGTGGCGCTGTAAAATTAATAGGCTATAGGCACACGTGTACAGGAGCCAATACGTGTGTGTCATTGCCTTTAAAGCAAGAGGGAAAGCCATACTATCCCAGGGAAAAAAACAAATATATAAGTAGATAAATACTTCTTCTATTTACATAACACATGTATTGTACTGTCCACGTTTTTATTTGATATATGACATTTATGGAAATCAAGAGAAAACCGTTCCTAGCATTTTCCATTTTTACTCCCTCTGACTGAAGTCAGTCTTCCTGATGTAATTTCCTTCCTGGCTGGATCCACACTATAAGCGCTGTCGTGAGCGCCTGTGATTGCCGATAGCTTGCGGAGCGCTTTTTTCCATTAATGTTTATTAAAATCATGGTAAAAATCTTTATATCATGTATTTTGTGTATTTTATTTGATTTTTACCGAGATTTTCACCAGTTTAGCCTATCTGGACGACTATGTTCGTCCAGATAGGCACTGCTGCTGTTGCTGCGTGGTGCGCGCGATCCCGCCGCCTGCCGTTAGCACCCCGATCAGTGAATGGGAATATAATTCCCATTCACCAATCTAACTTCCCCGCAGAAAAAAACAACGCTTTCTATTCAGAGAGCGCGGTATTTCTGCCCCCAGGAAACTTCACCTTCTTCTCGCATCCAGGACTTTTTTGACTGTGGCCATCTTGAGGCCAAATAGTAAACTGCACTCAGACACATTTTTTATTAAACAATTACATTATTTTTCATTTAATATTAGCTGTTTCCCTCCCACACCCAAAATTACCCAAATACATTTTTTTATAAAAAAAATAATAAAAAAAATTACAATAAAAAAAACAAAAACAACATACATAGTTACCTAGGGTCTGAACTTTTTAAATATGCATGTCAAGAGAGTATATTATTATATTATTTTAAATTATAAGCTTTTAAATAGTGATGGACGCAAATTGAAAAATGCACCTTTATTTCTAAATAAAATATCGGCTCCATAAATTGTGATAGGGACATAATTTAAATGGTATAATAAGCGGGACAAATGGGCAAATAAAATACATTAGTTTTAATTAGGGTGGCATATATTAATTTCAAGCTATAAATGGCCAAAAACTGAGAAAAAATGATTTTTTTTTTCATTTTTTTCTTAATCTTCCTGTTAAAATGGATTTTGAAAAACATAATTCTTAGAAAAATGTACCACCCAAAGAAAGCCTAATTAGTGGCGGTAAAAACGAGATCTAGATCAATTCATTGTGATAAGTAGTGATAAAGTTATTGGCGAATGAATGGGAGGTGAACGTGGCTCGGATGCATGAGGTTTTCGACACTGTGGTGCTGAACCAGTTAATGAAAGCGAATGGGAAAAAAGCGCTCAGCAATCACAAGCGCTCACAAAACCACTTATAGTGTGGATCCAGCCTTCGTCTTTTTTTTTCCCTGCGAGAAACTGCACTGTCATATCTAGCTTACTTTGTAAACACACGTGAACACTGCACAGATCATATTTCAGCAGCTCACTGAACCGCCCTCAGCCAATCAGTGTGGAGTAGGAATGTGGGAAGGGCGATGACAAGCTTCCTTCTCCTCGGCAATGTATCAAATAGAGCCAGGCTGACTGAGATAAGATTTATTACAGCAAAAACATTTATGATTATATTGAGATGCTTGCAATGCAGGGTCAGGTTGCAGGCTGCATAATAAACACAGAGCAGTGGGTAAATGGAATTTTATTTTATGGCTGACAATCCCATGTTAAGGGACATAAAGGAATGTTTTGCATGTTCAATAGTGATGCATTATTGGAGAGCGTTTTTACTCACATAATTCTGAATAATTACAAATACCTTTTCTTTTAAGAAGGCCAATTTATATTAAAGGATACCTGAAGTGACATGTGACATGATGAGATAGACATGGGTATGTACAGTGCCTAGCACACAAATAACTATGCTGTGTTCCTTTTTTCTGTCTCTGCCTGAAAGAGTTAAATATCAGGTATGTAAGTGGCTGACTCAGTCCTGACTCAGACAGGAAGTGACTACAGTGTGACCCTCACTGATAAGAAATTCCCCTTTTCACATCTTCCCTACTCTCAGAAGCCATTTTCTGTTAGGAAAGTGGTTTATAGTTGGAATTTCTTATCAGTGAGGGTCACGCTGTAGTCACTTCTCAGTCAGGACTGAGTCAGCCACTTACATACCTGATATTTAACTCTTTCAGGCAGAGAAAGAAAAAAAGAACACAGCATAGTTATTTGTGTGCTAGGCACTGTACATACACATGTCTATCCCATTATGTCACATGTCAGTTCGGGTATCCTTTAAGCAATGGTAAACAATCTGAGAAGTAGTCTCCTTCTTACCTCCAGTTGTGGACATTGCATCAGCCTCAGTTTAGGTTAAGACATGAGGGAGTATTGCATATAACCTGGTGTAACAGCCAGGTCAATAACAGACCCGATCTAATAATACAACACCGCCAATGCCACCACACATACACACACACCTAATCCCAAAATATTCAATATAACTGGCTGCGCCACTCAACTAATTAGTACAAGAAAATTCACAAATACCGATACTGTCAAAAGTCCTTATAGAATTGCCTGTGGACGCTGTGAGTTCGCTGTGGAAATGTCCTTTAAGGTTGGCAATAAATTTAAACTGTTCCACTGCGCTCTCTTAGGAAACCTGAAGCAGAAAAAAAAAACATATTGCACATAGCGTAATCCTGCCTCTAATATTGACACCACTCCAAATTGTGCTGCATGGACATGAGTGCACCCTCCACTGACATAAAAGGGGCTCACCAGATTCTGACCACCTCTTTCTTCAGGTGGGGCTCAGGCTCAAATCTGTGTATTCACCAGGACCTTCAGTGAATCACACCATCCAGTGCAGTAGAAAATGTATTTATTCTTCATAAAACTTTTAAAACAAACAGAACAAACTCCTCATGGCGTAGTATGACAAAACCACCATATATCACACTTGCGCTTCTCGCGCCAATGGGCTACTTACAAGCTAAAAGAAGATAAAAAGCACATCTGAGCGGTGAGGCTGAAGATCATCTGGGTCTACCTGCGACTATCCGGCGGAGCCAGTGCGTGTGACGTAATTCCGTACGGAAATCCGGAACGGGGAACTGGAGCATCACGGGGACCTACTATAGTGCGAGACGCCGCCGGATAGTCGCAGGTAGACCCAGATGATCTTCAGCCTCACCACTCAGATGTGCTTTTTATCTTCTTTTAGCTTGTAAGTAGCCCATTGGCGCGAGAAGCGCAAGTGTGATATATGGTGGTTTTGTCATACTACGCCATGAGGAGTTTGTTCTGTTTGTTTTAAAAGTTTTATGAAGAATAAATACATTTTCTACTGCACTGGATGGTGTGATTCACTGAAGGTCCTGGTGAATACACAGATTTGAGCCTGAGCCCCACCTGAAGAAAGAGGTGGTCAGAATCTGGTGAGCCCCTTTTATGTCGGTGGAGGGTGCACTCATGTCCATGCAGCACATTTTGGAGTGGTGTCAATATTAGAGGCAGGATTACGCTATGTGCAATATGTTTTTTCTGCTTCAGGTTTCCTAAGAGAGCGCAGTGGAACAGTTTAAATTTAATCCCAAAATAACCACAGGGTCTGTCAGAGTAGGTTACAGGTAGGTCATGCCAGGTCCTACCCACCACAGAGCCCATAGTCTGCCCATGGCGCTAGCTATTCTCATGCTATTCTCATGTAAAAACTACTATACTAGTAATACGAACAAGTACAGAAACTTGTAAATGTTTTATTATTACATTAGTAGCTAATATGATGTCATTAGTATTATTGTGTGCCAAGAAATGTCAGTAGTTTCAGATGACTCACTTTGAAATCATCATTGAAAGTTATACTGTACTTATACTTAAAGTGGTATAAAATCCTGACATAATATTCAATAAAAACATGTTTTCCTACTTTTTTATATGCCATACGGTTATCATATTTGCTTTTGTGCATAAGTATTATTCATTTAGAAATTACATGTTCCCAAAGTACACTTTTTTTGCTCGAAAGCTGACTTTGCATTTTATTCATAACTGCTTTATTCATCTTCTAATGTAAGCAGAAATGCTTTCTGATGCTTTCTGATTGTCTCACTGTCTTCAGGAGGGTTTGCAGTGTCAGAGAAGGGTTTGTTTACCATTTCAGTTCAGATTCCTCCAGCTTTCCCTGCAGTGGAGCTTCTAAGGCCTGTGTTTAACCCTTTGAATGCTTTTCTAGTAAAAAAAAATGCTGGTTGTATATAATATGCTGTAAATAATCTATTAGAGCAAAGAAGAAATGCTGGGTTTCATTCCACTTTAAGTGTGCCTAAACATTTTTAAAACAGTATTTTATTTAATGCAGCATACTTGCATAATTCAATTTAGCCATAAATAAACCCCTTCCTCGGGGTGTTGAAGTGTTCATATATATGCACTGTATATATATTACGGCCAGAACTCAGAGTCTGGCCACTTCTGGACCTGGCAAATATTCAAAGTGGCCGACTGATGCCAACACAGAAAGAACGGACTTTTCACATTTTGGCCTGCTAGAATGCAACCACAAGAACCGGTCGGCAAAGTCCTTGGAGCTGCAACTTGCCTTACCCTGCTGTGATTTGCCCTAAGTCCCAAAGCTGTTCCCTTTACGCTGCCTGAAATCCTGAAGCTTTAGCTTACCACTGCCATGTCTGCCTGTAGAGTTAAGTGGAGCTGCCCCGATGGAGGGCGGTGGTAACGCTGCCTTACCTTGCCATGCACAGCTACCGGCCAAGTTTTATTAATTCGTGTATTCATGTATCCCATTTATTATTCCTTTGATGATTTTATTTAGTACACATAGGTCATCGCCATTTTAGGATAAATTTTTATATAAACACACATCCAAGCATCAGTGAAGAACCGTTGCAGCACTGCGGCTAAGCGAAGCACGGAGGGTGTAAGAGGAAGGGGAGGATCCCTGGATTAGATCTGTGTGTCTGTCAGCATTGCAAGCGTGCTCTGACCAGCATGAAAGCAGTAGTGATGCATATGGAGAAGGGAAGGTCGGCACAGCTAACCAATAGCTGTATATCACAGATCATCATTCACAATCCGTGGTGACAAATAGCATGCAAGCAAAGTGATGGTCACATACCGATACAGTTCAAAACACACTGGTTGGTGCACAAGGAAGGCTGAGAGCCTGACGAGTGAGAGCCTAGAAGCCTCCAGCAGCGAAACAGCCGTCAGTCTCTCACCCTTCCCTGAGCACCCACCAGTGTGTTCTGAACTGCATCGGTATGTGGCCATCACTTTGTTACATGCCATTTATCACTACGGATTGTGAAGGACAGGCCTGGATTTACATCAGAGGAGCCACAGATGTCCTGGCACCCTAGACTTCGCCCTCCATTAACCTCCACTCCATTCTATTCCCCCGAACCGCACCGCAAGTGTGCTGGCTGGAACAGTTGTAGCTTCCCCCTTACTTCCCTTGCCCATCATAGGCAGGCAGGTGTCCCTTAGTATTAGATAGCCAGAAGTACCCTCAATATTACCGTAGGTGGCTAGAAGAATCCTCAAGTATGAAGTAGCTAAAGGTGCCTCCGACTAAGGGGGAGATCTCATCAGTGGAATGCTGAGATCAGGGTGAGTAACCTCTGATTTACACTCTGCTTAGGACTCTGCATAGGGAAGGAGGCAGGCACTGGGGGAGAGGAGTGAGCCGCATTTCCATCATCAGCCGCCTATAGGCACGTGCCTACAGAGTCTTATGGTAGATCCAGCCCTGGTGAATGATGATCTATGAATAAAACTATGGCTTAGCTATGCCAACCTTCCCTTCTCCATATGCAACACTTTAAAGCATATAAACTCGGACAAAATTATCTGATGCCTGAAAACTAGCAAATTTATTAAAAGTTTAATAATTGTATAGTCATGTAGTAATCATGAACCTTTCCTCTTACAGCCATTCCTCTGGAGGTAGCAAACAAAGCGCATCGCTTTCCTCATCCTCCACCAAAGTGTCACAGGTATCATCGAATGCTTCTTCATCCTCCACCAAAGTGTCACAGGCATCATCTGCATCATCTACAGAATCCAAGAAAGGTAACATGATATAATAATGCTTGCTCAAGCAAAGGTATAAATGTGGTCACAGGTGTGGGGCAAGCTCTGCCATATCAATAATAATATAATGATTTAACCACTTCAGCCTACAGGGTTGAGATTTTTTTTTACATCTGAGCAACTTTCACCTCCCGTTCATTTGCCAATAACTTTATCACTACTCATCACAATGAATTGATCTATATCTTGTTTTTTCCGCCACCCATTAGGCTTTCTGTGGGTGATACATTTTGCTGAGAATTAATTTATTCTAAATTCATTTTAACAGGAATATTAAGAAATAAATGGAAAAAAAAATCATTATTGCTCAGCTTTTGGCCATTATAGTTTGAAATTAATACATGCCACCATAATTAAAACCTATGTAGTTTATTTACCAATTTCTCCCGCTCATTACACCATTTAAATTATGTCCCTATCACAATGTATGGCGCCGATATTTAATATGGAAATAAAAGGTGCATTTTTTTCAATTTGCGTCCATCACTATTTAGAAGCCAATAATTTAATAAATCATATTGATATACTCCTTTGAAATGCATATTTAAAAAGTTCAGACCCTTAGGTAACTATTTATGTTTTTTTTATTATTATTGTAATTTTTTAAAATGTGTAAAAATGTATTTGTTTAATAAAATGTGGTTTGGGGTGTAGTTTTACTATCAAAAAGTCCTGGGAGCGATCAATCTCGCTCCCAGGAAGAAGAAAGAAGACCAGAGCTCAGAAAAGCCGCAGCGTCTGAAGAGACGCTGTCGGCTTTTCTCCGGGGGGGGTCCGATCAATGACAGGGATCTATAATCCCTTTCATTGATCGCTGGGCTGATGGGCAGCGGTGGGAGTGCACACGGGGGGGCCCTAGGGAGCGCGTGCGACCCGCAGGAGTGCGCGCAGCCTAACTGGATGAAAATTTTCGTCCAGTTAGGCTGAAGTAGAAGGGATGAGAAATCAAATTACAAGGAATTCCAAATTTCGTGTTTAGCATCAGAATTCAGTATTCTCAGAAAATGTGGAATTTATTGGGCTACAAAGTTTTGCCCGGTCATAAGCCCAAGCTCAGGCAGTGAGAGAGCTGGATACAGTATTGCTTGCAAATTTTCGGCAAAGTCATACCTGCATCCAAAATGCTATTTTCGATTTAGAGAAAATATTCGCAAAAAAACCTGGAAATTCGATACTGTAACACAGAGAGTGCAAAAACAATACTTTTGCCATGATTATTTTTATTGCAAAAAATTATATTTTTGCCAAATAACACTTATTTTCCATGGCATTTTCACTCAAAAATCGAATGTAACATTATTTTTGTGAAAGTCAATGCGAAAAGAATATTGTCTTTTTCGTCTATCACTGGAATCCAAGGCCCTAGAAACCAAACAGTGGCAACTTATCACAGGCTATCCAACCCCTCTTGTTAATAAGATGGGTGGGTTTAGCTAGGAGACAGTAGGGGATGAGCACTCCGAATCCAAACGCTATTCCAAATGATTGGGAACAGAACACAAGTTTCAGTGGACCAGGACCACAGCAGGGGGGTTAACCACTTAACGACCAGCCAACGCCGATAGGCGGTGGCTGGTCGTTGGTGGATTTCCATGGATATCCACAAACGACAAGCCGTCAGTTCACGGCAGGGGAGCTCCGTGAAAAGCCTGTGGGCCTCTGATCGCGGCTCGCAGGCGAAATGTAATTACGAGGGAAAGAAATCCCCGGTGTTTACAGCATATGGCGCTGCTGCCACAGCAGCGCCGTAAAGGAGATCGGCAATCCCCGGCTTCTGATTTGCCGGGGATCGCCGCCGTCTGATAGGCTGAAGCCTATCAGAGGCGGTACAAGATGGCTTGTCGTCCTGTGCCACCCGTAGTAAGGAGGAGAGGGAGGGAAGGAGAGGGAGGGGGGAATAGTGCTGTGGAGGGGGCTTTGTGGAGCCCCCCCCCCCCCGCTAACCACAAGCAGCCAGCGGCGATCAGACCCCCCCAGCAGGACATCCCCCTAGTGAGGAAAAGGGGGGGGGGACTCTGATTGCCCTGCCTGTTATCTGATCTGTGCTGCGGGCTGAGGAGCCCACGCAGCACAGATCATTGCAAAATCATGCGGTTCTTAAGTGGTTATCACCCTTGATGTTGCCTCTGTATGCTGCCCTCCAAGGTGTGTTCCAGCTCTTCACCTACTTCCTCCTTCTGGATGTGATTTTCTCAAAACTTGCCAGACTTTTTGGTAATTTTTTTGTTTTGTTCTGACTATTCTCTCGAATATATCGAATTCGACAACAGCATGTAGGGGAGCTTTGCATATAACAGTGATATTCGTTACCATTGACTTTAACATCAGAATTTCATGAAACTTGGAACAAAACTTTGAGTTAGGCTTGGGCCACACTATATCCAGTTGCAGATCGCAGTCCGCGGTCCGGGCTCCGTGGAAACAAAAAACGGAACGCAAACGGATCCGTTTGCGAAAAAAGTGCAATCCGTTTCCGTACCGTTTTTCAAGCAAAAAACATGGACAAACGACAAGCCGTCAGTTCACGGCAGGGGAGCTCCGTGAAAAGCCTGTGGGCCTCTGATCGCGGCTCGCAGGCGAAATGTAATTACGAGGGAAAGAAATCCCCGGTGTTTACAGCATATGGCGCTGCTGCCACAGTACCTGCCCCAATGCAATTGTTATTGACCAATAGGAAGCCAGTTGGAGGGGCTTTCTTTAGAAAAAAAACAGTGTTTTGACCATTTAAAAGGCATATGGAATGTCCTGGGGAGTTTTTTGTGAGTGCCTGTACCAATGGCAAGTGATTGGGAGTGGTTTTGCTCTCGTCTCTCCCAGCTTGTGGTCAACAGGAAGCTGTCAGAGATGATGTTGAGGGGAGGAGAAGGAAGTTCTGGCCATCCGTGTTGGCATACGTTTTGTGTGCAATTTTCTTTGTGAAGAGGGAGGTCCGTTTTTTTGGGGGGGGGGAAGAGTGTAGAGATGAGCGTAATGACCTATTTACGATTTCGCGAAATTTCGCGTAATTAGTGTAATTACGATTATGGCCGTAAGTACATAATCGTAATGAAGAAGGATTTCGCGAAATTTCGCCTAAGCGTAATTTTCGCGTAATTTTCGCATTACAATGGGTATTTGTTCATGCCGTAATTTCGCATTAAACGCTACCGTAATTTCGCGTTAATCCGTAACGCTCCGTATAATATAAAAAAGCCGCCGACTTTAAGGGTTAATAGCAAAGCCCCCTTAAATGCTAAGAGCCTCAAATTTGGAGAATATATTAAGGAGATCAGGAGGAATAAGAGGAAAATTTTTTTTTCAAAAAGACCTTATAGTTTTTGAGAAAATCGATGTTAAAGTTTCAAAGTAAAAATGTATACATTTAAAAACCCGCCGGCTTTAACGGTTAATAGCAAAGCCTGCTTAAAGTTTAGGAACACCAAATTCCTAGGGTATATTAAGGGGATCAGTGGGAATAAGAGGAACATTTTTTTTTCAAAAAGACCTTATAGTTTTTGAGAAAATCGATTTTTAAGTTTCAAGGGCAAAAATGTCTTTTAAATGCGGAAAATGTCAGTTTTTTTTGCACAGGTAACAATAGTGTATTATTTTCATAGATTCCCCCAAGTGGGAAGAGTTTTACTTACTTCGTTCTGAGTGTGGAAAAACGACGTGGGGTCCCCCCTCCCAGACCTCTTTAACCCCTTGTCCCCCATGCAGGCTGGGATAGCCAGAATGCGGAGCACCGGCCGCGTGGGGCTCCGCACCCTGACTATACCAGCCCGCATGGTCCATGGATTGGGGGGTCTCGGAAGGGGAGGGGCAGCCAAGCTTTCCCCTCCCCCTCCGAGCCCTTGTCCAATACAAGGACAAGGGGCTCTTCTCCACCTCCGATGGGCGGTGGAGGTGGAGGCCGCGATTTCCTGGGTGGGGGGGGTTCATGGTGAAATCTGGGAGTCCCCTTTAAAAAGGGGTCCCCCAGATGCCCACCCCCCCTCCCAGGAGAAATGAGTATAGAGGTACTTGTACCCCTTACCCATTTCCTTTAAGAGTTAAGAGTAAATAAACACACAAACACATAGAAAAAGTATTTTAATTGAACAAAAAACATAACCACGAAAAAAGTCCTTTAATATTCTTAATTAACCATTAATACTTACCTGTCCCTTTAAATAAATGATCCCACGCAATATCCTCGGAAATGTTCTATCAGTTACAATGTAACAAAGTTATTACAATGTAACAACTTTGTTACATTGTAACTACGCCGCACCCGACGTCACTCGCCGCTCACCCGCCGCACGGACCCGACAGAGCTCTGAGCTATATAGCTCAGAGCTCTCTAAGCATCTTTGTATTTGGGCTCCAAGGAGCCCCATTGGTCCTTAGCAGACCAATGGGGTTCCGTCTGATTTGAAGGAACCCCATTGGTCTGCTAAGGACCAATGGGGCTCCTTGGAGCCAAAATACAAAGATGCTTCTAGGAGCTCTGAGCTATATAGCTCAAAGCTCTGTCGGGTCCGTGCAGGACGCTAAGTCCCTGCCGGCTCCGCTGCCCTCCCCGCCTCTCCCACATGTCACCCACATGTCACCCACATGTGGGTGACATGTGGGTGACAGATGTGGGCGGGGTGGACAGCGGGAGCCGGCGGGGACTTAGCGTCCTGCAAGGACGCGTAAGTGTATGCGGCGGCTGAGCGGCGAGTGACGTCGGGTGCGGCGTAGTTACAATGTAACAAAGTTGTTACATTGTAATAACTTTGTTACATTGTAACTGATAGAACATTTCCGAGGATATTGCGTGGGATCATTTATTTAAAGGGACAGGTAAGTATTAATGGTTAATTAAGAATATTAAAGGACTTTTTTCGTGGTTATGTTTTTTGTTCAATTAAAATACTTTTTCTATGTGTTTGTGTGTTTATTTACTTTTAACTCTTAAAGGAAATGGGTAAGGGGTACAAGTACCTCTATACTCATTTCTCCTGGGAGGGGGGGTGGGCATCTGGGGGACCCCTTGTTAAAGGGGACTCCCAGATTCCACCATGAACCCCCCACCCAGGAAATCGCGGCCTCCACCTCCACCGCCCATCGGAGGTGGAGAAGAGCCCCTTGTCCTTGGATTGGACAAGGGCTCGGAGGGGGAGGGGAAAGCTTGGCTGCCCCTCCCCTTCCTAGACCCCCCAATCCATGGACCATGCGGGCTGGTATAGTCAGGGTGCGGAGCCCCACGCGGCCGGTGCTCCGTATTCTGGCTATCCCAGCCTGCATGGGGGACAAGGGGTTAAAGAGGTCTGGGAGGGGGGACCCCACGTTTTTTTTTATATTTCCCACACTCAGAACGAAGTAAGTAAAACTCTTCCCACTTGGGGGAATCTATGAAAATAATACACTATTGTTACCTGTGCAAAAAAAACTGACATTTTCCGCATTTAAAAGACATTTTTGCCCTTGAAACTTAAAAATCGATTTTCTCAAAAACTATAAGGTCTTTTTGAAAAAAAATTTTTTCCTCTTATTCCCACTGATCCCCTTAATATACCCTAGGAATTTGGTGTTCCTAAACTTTAAGCAGGCTTTGCTATTAACCGTTAAAGTTGGCGGGTTTTTAAATGTATACATTTTTACTTAGAAACTTTAACATCGATTTTCTCAAAAACTATAAGGTCTTTTTGAAAAAAAAAAATTCCTCTTATTCCTCCTGATTTCCTTAATATATTCTCCAAATTTGAGGCTCTTAGCATTTAAGGGGGCTTTGCTATTAACCCTTAAAGTCGGCGGCTTTTTTATATTATACGGAGCGTTACGGTTTAATGCGAAATTACGGTAGCGTTTAATGCGAAATTACGGCATGAACGAAACACGAAATTTCGCGTTGAAAATTACGCTTACGGTATTTTCAATTACGATTTTAATGGCAATTTCGCTACGCTAATTTCGCATCGTAATCGCAAATTTCGCATGCGTAATTATAGTAATGCGAAATTACGAAAATTTCGGCTCAACTCTAGGAGAGTGCACAGCCGCTATTTTTCACATTGGTATCCATTGCTCTGTCTTTTGTCCGGGACAAAAAAACGTAGCTACGGATACGTTTTTAAAAAAAGTGTGAACTAGCCCTTACCTGGCTATTTGTTTGGTTCTGATTAATTTACATGGTGAGGCTAATTTACTAAGCTAGAGGATCGCAAATTGTGATCTTTCTGCTTAGAACACTATGGGCCATGCAAATGAGCGAGCTTACGTGATGTGTTAGGTTAGAAGGGGAGTTCGGGAAGATGACAACAATTTTTTAAATATCTGTTCAATTCAAGAATAGCAATCAATTTACCAATGTAACCCACACTTATGTTCAATTTTTTTCCCAATCATGAATAAAAAAATTGAAAGCTCAGAAAAAATTGATTGGAACTGTACATCAAGTAATTGACAATCCATCACACACCATACAATTCTTGATAAAATTGGTCTGAAATTTCCAACATGTCCAATCTCCAAAAATCTAAAAAAATTAACATTGATCAGATTTATCAATCAAAAACAAAAAAAAAGCTCTCGATTTTTTGGGACAACCAATCAAAATTATTGAATTGGTATGAAGAATGTGGATTTTTTCCTCTTAAAATAATACTAGTTGCCTGACTCTCCTGCTGATCCTGTGTCTCTAATACTTTTAGCCACAGCCCCTCAACAAGCATGCAGATCAGGTGCTCTGACTGAAGTCAGACTGGATTAACTGCATGCTTGTTTCAGGTCTGTGATTCAGCCACTACTGCAGCCAAAGAGATCAGCAGGATGCCAGGCAATTGGTATTGTTTCAAAGGAAACATCCATATCCCTCTCAGTTAAGGTTCCCATTAAGGCCTGAGGAGCTCTTGACCCATCTCACCTACAACAAAGCCAGGGGAGTGAAGAATTGGGTGAGCTGAAGCTGCTACATTGTCCAGAGGCAGAGCCTCATTTTACCTAAATCTATCTCTGCTGGTAACAGAGTCAGAGTTTAAGGGGCATATTCACGGAACGCTGGTAAGATGTGTATCTTGGCCGGTGAAAAGCTGTGAAGTTCGGTTCATTTTGCAGTGATGTATTCGCCTTTGCCATGGGGATATGTCACTTTCAGAAAGGAAGAAGGGAACAGTGGAGGGAGGTGGGGCAGAGGGCTTCCACCTGTCTGGAAAATTGCTCGTGTGTGTGTGTGTGTGTGTGTGTGTGTGTGTGTGTGTGTGTGTGTGTGTGTGTGTGTGTGTGTGTATGTGTATGTATACGTGTGTGTGTGTGTGTGTGTGTGTGTGTGTGTGTGTGTGTGTGTGTGTGTGTGTGTGTGTGTGTGTGTGTACGTGTGTGTGTGTGTGTGTGTGTGTGTGTGTACGTGTGTGTGTGTGTGTACGTGTGTGTGTGTGTGTGTGTGTGTGTGTGTGTGTGTGTGTGTGTGTGTGTACGTGTGTGTGTGTGTGTGTGTGTGTGTGTGTGTGTGTGTGTGTGTACGTGTGTGTGTGTGTGTGTGTGTGTGTGTGTGTGTGTGTGTAGGTGTGTGTGTGTGTGTGTGTGTGTGTAGGTGTGTGTGTGTGTGGTGTGTGTGTGTGTATGGTGTGTGTGTGTGTATGGTGTGTGTGTGTGTGTATGGTGTGTGTGTGTGTGTAGGTGTGTGTGTGTGTGTGTGTGTAGGTAGGTGTGTGTGTAGGTGTGTGTGTGTGTGTAGGTGTGTGTGTGTGTGTGTGTAGGTGTGTGTGTGTGTGTAGGTGTGTGTGTGTGTGTAGGTGTGTGTGTGTGGGAGAGTGTGTGTGTGTGTGTGTGTGTGTGTGTGCCTGCCTGCCTGCCTGTGTTTGCACTTTAACCTGGACAACTTTATTTTAAGTCTACGCAGCTAATGTGATGTTGAAAATTGTTATTGACGTAGCTGTTCTTCATTTCAGAACCAGTCAAAAAGAGAGTGGTGAGGGTCATCACTGAGGACATAGAAGACGGGAAAGTTATCTCATCTTCTGAGAAAGTTCAAGAAAATGCATAATAGGAATGGAGAACACAGAAAGACCAAGCCATGGACCAGAAATAGTGCTGCAAGCTTGTGGTCGGGTTCTTAAGCCATTCTGATACTTTAAATTAGGATCCATGAAGACATATGCTTTATCAATCAATAAATAAAGCTTTATCTGCATTTTACTTATTTGTTGTTGTTTTTTTTATCTTTATTATCTGTAGAAAACAAAACACTTTTCAAATAATAGATGTGAGTTTTCACCCTAAATCGCTTTTAAACAGAAAAGATAAAAATGTTGATAGAATATCAATAGTTTTCTGCTATGAATCAATTTATAGTTAAAGGGTACCCAAGGTAAGAGTGATATGGAGGCTGCCATATTATTTTACTTTTAACCTCTTGAGGACCACAGTGCTAGCCCCCCTAAAGACCAGGCTATTTTTGTATAATTGGCCACTGCAGCTTTAAGGCCAAGCTACAGGGCCGCACAACAGAGCACACAAGTGATCCCCCCCCCCTTTTCCCTCCACCAACAGAGCTCTCTACTGGTGGCGTCTGATCGCTCCCCCTATGTTTGTTTGTTTGTTTGTTTTTGTAAATATAAGGCCCGGTTCACATTAGCGGTTGTTTGCCAAACGGACCGGATGACCTGACCGGATCCGGACCGGATCCGGATCGGAACCGTACGGTTCTGATCCGGATCCGGTCAGGTTGCATCAGGTGGCAATCAGGATGCGATCCGGATCCGTTTGGCAAAATATACGTAAAAAAAAAAAAAAATGTTGGGGTCTGGGAGGTCAGCAGAAGGGGGACCTGTGGAATCAGGCCCTCTGCTGTTTAGCACTCACCTCCACCTCCGACATGCTGCCAACATCCTGCCAACACCTCCAGCTCGTGCTGCTCCACTCCAAAATGCTTGCCCATGTGTCCCCAGCCAATATCGCCGCAAAAATCCGCATAGGAAGTGGGGTAGAAGATCCGGATTTCTCAGCCAGTGTGTTGTGCGGCCTCCGGTTCCCATTTGTTTGTATTGGCCGGATGGTGCAGTCCGGCTCCGCCCCGGATACGGCTGCCGGAGGGGCCGGATGAAAAAATAGCGCATGTTGGAACGGAGGCCGGAGTCCGGATCCGGCCCGGATCCGGTCCGGCTCCGGTTCTGCAGAACGGACCCATGTGAACGGACGCATAGGCTTTAATTGCTATGCCGTGCGTCCGTTCCGTCCGTTCTGCAGGCGGTGCGGCTCCGGCACGGCGATTCCGGAGGGCCACCGCAAGTGTGAACCGGGCCTTAATGCTATTTTTTTTAATTAAATTTGCTTATGTATTTATTATTTTTTTTTACCTGTGATCAGCTGTCATAGGCTTCAGCCTATGAGAGCAGATCGCCGCCGACAGTCAGGAGGGGACAGCCGTGTCTCACGGCTGTCCCCAGTGCTGCTGATGATCGCAGTGCTGTACTTAGAAGAAAGACGGCAGTTTCTACGTCTAAGTCTCCCAAGCGGCAATCGCCGCTCGGAGACTGAAGACGGAGCTCGGCTCCGCCTACCAACAGTAGATGCACGCGCAGCTTGCGAATGATCTCCTGCAAACTGCCACCCCAGGACTTTACACCGATTGGCATTAGGCAGTCCTGGGGCTGCCGCCGCTGCCACGCCCATCGGCGTGACACGGTCTGCAAGCAGTTAAACAATGCAAGTTGCCCGGCTGTCACCTTGACCCTGAGTCTCTAATACTTTTAGCCATAGACCCTGAACAAGTATTCAGATCGGGTGCTCTGACTCAAGTCTGACTGCTATGCTTGTTTCAGGGTTGTGATTCAGACACTACTGATGCCAGAAGATCAAGACTGCCAGGTACTGGTATTGTTTAAAAGGAAATAAACTATGGCAGCCTCCATACCACTCTCACCTTGGGTTCACTTTTAGAGGGAGTTTGGGTTAAAAAGTAAAACCGCCTAAAAGTTTATTCCAGCTTTAGACAATTTGGTGGACTGAGTCAGCCATTGGCTTCTTCAAATTCTGAAGCCTTAAGGCTCATACACACATCAGACCATAGTCTTTGGAAAATGAAAGATCACAGACCAATCTTACCACCCTTCTTGTAGTATGAGAGCCATACTCTACACAGTCTTTTCTATGGAGCTGAACTCCACATCAGAAAAAAAATCTTTGCAAGATGCTGCACACACAGATGGTGTACAGACACAAAAGATCAGTATCTGCAAAAGATCTGTTCCTGCCAAAGATCCATTCCTGCAAACTGCAATGATAGTCTATGGGATCTGCAGATCATCATACACACATGATTTAACTGACATTCATCTGCAGATCAAGCAATCATCCGCAGATCTGAAAATCCATCCTGGTGGATCTGATCTGCAGATGAATGTCAGTTAAATCATGTGTGTATGATGATCTGCAGATCTCAGACTATCATTGCAATTTGCAGGAATGGATTCTTGGCAGGAACAGATATTTTGCAGATACTGATCTTTTGTGTCTGTACAGCATGTGTGTGTGCAGCATCTTGCAAAGATTTCTGTCTGATGGGGAGCTTAGCTCAATAGAATAGACTGTGTAGGTATGGCTCTCATACTACATGGAAGGGGGTAAACTTGGTCTGTGATCTTTCATTTTCCAAAGACTATGGTCTGATGTGTGTATGTGGCCTTAGAGTGCACTTGGGAATGCAAGTAGACATAAAGTAGATATATACTTGTGAGACTGGGTAAATGATTGTTCTATACCTGATGTTGATCACTTGCCCCCTTTCCCACAATGCCCCATACTATATATTAGAACTGACCTTGGCAAAGTTTGATCTAATGGCCCCTGTTCAGTTAACTTTCTCCTAAGTTTTCCCCTGGGAGATAAGTTTTCATCTTCTATCTAAAATAACTTTCCAGAACTCTGCAATTAAAAAAGTATTTAAAAAAGTGGAAAATAACTCAAAATTATTTTCTTGCTTGCTGGAGGCTTAAAGGGCAATTTATTGTTAAAGTGCAAAAATATAACCTAGGAGAAAACTTAGGAAAAAGTGATTTAAATAAGGGCCAATGGCCTCAATTCACTAAGCTTATCTCCTGTCTTTAATAACTCTTCTAGAGTTATCACCATGGTGATAAGTCATGTAGTATTCAGGAAACATTTTACCTTAGGCAAACCTAAAGTTAACTCTTCAATCCTTAAAATAACTCCAGAGTTAAAGACAGGCTGTTTATTAACTGCGTGTGAAAATAACTACAGAGGAGGTAACTTAAGGAATGAAGAGATAAGTTAATTCTCTCTTATGTGGAGGTAAGTTTTCTCTTGCCTTATTATCTCCAGCATGATCTTAGTGAATTGAGGCCATTATCTTCCTATCTTCCTATTGCAGCAGGGCCCATATGCAATTCACTTTTTCTCCTAAGTTTTCTCCTAGGTGACATCTTCACAACCTGCAAATAAAATGCCTTTAAAAACCACCAGCAAGCAACCAAATACTGTGAAATGAGTTTAACAGTACTTTTTCTCCTACTGTTTGGTACTTTTTCCATTGCAAATTGTTAAAAAGTTATTTTAAATCCAAGATGAAAAATTAGCTTCTAGGAGAAATCTCTGGGGAAAAAGTGAATTGCATACGGGCCCATGTCTTCTTCAGAATTTTCTAAGGAGTAAAGATGGCAAGGGGTACACTTTCCTGTGAAAAACTGGGCAAGCAAATAGTTCTACAATATAAGAATAATGTTCGTTGACATACAGTTGTAAAGAATGTGGTGATTTCATTATCTACAGTCATCGAAAGATTCAGAAAACCTGTAGAAATCTCTGTACACTAGGGACAAGGCTGAAAGCCAGTAGTGGATGGCTGTGATCTTCATGCTCTCAGTCAACACTTAAAGTGTAACAGTCAGGCATCAAATAAAAAATCAATTCTTTATCTTTATCTGGTAAACAAGTAATTAGGATGCTAATCAGGCAATCCAAAAGTTAAAATCTCTATTACTTTGGGTGTTTATAAATGACCATTCCCCAGTTCACCTGACTCTTGGTACGTTGCCGCACAAAGGAAGTTGCAGGGCATGCTGGGTTGTCTTTTTTTGCTTCTTAATTTCCCCTCAGACTTAACTAATCTACAGAAGCAAAAAAGGACAACCCAGCATGCCCTGCAACTTCCTTTGTGCGGCAACGTACCAAATAAGGGTCAGGTACACTGGGGAATGATCATTTATAAACAAGAAAAGTAATAGAGATTTTAACTTTTGGATTGCCTGATTAGCATCCTTATTACTTGTTTACCAGATAAAAATAAAGAATTTTTGATTTTATACCCAACAGTTACACTTTAAAGAGACTCCGTAACAAAAATTGCATCCTGTTTTTGATCATCCTACAAGTTCCAAAAGCTATTATAATGTGTTCTGGCTTACTGCAGCACTTTCTACTATCACAGTCTCTGTAATAAATCAATGTATCTTTCCCCTGTCAGACTTGTCGGCCTGTGTCTGGAAGGCTGCCAAGTTCTTCAGTGTTGTGGTTCTGCTATGAACTCCCCCTTCCAGGCCCCTCTATGCACACTGCCTGTGTATTATTTAGATTAGGGCAGCTTCTCTCTTCTCTCTTCTACGTGGGACCTCGATGGGGGTGTCGTGCGCTCCAATGTACGCCTGCCTCCATCTTGGTCTGTGGGAACGGCAAGTGGTATACCTTGATCCAGCATTCCTTGAAGGAGTAGCATTGTGGATTAGGTATATAGATGATGTGCTGGTGGTATGGAGGAAAGGTGCAGATGAACTTGATCAATTTGTGAGACGAATTAATAATGATGAGCGCAATATAAAACTCACTTACAATTATAGTCGGGAGAATCTCCCATTTTTGGATTTGTTACTGACTATAGAGGGCGATCGAATTTGTACGTCGTCATACCGTAAACCCACTGCAGGGAATAGCCTCCTCCATGCCACCAGCCATTACCCCGAACATCTCATTAAGGGGATCCCATATGGACAGTTCCTTCGTCTACGAAGGAAATGTTCCACGGATGCCAGTTTCCGGAGTGAGGCTAGAGAAATGTACACGAGGTTCCGCAAGCGAGGATATCCACATAAAACTCTTAGAAGAGCACTGCGAAAGGCTTGGGACAAAAATAGAGGAGATCTGTTATCTAGTGATAGGGGAGAAGTCCAACGGGGGGACACCGTACTAGATGGAGGACCTGGCATACTGCCTGAGAGTAGGGTCAGGTTGATCACCACCTATGGAGCCCACTGGGACAAGCTACACCAACTATTAGGTCGCCACTGGCACATACTCACGGGCTCAGCAGAGATTGCGGAAATGATAGACCCATATCCAAAGGTTGTGGCACGGAGAGCCAACAACCTGAAAGACATGCTAGTTAGCAGTGAATATAAGAAAAGCCCACCCCCGACAACATGGCCAAATAAAACCCCAATTCAGAGGATGTACAGGTGTGGGAAATGCAAGGCATGTCCCTATGTACATAAGGCCAAGACATTCTGGGATAGTGGAGGCTCTAACGAGTTTCAAATAAGATCTTTTATTAACTGTGATACTGAAGGCGTCGTTTATATGGTGTCCTGCCCCTGTGGCCTTATGTACATAGGGATGACTGAGAGAGCCTTGAAAGTCCGCATTCTTGAGCATATGTGTAATATTGTGAATGGAAACATGGATACGACATTGGGTAAGCACTATGCCCAATACCGTGGGTGCAAACTACAGGGCACACTATTCAAGTGTATCTATAAACTGAATATGTCAAGGCGGAGGGGGGATATGACCAATGAACTTTTATGTAAAGAGGGAATGTGGATCTTCCGGTTGCAGACCCTAAGCCCCTATGGCCTTAACAACGACTTTAGTTTAAAGCCATATCTGAAGAAACAGATTTACACTAGAAGGAAAAAGGTGTATTAAAAGTCCCATCACTTACCAGTCATTGATAGGTGAATGAATGTGCTATTTTCTGTCTGTACGCAAGCGAATGCATGGCGAATAATAAGCATGCGCAACTGCTGCACAAAACAGGAGGACTTGAATGTAGTTATTATCACCTCTGAGAAGCTCCTAATGGAGGTCTGCTCACTTCCTGTGTATAGCGGAATTTTGTATACATACTTGCTGTGAAAAATGAAAAGTAATCAACTATATCATATATGAGAACATGGATAAATTGATCAAGAAAGGATGTATAAGAGATTGTGTTGTTATGATCACTCCTATATCTTAACCAATAATGATTGCAATGATGCGGAATTACGTAACTCTCGCTGTCACTTCCTGGAACTTTGTGTATAGTGGCAACAGTTGCCAAGTGGGAGGCGTAGAGAAAACAGGAGTAGTGTATATAAGGAGGAATGTACACGCCCAGTTTTACATCCTGACGAATCGCCTGTGAGGGGCGGGAAACGCGTCGATGGGCGGAGTCCAAGTGTCATGGTGACGTCACACCCGCGCCAACCGATGATCTAGCTCTGCTACACTAGCGCTGCTGTTCCGGCGTTGTGCCGCTGTTTGGGCTGTGTGGTTGATACAAGAAACCAGCAGGAAACGGGTGTTGTGCGCAGTACTGAGACGCTGATCCGGCGAGGTGCAGCCTGCTCCGCCGTTACAGTGAGCTGGAAAGGACCTGTTGAGCGCAACTGTACTCTAATTCCGGAAGCTGGACTGTTTCTCCCTATGGTGGGACTTTATTGGACCAAGGCTTCACAGTGGGTACCCACTCAAGACGTCACAGCGGAGGTGGTAAGATTGACTCCTTTGTGCTGAGAATATATCTATTCCTGAGGTGATAGTCCAGCACCTCCATCACTGCTGTGCAGGTGGACCTACTACCCCCTATGGGGAGTGTATCCCCAGTTACCACGCTACATAGAAGACCAAGGCAGCGCTTTTGAGTGCATGGGCGCCTTTGTGTGTGCGTGGGTGGACGAATGATGCCAGCTTAGGTCAGATAGCAATAGGACTTAAGTTATGAGCTTGAATTCATGGTACTTGGATCTCCAGCAAGTTTTTACTGGTTTTAGTGAAGCTGATTTTTGCATGCAGTCAAGCTAGTCTGTGTCATTTGTGTTTTTGCTAATACATTTTCTATTATCTGACTTAATATATCATGAACACTAGCCTCTGTTTGTATATTATTCAGCTTCTCTCTTCTCTCTTATCTTTTACAAGCTGGATAAATCGTCCTCTGAGCTGGCTGGGCTTTCACATACTGAAGAATTACAGACAAGGGCAAAGCTGTTTGCAGGAAGAAACGAGCAGCCTGAAACTTCAGTGCATGAGAACTGCAGGGGGAAAGAAACACACAAATGATCTCTTGAGATTCAACAGGAAGGGTGTATACAGCCTGCTTGTGTATGATGTATTTTCTATGTGTGGACATACTGTACATCAACCTACTTCCTGTTTTGGTGGCCATTTGTTTTTTTTATAAACAAACTTTTTAAAACTGTTTTTAACCACTTTTAATGCGGCGAGGAGCGGCGAAATTGTGACAGAGGGTAATAGGAGATGTCCCCTAACGCACTGGTATGTTTACTTTTGTGCGATTTTAACAATACAGATTCTCATTAAATAACAGACTCAGACTCGTGCACTGAAACACGTCCAAGAGCCATTGTCTGAACATAGTCTGCTATAAGTTAAAAGTCTACTATGTAAAAAATAAGTTTTGAATTTGGATGATGCAATTTATAGGCCAACTTAGAGGTAAAAAAAATAAGCTTTTGGCTAATAAGCCTTCTTTAGACTTTGCTTCTGTATACTGACAAGATGTTAGAAAACACAGCTTATTTACACTAGACATTCTAAAAGAAACATTCTTTTGCAAGTATAAATAAATGTTGTTAGATTCCTTAATTACAAAATCAGAAGGGTCTCACAGGAATGCTAGCTAATTTATGCCGAATAGATAAAACCACATTTTCACATTACATACCACAGACTTCGGGTGATGAAGAGACATTGTAAAACAAGAGTTCAAACATCACTTAGGACGAGTACATACACTTTTTGTAATAGGCTAAAAAATAAACCATATAGTAACATGATCCATAAACACTGCCACTGTTTCTAGGAAAGAGCTAATTTAAGACTGAATAATACTAAGTGAAAAACAGTCATGTGATCTGATTTATCACAATTTGAAATAATTTTTGTAAACCCTGGATTTGTAGTTCTTCAGGCTTAAAGGGACCCTGAACAGGTAAAAAACAAACAAACAGCATTTACACTTACCTGGGGCTTCCTCCAGCCCACTACAGGCCGAGGCCGCGAGGTCCCCCGGCGTCCTCCTGGCTACTTCCTTCCAGGGAAGGAGCCAGAAGGACGCCGGGGAACCTCGCGGCCTACGGTGGGCTGGAGGAAGCCCCAGGTAAGTGTAAATGATGTTTTTTTTAACCTGTTCACGGTCCCTTTAATGAGGAGAAGGACCATCCTGCTTTTCCAGTGCACAGTTCAAAAGCTAGCATCCATGATGGCATAGGGGTTGCCTTTATTTCTTCAGAAAGACAGTGATAAATTGCATTACCCGTATTACAACAGGATGACTTTCTAGTAAAAGAGATCTGGTGCTACTATGACTGGCCTGTAGTCCAGACCTGTCAGTCATTTACAATGTCAGGTGGCCTCTTCGCTTTCTATCAGGTCTTTGGCTCTGGCAGAGCTATAAGCTGGGAAATGTAAGAATACTCACTTTATGGAGGATGGATAGGCAGTACCCGGTCACCCTGGAAGTGAAAGCGGACCCGATTTCGATGGTATTGGGGAACCCCTGTTATCCAGAAGAGGGGCATACAACAGTGGGATCTTCCAGCCCCCTTGTGTACAGTGCTTGGCTTCTGCTGAAGGCTCGGTTCACATTGGAGCGGATGTAGAACGGAAACAGAAAGCGTTCCGTCCATTCTGCATACACATGCAACAAATACGGCCTTCGCTTCCATGCCCACATGTCCACAGCGTGGATCAGGTCGGCCTGTACGCATTGCCACTCACCTGCCCCCCCCCCCCCCCCAAATAAAAAATTGAATATTTGGCCATTATACAGTGGCTTGCAAAAGTATTCGGCCCCCTTGAAGTTTTCCACGTTTTGTCACATTACTGCCACAAACATGCATCAATTTTATTGGAATTCCATGTGAAAGACCAATACAAAGTGGTGTACACATGAGAAGTGGAACGAAAATCATACATGATTCCAAACATTTTTTCCACATAACTGCAAAGTGGGGTGTGCGTAATTATTCAGCCCCCCGAGTCAATACTTTGTAGAACCACCTTTTGCTGCAATTACAGCTGCCAGTCTTTTAGGGTATGTCTCTACCAGCTTTGCACATCTAGAGACTGAAATCCTTGCCCATTCTTCTTTGTAAAACAGCTCCAGCTTGTAACGATTGCGGAATCGTCTCCGTGGTCAGCGCACCAGACGTGCGCTGACGCGGCGGATTTCCTCCACAAGCGTATAATTGCGGACACCCAGGCTAGGTGCTATGCACCCGCAGAGGGCAATTCCCACCGGCAGATGGCGCTGTGGAGTGCAGGCGAACACAGCCGCTGCACAGCCACAGATGCCAAATGGGAATTGTACAGATCCGGGACAAGGTACAATCAGGCAGGGCTGGATAGCCCACAGGGAACAGAGCAAAAGGACAGAACCAATGTGTGCCCACCAAATTAGTCGCCACCCAGTGACGGTGAACACACAACGGCGGAAACGAAGTCGGAAACGCAATCGCAAGAATGGCGATTGCCAATAGCGACACAAGACTGAGCAGGACAGAGCACAAGGGTAGCAAAGGCACAGCAAATCATACAAAGAGAAAGATAAAGAAAATAACAAATGCTAGCTGAACGCGAACACCGCACTCATTCGCAACAGTGCACGCGTTCGTGCGCGGTCTTCGCGTGTTACGCACAACAGAGACAAGCACGCCTAACTAACCAAAGACAGACAAACACGAAACAGAGAACGCGAGCGCTTGCTTAACGGTTACCTCACCGAGCCTCCAGCAAGCGCAGCAGACAAGACAGGCACACGAAAACAGGGACAAGCGACAGAAGGATCCCCAGCGCTAGCGAAAAGTGGCTAGCGCGATCCCAGAAGACAGAACAGAAGGATCCCCAGCGCTAGCGAAAAGTAGCTAGCGCGATCCCAGGAGACAGAGTAGCAAAACAGAAGGATCCCCAGCGCTAGCGAAAAGTGGCTAGCGCGATCCCAGAAGACAGAACAGAAGGATCCCCAGCGCTAGCGAAAAGTGGCTAGCGCGATCCCAGGAGACAGAACAGAAGGATCCCCAGCACTAGCGAAAAGTGGCTAGCGCGATCCCAGGAGACAGAACAGAAGGATCCCCAGCACTAGCGCTAGGGCGAGTGCGATCCAAACACACGGCAGACAGAACAGATGAGGTAGGCAGAAACAACCGCTGTTCCAACCTACACTCCAGACTCAATCAGAAGGATCCACAGCCGCTAACGCTAGGGCTTGTACGATCCAAACACAAGACAGACGGAACAGGCAAAACAGATAATACAACCTGACTGGACTAGAAGGGGAGCCTAAAGCACCCCCCAGGAATTAACTATACTAGATAGCAATGGCTGACACTCCAGCAGTGTCCATCAGGAACAGACCATGGAAGGGAAATGTCCAGCAAAGCATTCTTGGAGCAGAATGCTTTTATAGTGCCAGTCATCAAAAGAAGGCAGGTAACGGATTTGCATGACTAATGTATGCAAATCCCTCAGCAACACAAGCTGCACAACTGACAGAAGGTCTCCTTTCCAGAGTCCTGCAGCAAGCAAACCTAAACAATGGTCAAAAGGCTGCCTGCCTGCGCAGGCAGCTGAGCGGATTCTCACACAGCTCAGTCAGATTAGATGGACAGCGTTTGTGAACAGCAGTTTTCAGATCTTGTCACAGATTCTCGATTGGATTTAGATCTGGACTTTGACTGGGCCATTCTAACACATGGATATGTTTTGTTTTAAACCATTCCATTGTTGCCCTGGCTTTATGTTTAGGGTCGTTGTCCTGCTGGAAGGTGAACCTCCGCCCCAGTCTCAAGTCTTTTGCAGTCTCCAAGAGGTTTTTTTCCAAGTTTGCCCTGTATTTGGCTCCATCCATCTTCCCATCAACTCTGACCAGCTTCCCTGTCCCTGCTGAAGAGATGCACCCCCCGAGCATGATGCTGCCACCACCATATTTGACGATGGGGATGGTGTGTTCTGAGTGATATGCAGTGTTAGTTTTCTGCCACACATAGCGTTTTGCATTTTGGCCAAAAAGTTCCATTTTGGTCTCACCTGACCAGAGAGCCTTCTTCCGCATGTTTGCTGTGTCCCCCACATGGCTTGTGGCAAACTGCAAACTGGACTTCTTATGCTTTCTGTTAACAATGCCTTTCTTCTTGCCACTCTTCCATAAAGGCCAACTTTGTACAGTGCATGACTAATAGTTGTCCTATGGACAGAGTCTCCCACCTGAGCTGTAGATCTCTGCAGCTCGTCCAGAGTCACCATGGGCCTCTTGAGTGCATTTCTGATCAGCACTCTCCTTGTTTGGCCTTTGAATTTAGGTGGATGACCTTGTCTTGGTAGGTTTACAGTTGTGCCATACTCTTTCCATTTCTGAATGATCGCTTGAACAGTGCTCCTTGGGATGTTCAAGGCTTTGGAAATCTTTTTGTAGCCTAAGCCTGCTTTAAATTTCTCAATAACTTGATCCCTGATCTGTCTTGTGTGTTCTTTGGACTTCACGGTGTTGTTGCTCCCAATATTCTTAGACAACCTCCGAGGCCCTCACAGAGCAGCTGTATTTGTACTGACATTAGATTAAACATAGGTGCACTCTATTTAGTCAGTAGCACTCAGCAGGCAATGTCTATAGGCAACTGACTGCACTCAGATCAAAGGGGGCCGAATAATTATGCACACACCACTTTGCAGTTATTTATTTGTAAAAAATATTTGGACTCATGTATGATTTTCGTTCCACTTCTCATGTGTACACCACTTTGTGTTGGTCTTTCATGTGGAATTCCAATAAAATTGATTCATGTTTGTGGCAGTAATGTGACAAAATGTGGAAAGCTTCAAGGGGGCCGAATACTTTTGCAACCCACTGTACACAAACAATACACTTAAGAATACCCTGAACTTTTGAGCAGCTATAATCCTCCATCAGGAAATAGGACAGAATTTCACTTTACAAACTACAGCAACTGATTGTTGGGAAAAGAAAAGGTGATGCAATACAGTCCAGATATAGACGGTAATATACCGGTAGTTTAACCTGATCCGTTGAAGAAGTATGTGTGAGGACTATCAAACACTATTTGGCAACAAAGTGCTAAACACGTCTCTATCCCGACTTAATGGAAAGATGTTGCTAGCATCAAATTCAAAAATGGGCATATAAGTAAAAAAACAAAACAAAAAAGGTAAAAAACAAAACAAACCTATTTCTTAATTTCAATATTTACTGTGTAGTCTTAGGTAAGGGTTAAGGGTTAGTGGAACTGTAAATAAATCAAAGTAACAAATAAATGACAGTGTTTATGTAAGTTAGGCAAAGGCCACTGCATGTAATCTGATGGTGATACTGTCCAAGAGAAGAAAGCCTGGCCCTTTGGTAACTCTTAAAGGACTTACGAGGCCAGATTTGCAAAAAAAACATAAAAAAAAGTTAGATACCTGTGCGTGTTTGCAAGGCACGGAGGACGCAGTCCGCGCCCTCCGTGCCGTTCCGCCTGGTCCCCGCTGCTTAATATGCCCCCGAACGACCCCCGACCGCACGGCCCGGGTCGGGCTCTCTAGCCTTCACAAAGATGGCGGCCGGTGCTGGCCGCGGCTGCGCAGTCCGCATAGCCGCGAGTGCGGCTGCGCAGCTCTAAGGCCACCTCCCCGATCCACGCTACTGTTACGTGGATCGGGGGGTTGGCCTTAGAGCTGCGCAGCCGCACTCGCGGCAATGCGGACTGCGCAGCCGCGGCCAGCTCCGGCGGCCATCTTGGTACAGGCTGGGGAGCACGACCCGGGCCGCGCAGTCGGGGACCGTTCGGGGGCATATTAAGCAGCCAGGACCAGGCGGAACGGCACGGAGGGCGCGGACGGCGTCCTCCGTGCCTTGCAAACACGCACAGGTATCTAACTTTTTTTATGTTTTTTTTTGCAAATCTGGCCTCGTAAGTCCTTTAAAAGTTATCCACAGAAATAACTGCCAAAAAGAGTGTCAACAGGGAATAGCAATAGCTAGTGATGCTCATCACAACCTCGTGATCACGGAATAGTCGTAATTCACAAGCAATTTTTCACTATCCGACATCGTGATCCGAATTCATGACCACCTCTCGATCACGGATTCAGTTCCAAATGCACTCGTGATCACGGATTTAGCTGGATTATATTTAGTAAGGAGTACAGCTTGGGAAGAGGTTGAAAGTGAATGGCCAAAGTAAGAACATACATTTGTCTAAAAAATTGAGTTTTAAGGGAGTGCTTAAAGATTTCAAAGGTTGAAGACTGGATGCGTTTTGGAAGGGGAAAAAAATGAGTTCCAACTGATTGGAAAGTTTGCGAACAGGCGAATCTGGCAAACCGCCATAGACTTCAATGGGCAGGCGAATTTGAAAACCTATAGAAACGGTTTCTGGCCACAAAAGTGATGGAAAAGTTATTTCAATGGGCCTACCGACCGTGGCATGCCAGAGGGGGATCCATGGCAAAAGTCCCACCAAAAATGACATAGTTGATGCAGAGTCATGTTTCAATCTTTAACCGCTTCAGCCTTCAGTCGTTTTCGCTTTATGCATCCGAGCAATGTTCACCTCCCATTCATTAGCCTATAACTTTATCACTACTTATCACAATGAACTGATCTATGTCTCGTTTTTTCCGCCACCAATTAGGCTTTCTTTGGGGGGGGGGGGGGGGGGTACATTTTGCTAAGATCCACTTTACTGTAAATGCATTTTAACAGGAAGAATAATGAAAAAAACGGAAAAAATGCATTATTTCTCAGTTTTCGGCCATTATAGTTTTAAAATAATACATGCCTCCACAATTAAAACTCACGTATTGTATGTCCCGGTTATTACACCGTTTAAATTATGTCCCTATCACAATGTATGGCGACAATATTTTACTTGGAAATAAAAGTGCATTTTTTCCGTTTTGCATCCATCACTATTTACAAGTTTATAATTTTAAAAAATATATAAATATTTCATGTTTACATAGATATTTAAAAAGTTTAGACCCTTAGGTAAATATTTGTGTGTTTTTTTTTATTGTAATGTTTTTGTTTTTTTTATTATTAAACATTTTATGTGGGTATTTTTGGGAGGGTGGGATGCAAATCAATTTTTTTTTTAGGACATATTGGTCTATTTTTTTAAAAATTTTTTGCATTTTCATGCAGTTAGCTTTTTGGCCACAAGATGGCAGCCATGAGTTTGTTTACAATGACGTCACTCTAAGTATAACACGGACGCTTAGAGTGACGTCGGGGGAAATGGGAACAGAAAAACTTCAGCTTCCGTGCGAAGCTGACGGTTTTTCTCGGGGGAGAGCAATCAGTGATCGGGCACCATAGTCCAATTCACTGATTGCCTGGCTAGCAAACCGCGGGCCGGGAGTGCGTGTGCACGCACACTATTGGCCGCGGGGGGCGCGGCAGCGCACATGGCCTCCTGGGCGTAGCTAGTACGTCCAGGAGGCCAAAGTAGTTAAAGGGCAGAAATCACATTACATTACTAAATTTGTGTAATTAAGTGCTTTAAAACATCCGGCATACACAGCGATAAGGTAGTATAAGGGTTATGCCCACTTCACACTGAAAGACAAAAACGCTGCGTTTAATGCACCGTAAACAACCGCAAAGAGCTTTAGTCCAGGTGGGAGGGATAGCTGATTGGCCGCCATGTGTCTGCTGACTCAGGGGTGAGGGGTCAAAGCTTGGCTCCACTATAATGTATAGGAGGCGGGTCGTACACGGCAGGTGTGTGCTAGAGTTGTCCCAAACGGTTTGGACAAGAACTTATTAGCGCGAACATCGCTGGTTTGCGTTCGCGTCAAACTGCAAACTTTATGGCGAGTTCAACCCGCCCCTATACTACATCATCAGGCTAAACTTTGACCTTCTACATCACAGTCAGCAGACATATGACAGCCAATCAGGCTGCACTCCCTCCTGGAGCCCCCCCCCCCCCCTTATATAAGGCAGCAGCATCAGCCATGATCTCACTCTGTCTGCTGCTGTAGTAGTGAGAGAAGGGAGAGGTTGCTGCAGAGGCATAGGGAAAGCTTAGTTAGTCTCTTGTTAGGCTTGTTAGCTTGCTCCTTGCTGATACTTATTGCTAAAAAGCACCCCAAAACAGCTCATTTGAGAGCTAATGTTCTTGTGATGTGTTTTTTTGTGTGTGTGTGTGGCCCACTGACACTGCATATACAGCCCTGTCTGCCGCAGCTGTCCTTGCTAATTGCTATACTGTGCCAGGCCCAGCACATTCAGTGTATACCTTTCACTGCACCTGTGTGTGTGACAGCTGCACATATTATACAAGCAGTCAGTACCTTTCACTGCATCTGTGTATGACTGCATATTTGTGCCATTGACACTGCATATTACAGCCCTGTGTGTCACAGCTGGTCCTTGCTTATTCATATACTGTGGCAGGCCCAGCACAGTCCGTGCATACCTTTCACTGCACCTGTGTGACAGCACGCAGTTTTATATACCAGTCACTGCATACCTGTTCACTGTACTTGTGTGTGTGACAGCTGCACATTTGTAATATCACTCCATGCATACCTTTTCACTGCACCTGTGTGACAGCACACAGTTTTATATACTAGTCACTGCATACCTGTTCACTGTACTTGTGTGTGTGACAGCTGCACATTTGTAATATCACTCCGTGCATACCTTTCCCTGCACCTGTGTAACAGCACGCAGTTTTATATACCAGTCACTGCATACCTGTTCACTGTACCTGTGTGTGTGACAGCTGCACATTTGTAATACCAGTCCGTGCATACCTTTCACTGCACCTGTATAACAGCACACGGTTTTATACACCAGTCACTGCATACCTGTTCACTGCACCTGTGTAACCGCACATTGTTGTACCAGCAGTCACTGCAACCTTTTCACTGCACCTGTGTAGCTGCACATCATATTAGTGCATACCTTTCACTTCATCCAACCCAATATGGACAAACCAAAAGGCAGAGGCAGAGCCAGAGGCAGGCCACCCAGACGGCAGGTCTGTTTGAGGTTGTGCTGTTGTGATTTTGTGCAGCCCTCGGCCAAAGTACAGTGTTCAGAAGAAGGCATGTGCCATCAACCACTAATATTGTCAGGACGTAGTTGACTATTTAACACAGAACACCTCATCTTCCTCAGCTTCCGTACGGAAGCGTGACAGATCTTCCTCCTCCTGCTCCGATTCTGGCACCCCACTTAACACTCCGTCGGCAGCCATTACCAAAGTGCCATCATCCCAGGGCTCAGCAGTGTGGAAATTTTTGTGTGTGTCTGCCTCAGATGAGAGCAATGCCATTTGTACTCTCTGCCACTGAAAATTAAGCCGTGGAAAGACCAAGACCCGCTTAGGGACAAGTACCTTACGATGGCACATGATTACAAAGCACAAACTGCAATGGGATGACCACCTGAGGAAAAGCAGCACACAAAAGCAAAGCCACACACCGCAGTGGAAGATACCAGGCCGCAATTATTTCTCAAAAAAGGCGATACCCAAACTGTACCGTGATGTTGAAAGGCAAGTGGTGACATCTCTGGTACACAGCGTTGGGTCAAGGGTCCATCTGGCCACGGATGCCTGGTCTGCAAAGCACGGTTAGGCCTGCCCGAAGACAGTCCCCACACACAGCATCTCTGCCTGCAGGCCGCTTGACTGCCTTCTCCACCACCACCAACAGGGTCCAGGACTCCAGGTGGATTCCTGAATTTTTAAGGCAGCTGCTAGCAGCACCCACTATAATAATTTTTCTGGTGTGTGTACAATACATGCCTGCCTAATTTTTCTGGCTGCAACAGCAAAACAAAAGGCATGTACATGTGTCAATTCTCTTCGTGTTCATTACCTTGCCATGGTGAAGGGGCTTGCGTATCACAATGAAGCATTGACCAGCTAAATGAGTGTGTTGGGGCTGGGGGGCACACCTGACCCAAAAAGATAATAAGGTTGTTGCTTCATTGTGGACAGACCAAATTCGATCAGCTGGACACTCAGTCACTGTTGTGCTGTCATTCAGCTACCTCAGCCCGACCATATGGGCTTGAAAACCGACATCACCTGCACTCTCGCCATGGTGCGCACCAGTCCAGCACGACTGTCACTACACAAACAGCTGTTTGTAGTGCGTTACATAGTGAGTTTAGTCTGTCAGTGGGAAGCAATACACTAATTACACTACCTGATTGATGTATACACATGCAAGATGTTTTAAAGCACTTTAGGCCTCCAATTTAGCAATGCAATGTGATTTCTGCCCTTAAACCCTGCTGTGCATTAAATCCAGATTTTTCCCTGGGACTTTTGGCATGTATCTCACTCCGCCATGACCCCCTACAGGTGTTAGACCCCTTGAAACATCTTTTCCATCAATTTTGTGGCCACAATTAGTGTTTGTAGTTTTGAAATCTCGCCTGCCCACTGAAGTCTATGGCGGCTCAAAAAGTTTGCATGTTCGCGAACTTTTTCCGCATGTTCGCGTTCGAGGTTCGCAAACCTAAAATCGTACGTTCGAGACAACTCTAGTGTTCACCTGAGGGGGCAAATGCGAGCAAGTATTTTTCGTCGCAAACTATTCGCCAGAAGAACAGTTCAGGTCATCTTTACTAGCAACCTAATACTTGGGGGTACCTCTACCTACCTTATACTGAGGGTACCTCTGGTTACCGAATACTAAGGGGCAGATGTGGTTACCTATGCCAGGCATGGAAAGTAAGGGAGAAGTGACAGCTAGGCCAGCCAGCACACTTGGGGCGTGGTTTGGCAGAGTTTTGTAGGTTCATAGAGGGCAAAGTCTAAGGTGCCAGGACATCTGTGCCTACAGGCTGATGTGATGTAAATCGTGGCCTGTACATCAGGGTAGCCTCCAATAATAAACAGTACTTGATAGACTACAATGAGGTTGATTTACACAGATTTTTCTCTTGAAAAGTCTCATCTTTCACCTGAACAATAAGAAGAAATAATTCATCAGTTAAGACAAATAAGGCAAATAAATAGAGGTTAATCAGGAGAGAGATCATTCACAAGATAAGCTATGTGAATCGGAAACAGTAAATTCGGGCGCATGAGGCAAGTGGACAAAAAGGGCGCCGCCATAGACTGCCATATTAATTATCGTTTGACGGGCACCCGCATAAAATAACGTTTTATCATTACATTTTTGCTAATTTATGTTTTCCACATTTCCCCCACGATCATTGTCATTAACATATTAAAATGTTATCCCTTACTGTTTGTAAAACATTATTATTCACAAAATAAAGTGATCAGTACGTAACGTAAATTGTAATATATATTTTATCCTTTACGGTTTTTAAAACATTATTCTCCACACAATAAAGCGATCACAAAGGGGGGTCTTAGGTTTAGGCACCACCGGGAGGGGGGGGGGTCTTAGGTTTAGGAACCACCAGGGGGGTCTTAGGTTTAGGCACCACCAGGGGGGTCTTAGGTTTAGGCACCACCAGGGGGGTCTTAGGTTTAAGCACCAGGGGGGTCTTAGGTTTAGGTACCACCAGAGGGGTCTTAGGTTTAGGCACCACCAGCAGGGTCTTAGGTTTAAGCACCAGGGGGCTCTTAGGTTTAAGCACCACCAGGGGGGTCTTAGGTTTAGGCACCACCAGGGGGGGTCTTTGGTTTAGGCACCACCAGGGGGGTCTTAGGTTTAGGCACCACCAGGAGGGTCTAGGGGTTAGGAGTAGGTACAGGGAGGGTTCTGTGTGAGAGTAGGGTTAGGTATAGTTTTAGTAAAAATTTACCACACTTATTACGAACTTAGTTATATTTATATCATCATTATAAACAATATTTTCAGATTTTATTATAAGAAGAAACAATAAGTGAAGGTTATTCACAATAACATACAATTACAACGATTAAACATATATTATCTTTTTTTTACGAAACGTAATTATAAGTTTCACTTTTGAAACAGGGAAGATTAACATTTTCACAATTGCCGATTTCATACTCATTATTTAATGATTTATAAATTTGTAAAACATTTTTAAACGAAATACAGCACAATATTTTTATAAACGCTATTAGTGCTTATCGTTTAAACGCCGCACCCTTTTTTCCCGACGCCCTTTTTTAACGTACGCCTGTGAATCGGCCTAAATGATACATGGAGCAGCGTTCTGATGGGGTGCGGCTAGTGTCGAAAGGGAGAGAGGGGTGCCGCCAAGGCAGAGGCTCGTCTGAGCCTTCCCTCGCCTGGCAATATGCAGAGCGGCATGCACGGACCAGAGCAAGCTGGCATAGTTACCTGTCTCGGCATCCTCTACAAATCATCCTCAATACATGGAACACTAAAAGATTAACATCCGCATTGTGTGAGTTAACAGAGTCTGGCATTTTGGTCTATTGTCCACTGCACCAACTGGACTGACCTGCTCAACAACGTCCTTCTACAACTGCAAGAGATACATAGTAGATTAATATTCTCTACTCGTCAAGTCTGACTGGTCTCAACAGCACCAATCTGCTTCCGTGGTTTATGTTAAATAAACTCTGCAATGTTATGTAAGGTGACCTCATTGTTTTACAAATCCAGGCTCTTCATATCTACTGGGCAAGGTTAATCTATGCCTTCAAAAGGGGAACTATCTGCACTTTTAAATATTTGTACACATGATGTTTTTCCATTTGTGTTTTAGTCTTAGTACAAGTAAAAGGTTTTTTTTTTTTTTTTACTGACTTGATGTTTTAGTTTAACCACTTAAGTACCAGCAGTCTCTGCTCCCTTTAAGGAGTCATCAGGGAGAAATTAACAAAGGAGCTTTACTCACATGGGGTATTCAGGCCGACCCCGAGGTCATCCTTACCGCGACTGCGCTAAGCGCCGCTGTCAATCATGGTCATGTTGCCTGCGGCGTACTGCGCCTGCACAGTACGCCGTGGGCAACGTGACCATGATTGACAGCAGCGCTTCACGCAGCCGCAGTAAGGATGACCTCTGGGTCGGCCTGAATATTGTGTGCAGAGACTGGGACGGCGGCGGGGAGCGGAGGTGACAGCATGGGACAGTCGGCTGCAAGGGGCTGGAGAAAGCCCCAGGTGAGTAAAGCTCATTTGTTAATTTTTCCCTGATGACTCCTTTAAGGACCAGAGACAGCAGGTACTGAAACGGCGGAATCCCGATGGAACACAGACGGATTGCCGTACATACCCGTCGCAACCGCCGCACGTCGGGATCCTGGTCCATCCACTCTGCCGTCTCCATGATGGCAGAGTTCCTGTGAGCCGGTCAGGAGCCGCTTTCATTGGCTCCTGACCCTGTCTTTCACTGTAAGCCAATGGGAGCGGCTTACATTGAAAGACAGGGCCAGGAGCCAATTAAATCGGCTCCTGATCCACCACAGAGGCGCCGAGCTCGCTGATATAATACAGATGCTGTGACTCCTACTGTATTTTGCCTGAGGAAGCGGGATGTATGGCCCGTGAAACGCGTTGCATTGTTTTTTGGAGTTCCGAATAAATTGTTGACTGTCTGAATTGCAGTCCTTGCCTGTGTCTGTTTGGAGGGGGTAAGACCACCGCTGCCTCCTCTGTTTAACCAGTTGGTTTTTTAAGTTCATTTAATTACCTTTTATTCTTTTGGCGCCTCTGTATCTTGTACACTACATTGAGTCCACCCTGGGTGGAGGGTTGTTACCCTATTTTCCTGTCTACAGAGAGCGACTTTTTATTCCTGAGTGGGGTCAGGATTGTTCTCCCCACCTGCCTATACAGTGGTTGCCTATTGGTAACTCTGGTTTGTAAGTATAATTTTAACTTCTCATTTATTTTGTTGTCCCCAAGACGAAGTACACTATTGGGGCTCTTGGTGTCCCTCTGCTTTATGATCCGCTCACAGGGCTCTGCCGTCATAGAGACAGACAGAGCCAGTGAGCTGCGACAAGAGAAGGCGGGGAAGAGGCGGGGAAGAAGCGGCGAGATCGGTGGGAGGGACGGAAACAGCAGATGCGCGCAGCGGCGGCTAATTGAAATCTACGCCCTGCCAGTGCGCTGGCCAATCAGTGCCAGGCAGCACTGAGGGGTGGATCGGGAATCCCTCTGACGTCACGACGTCGGTGACGTCATCGCGGGTGAAGCCCTCATGGAAATCCCGTTCAGAACGGGATTTCCGGATGGGCATATGCGCCGGCGGCGATTGGCGCATACGGGTGGACACCACAGGGAGAGGGGGAAGCATGTAGCGCTAGGCTAGCTACATGCTAAAAAAAAATATGCGAAAAAAACACCCTCCCTGCCGTGCGCTGCTAATTTTAAGAACGGCAGGGAGGTCAAGTAGTTAAGCTTCTGTATAACAGTGAAAATGTACTTTCAAAATAATTCTGAGCATTTTCTTGCTTGCTGGTGGCTTAAAATGCATTTTATTGATAAGGTGTGAAAAATATCACCCTGGGAGAAAAAGGGAATTGAATGAGGGCCAAAGAAAGAAAGGCATAAGCTGAGAGAAGTGTTTTACAGTCTGGCAACTGTCACACTATCCAAAGATAGATGGGATCATGGGAGTTCCAATTGGATCCAAGGAAGCCAGACCTTGTGAAATGTATTGTGTGTCCCATCCTTGTTTTTAGGAGGCAGGAAATTTGGGCGCATGAGGCAGATGGACAAAAAGGGCGCCGCCATTCACTCCCATGATAAATATCGTTTAACGGGCGCCCAACAGGAAAAAAGGGCGCCGGAGAAAAATAATGTTTTACAAGCGGCGCCCGGAGACTTTTAATGTTTAAAACTGCTTCTCATGATTACACATTATTTAATGATTCATAATTTTTGAAACATTATTTTTAAACAAAAAACAGTACAATATTTTTTTAAAACATTATTTTTAAACGGAAAACAGTACAATATTTTTTAAAACGTTATTAATGCTTATCTCACGGGGGTCTTAGGTTTAGACACCACCAGGAGGGTCTTAGGTTTAGGCACCACCAGGGGGGTCTTAGGTTTAGGCACCACCAGGGGGTTATTAGGTTTAGGCACCACCAGGGGGGTCTAGGGGTTAGGGGTAAGTACAGGGAGGGTTCTGTGTGAGAGTAGGGTTAGGTATAGTTTTACTAAAATTCTTATTAATCTTTTATAAAACATGATTATACATTTCACTTTTTAAACAGGGAAGATTAACGTTTTTACAATTGCCGATTTCATACACATTATTTAATGTTTAATAACTTTATAAAACATTAATTTTAAACAAAATATAGCACAATTTTTTTTAAACGCTATTCATGCTTATCGTTTAAAACCATGCAGCCTTTTTTCCCCGACGCCCTTTTTTAACGTACGCTTGTTTTTAAGCTAGCTATATCCCATGTGTTTGATGCCTCGAACACTAACAGAAAAAATGAAAGTTATATACTCACTTTTTAGAAGTTTGTTTACTTTCCAGTGACATCTACTGTCAGATAAAAGCATAGGATTTTTATCCACTCTCATATCCGTTAAGACTTGTGAGAAGAGCAACCACAAAACAGAAACCTATGGCCTGCTACAGGCAGAACCAATATCATATATAGTATATACACCATGGGCAACATGGTGGCATAGTAGATTGCACTCTGCATTGCAGCCCTGGGTCTTCAGTTAAAAAATCCCAGCCAGAGCTCTATTTGCACAGTTTTTAGGTTCTCTCCGTATATGCTTGGGGTTTCCTCTGGGAATTCTGGTTACCTTCCACATCGCAAACACATACAAACAAGTTAATTGTCTTCCTCCTACAATGGACCCTAAACATATGATGGACATATGACTATGGTAGGGATTAGATTAGCCCCTTGGAGAGACAGTTAAAGGATACCAGAAGTGACGTGTGACATGATGAGATAGACATGGGTATGTACAGTGCCTAGCACACAAATAACTATGTTGTGTTCCTTTTTTCTTTCTCTGCCTGAAAGAGTTAAATATCAGGTATTTAAGCGGCTGACTCGGTCCTGACTCAGACAGGAAGTGACTACAGTGTGACCCTCACTGATAAGAAATTCCAACTATAAAACACTTTCCTAGCAGAAAATGGCTTCTGAGAGCAGGAAACAGATAAAAAGGGTCAATTGTTCATAGACTTTAGCTCTGGCATACTTCAATGAATGTGTCATTGAGCAAAAACAATAAAACAATTAAAAAACTTAAAAAGTAGATTTAAACATAAAATAAAACTGTAGAATATCTTAAAAAGTCATTTTTAGGAGAAGGAAGAAAAATACAATTGTTTATTTCATTAGTTTATTTTTGCTTCGGGTGTCCTTTAAGTGACAAGACTGTACAGAGCTGCGGAAGATGCTAGCGCTATACAAATATTTTTGGAAAGGCCACCAAGGCCTGGGCCTTGGGCGGTTACAGTTCAAGGGGGCACCTGGAAATGAAAGAAGGGTTGCTACATACGACAGAGTAGGCTGAAAATGGGGAGCAACACATAAAAAGGGGAAACTGATGCCCAAGGCAGATGTTAATGAAAGATAAGGGCTACAGTACATGGATGAAAAGCCTGTAGGAGGGGCTGCACATGGAATGGGAGGGGTCTTCTGCACATAAAAACGGAGCCTCAACATATTTGGCCTAGGGGCACAAAAAGTATAAATCCAGGCTTGCATCTGTACCAGGACTTAGACCAAGAGACTGCAATGAAGTTGTCGTTATGAGCGCCTTACACGGTATCCTGCATGACAGCTGTTCAGTTTGTTTACTGAAAACAGAGGTTTGTAACATAAGAATAACCAGCTAATCTATTATTTATGGGCACCCCCCATCCTTCGTTCCCCCTCTATGTTCTTTCAGAAAAGTGTAGCAGACTCTCCCATGCCCCAGGCTACAGCTTGTGTGTGTCACGAAGAATGAAGTCCACGTAGATGTTCTCCACACAGTCCCACTCTTTGAAGTGTAAGGATAAAGGCTTTCAAAGTAGATGAACAGTGCAAAGAATAGAATAGATGTTAACACCTTCACAGTGCAGCGCTTTTGAGGAAATCTCAACAGATATCTAAAGAAATGATATACTAGTAGTTTCCATACTGTATTATTAACATAGTCAACGTCCACCACTATATTTTACTTCGAGTTATCTATATATCTTGGAAATTTTGATGCCATTTATACTCCGCAGGGAGCACATCCTTTTGTGGTATCACAGATATTCTTCAATTGGTTTAAAGAGAATCTGTATTGTTAAAATCGCACAAAAGTAAACATACCAATGCGTTAGGGGACATCTCCTATTACCCTCTGTCACAATTTCGCCGCTCCTCGCCGCATTAAAAGTGGTTAAAAACAGTTTTAAAAAGTTTGTTTATAAACAAACAAAATGGCCACCAAAACAGGAAGTAGGTTGATGTACAGTATGTCCACACATAGAAAATACATCCATACACAAGCAGGCTGTATACACCCTTCCTTTTGAATCTCAATAGATCATTTGTGTGTTTCTTTCCCCCTGCAGCTATCTTCCACTGAAGTGTCAGACTGTTTCTTCCTGCAGAGTGCAGACAGCTCTGCCTGTATGCAATTCCTCAGTATGTGAAAGCCCAGCCAGCTCAGAGGAGGATGTATCCAGCTTGTAAAAGATAAGAGAGAAGAGAGAAGCTGCTCTAATCTAAATAATACACAGGCAGTGTGCAGAGAGGGGCCTGGAGGGGGGAGATGCATCACAGAACCACAACACTGAAGAACTTGGCAGCCTTCCAGACACAGGCTGACAAGTCTGACAAGAGAGAGATAAGTTGATTTATTACAGAGATGGTGATAGTAGAACGTGCTGCAGTAAGCCAGAACACCTTAGAATAGCTTTTGGAACTTGTAGGATGATAAAAAACAGAATGCAATTTTTGTTACGGAGTCTCTTTAAGGTCTAAAATGAAATGTATGTATTACTTTGTGTGCCTCCGAGGAAGCGGTGCCTCACCGTAAAACACGTCAGGCCATTTGTTGGGGAGCTCCGCATGTAAAACTTGCATGTTCCTCTACAATTTGCATGGATTTGAAGATTGTAAAATAATGAATGGAATACTTATTTAACGAGCAAAACTGTGTTGGCTCCACAGGGCCACTATCAGAAATTTTGGGGCAAACCTACTGGGCCCCCCGCACTCCCCTTTGCCCCACCACATGGCAAATCCCAAACTTTCAAGTCCTGAACACACTAACGTCTGTGCATATGCTTTTCACGCACTTCCACTGCTGGGTATATTCTGAGTATACTCAGTTCATTAAGACCGTAACTGCGCTTGCACAGACCTCTTC
The DNA here is from genome assembly GCF_040937935.1 of Hyperolius riggenbachi. NCBI lineage: Eukaryota > Metazoa > Chordata > Amphibia > Anura > Hyperoliidae > Hyperolius > Hyperolius riggenbachi. The sequence goes on along the minus strand of NC_090657.1, from coordinate 32,635,998 downwards.
TAGCTATGGGAGCACGATGTAGGAAACACGCAGCCCAGAACAATGCCTGTGCAGTGCCACTCAACCCCAGCTATATTTTGTAGCACAACGGGTCAGACCGGAAAGGATATCAAGGGAGCTGATGGACTACAGGGGCTGGAAGGAGCCCCAGGTAAAGTAAAAATCCTTTTTTCCCAGGCTTACTTTATTCATTAACTAAGGTAACCCCTGGATGAGCCTCACAACACTTCTCACCACATTAATGGGCAGCAAGAAGGACAGACTGCAGCTGGGGTCTATGTGTGACAATGTTCGCTGGGCCCCAGGTTCACTCAGGCCCCATACAGTAGTCCGCCCTGTGATGCCCTGAAGGTGGCCCTGTGGCTCCAATAAACCACAATTTGTGGACTCATTTATTTATTGTGATATTGCTGGGGGGGGAGCATACATGGATTTTGGATTATATATACCTTCTCTACTACAGCCTGCAGCAACCTGCATGGTGTCCTAAGGGCCTGCACACACTGCTGCAGTTGAGCTGCGTTTTTAAAATCGCATGTGATTTTTAAATCGCAAAGCCTTCATGAGAATAGAAAAAAACGCATCACACCAGTGTGTACAGATCTTCACGATTTTCATGATTTTTCAAAAGACCTTGCAATTAAAAAATGCATGTGGTTTTAAAAGGGCAGAGCACAGCAGTGTGTACAGACCCATAATTGATCGATGTGCAAACAAAATTAAACAAAGGCAACTGTAAAAGGGTGAGAAAAGATGAGAAAGAGGAATAAAGAGGAGAGGTGACAGTGAACAGGGGTATCTAACTATAATATCTGATGTTGCCTCTGTACGTATTTTTATTCAAAATTTTCCTAAAGACAAACACTTATATAGCGCTTTTCTCCTGGCGGACTCAAAGTGCCAGAGCTGCAGCCACAAGGACCTTGGCATCAATAATGTAAGAATGGAAGCAAACCACTTAAAGAGGAACTCCAGTGAAAATAATTTAATATAAAAAGTTGCTTAATTTTTACAATAATTATGTATACATGATTTAGTCAGAGTTTGCTCATTGTAAAATCTTTCCTCTCCTAGATTCACATTCTGACATGTATTACATGGTGACATTGTTACTGTGGGCAGATTATGTAGCTGTTTTGGCTTTAACAGACAGCTATAAACAGCCATTTCCTGTGTGTGTCATTGTTACATTGTGGCAGTTTGCCCAGAGTACCGTACGGTACCAGAGCCTCTTGTGGGAGGGGTTTCAGCACAAAATCAGTCATACAGCGCCCCCTGATGGTCTGTTTGTGAAAATCATTATATTTTTCATGTAAAAGTGGGTATCAGCTACTGATTGGGATAAAGTTCAATTCTTGGTCGGAGTTTCTCTTTAAGGACCAGGGCTTTTTTCAGTGATCGGTGCTGCGTGAGCTCTCCAGCCCGCAGCACCGATCAGCAGTGAGCCTTGGCGATCAGACTTCCCCCCCTTTTTTCCCCACTAGGGGGATGTCCTGCTGGGGGGTCTGATTGCTGCCGGCTACCCGCGCTTTCCGGGGGGGCTCTTCAAAGCCCCCCTCCGCATCGCTTTCCGCCCTCTCCGGCTTTCCCTACCTCTCCCTTAGAATCTGAGCGGCGCAGGACGGATATCCGTCCTGCGCCTGATAGGATAGGCGCAGCAGCGCCGTATGATGTAAACAGCTGGGATTTCTTCCCCGCCTGTTTACATTTCGCCGGAGAGCCACGATCGGCGGCTCTCCGGCTGTTCACGGAGACACACTCCGTGAACTGGCATGGAGAGGCCGCTCCATCGAGCGGCCGTTTCCATGCTATACCACTAACGACCCGCCGACACGGTCGTTAAGTGGTTAAATTTTCACACTGAAATCAAGCAAACAAATCTGATTGACTGTGGCTCCATCCGCTTTTCTGAATTTGGGCCCCAGTCACCCATTGACCAACTGTACCATGTTCAGTGTAAGAATGACAGCAATTTAAATATTCCCCTTGAAAATCAATAGGTGAATTTTGATTGGCTGTTGTAGGCTTCACCCACTTTCCTGAATATCAATCCTAGTCACCCAGTGACCAGCTGTTGCCAAGTTTGAGGACCCTGCCATTAACTAAGTCTAAGAATGACTGTAGTTTACATTTTCCTATGTAAAATAATTGGCTGAAATTTGATTGGCTGTTTTATACTCTGCCCACTTTCCCTGAATTTTTCACCAAGAGACCAACTATGCCAAGTTCTGGGACTTTGGCTATAATACTGTGAGAATGGCAACCTTGTCAATTTTCCCATTGACGTCAATGTGGGGCGGGGTATGTGAGGAAAACAATGATCTCAGCCAGCACTCAGCCAAGTCAATCTGCCAGGTAGATCCTTCGCTAACGTGCCAAGGAGTATTGGGGCCACTCTACATATCCTACATTCTCAGCATAGGCGGCGTTATCGACCTTCTCGTGTGTGTGTCAGATTAACAAAGAAAAAGTTATATACTTACCTTAGTAGGCAGCACGGTGGTGTAATGGTTAGCTCTCTCGCCTTGCAGCGCTGGGTCCCTGGTTCAAATCCCAGCCAGGGCACTATCTGCAAAGAGTTTGTATGTTCTCTCTGTGTCTGCGTGGGTTTCCTCCGGGCACTCCAGTTTCCTCCCACATTCCAAAAACATACGGATACGTTAATTGACTCCCCCTAAAAATTGGCCCTAGACTACAGTACTTACACTACATAATATAGATATATGGCAATGGTAGGGATTCGATTGTGAGCTCCTTTGAGGGACAGTTAGTGATATATATATATATACATTGTACAGCGCTGCGTAATATGTTGGCATTATATAAATACTAAATAATAATAATAGTAGAGGGGAGCATCTGGATAATGAGGAAGCTGCTGCTTCCCCCATCCCTTTCCCTGTTCTAGCGTTGGGACCACAAGGCCTTGATGCATATGTTTGCACGGCCATGCTTGTACAAATGCGGCTGCACTGCGAAGGCGCAAGACACCTTGCATTAGCACGGAGCCACGTGTGGCGTTTTCTGCCATGCACGACCTGCTCTGCGCTACTGGGCAGGTGTGAGGCATCAGTGCACCTATGCAGTGTGGGAGTGTAGCTGGATACCTTCACAGGGTCCTGGGCAGCAGTGGTGGTCTGGAGGTGGACTTGGGACTATTCAGGTAAGTATCTGACTTAAAGAGAATCTGTACTCTAAAATTCTTGCAATAAAAAGCATACCATTCTATTCATTATTTTCTCCTGTGCCCCTCTGTGCTGTTTCTGCCACTCCCTGCTGCAATCCTGGCTTGTAATTGCCATTTTTATGCAGTTTTTACAAACAAAAGACATAGCAAGTGATAGACTAAGAGTAGCTCAGTGTGTGAGTCATACAGAGTGTGCAGGGGGCCTGGAGAGGGTGTTTATAGCTTCTAGCCAATCACAAGCAGCACAGCACATTCCAGCCTGACTGCCTCAGCCCAACAGAGGAGAGAAGATTAGATCATATAACAGAGATAATACAGCCACTGTGCAACTAGAAAAGGCTGCAGTTAGACAGACCACATTAGAACAGGTATAGAAACTTATAGGATAGAAGAAATAAGGATGAATATTTTGTTACAGAGTCTCTTTAAAGTCACAGGTTTGCTTGAATCTGATGTGTGTGTGTAGGATGGCTTTAAGATGATTTTTTTGCCTACCCCATGTCAGCAGCGCTACAAATGTATAATAATTAAATACCTCCCTAAAAACCACCAACAACAATAACAATTAAATAATACATTGCAACAACAATTACCCGTTCACACTGCACGCGTTTCCATATGCGTTTTGGAAACGCGTGCGGGGGGCCGACACGCAGGACATCAGACATTGCATAGAGTGCAATGTCTGATGTTCACACAGCATGCGTTCCGGACCTGTGCGGTCCGGGAACGCATGCTGCACGCAGATTTTACAAAAACGCGCGGCTGTCCCATTCACTTTTCAGTGATGGGATCAGCCACGCAACGCATACGAACGCGGATGGCGTGCGTTCGTACGCGTTGCGGTCCGCATGCGTTGCGGTCCGCACTTTGTAGTCTGAACGGGCCCTAACTATAATATGCCACTTTAGGGGGTTCCCCTTAAACATGTTGCTATGCAACTGCATAATTTGCAGTTAAATCTACATGACAGCAGTCAAGTGAAAAGGTTCATTAGCAGGATTATTTTTAAACGCCACTGTTATTACCTTAAATATCGTGGGGCGGAATGATTTTTGGATTGTACTGTAGAAATCTTGCAAAGAGACTTAAAGCGGACCCAAACCAAACATTGTTTTTTAATGCAAAATATTTAGTTGCACCACTCTGACACATACAAAGATAGATAAACACTCCTTCAAGCCTATGAGCATTTCAGTGCATGCTTTTTACCCTTCTCTTTTCATAGCTAGGGTTATACTGGGGTCAGCCATTAGCAATTCCTCCTTTGCCGGACACCTCCTACTCCACCAGTCTGCCGGATTCTGTCCCGGCAATATGAAAGGAAGGGAGGGGTTCCTCCAATAAATGTAAACTATTTTATATTTGTCATCATGCAGCTGCAAAAAGGCTGCTATTTATTATTATAAATTAGAAAATCTTGTATTTTTAATTTGGGTCCACTTTAAGCGGACCTAAACTCAGAACTTCCTCTCTGCTCCAAAAGATAAGCAACAGCATAATAACCTTTAAGAAAAAAAACTTTTCTTTGTTGCAGCTGATACAAATCCTGCAAGGAATCTACAGTGTATCTACTTCCTGCTTTCATGTAAGCAGACATATTGTTAACATCCTGTGCTTACCATTTAGCTTCTCTGCTGTGGCAGTCAGCTGAGAGGTGAGAGATCAAATTGCAACTTATGATTAATCACAGATGAGGAGGAATTAGACCGGCTAAACTCTCTAAATACATACAGGGTGCATTTATCTGAGTTTTCCTTCTGTCCTGTGCAGATCTACTTTAAATATATGGTTGTGCGTGACATGAAAGCCAGGGGGACTCGAATATTTCTCGTGTCACTGTCTTGGAACTGGTAGTATGTGTCACTTGGGTGCTTGGGAGACATGGGCACTTCTTTACAGCTTCTAATTTTATATCTCCTGTACACTCCCAAGCCCAGGGGAGAGATAACTGTGTGTCTCTACAACACAGACCACTCAAAGGCTTCATTGGAGAGAAGCTTGCCCTTGGCAGGCTAGGAATGTCTCAAGCAGATAGCAGGTTGTAAACTGACACTGTGAAGCCTGGGGCAAGGTGAGTTACCGTAGAACAAGCTTTGGGAGGACAGAGGTATTTGCCTCTCCCATTTTCTAGCCAGCAGCTCAAGAACTGCATAGTTTCTGAAAGACGGAGGGAATGTGTCAGAATAGGTGACAAAAAGGTGTTGACCAAGCTGGGAAAGAAAAACAAAACCTGGTAGGATGATCGCTTTGGAAGTGAAACACCCACAGCAGTTTCTCCATATATATAGAAGCTGAAGACCACACTCTTCATCCACACACTCTGCCTTTCACACACATTGCCTAGATCAGAGCAAGCCTACTAACACATCCACCATGCAGTTTAGTTCTTCCTCTTATCAGGGCTCCAGCTCTGGCTTTGGCAGGGCCGGTGGCAGCAGCCTTAGCTTTGGTGGTGGAGCCGGTGGTGGAGGCTATGGTGGTGGAGGCTATGGTGGTGGATCCAGTGGTAGCTTTTCTTACAGCTCTTCTGGTGGTGGATATGGGGGAGCTGGTGGCTTTGGGGGAGCCGGTGGCAGTGGCTTTGGGGGAGCTGGTGGCTTTGGGGGAGCTGGTGGCTTCGGGGGAGCAGCATCTGGGGGTAGCTTTAATGTGAGTGAGAAGCAGACCATGCAGAACCTCAATGACCGTCTGGCTAACTACCTGGATAAAGTGAGGGCCCTGGAAGCTGCCAACAATGAACTGGAGATCAAGATCCGTGAGTGGTATGAGAAGCAAACTGGAGCTGGAGTTGGTGTTGGAGGCAAAGATTACAGCAAATACTATGACATCATTGCTGATCTGAGGGCAAAGGTACAGTGCAGCTATCTTTAGAAGTTCTTATACATTATATGTAGAGTATACACATTATACAAATAACGGCAAATAATGAATTAGACTTTGTAACAGATATGATGAAACAAGAATATGCATGGTGTTTTTTTTCGTGTTTTACAGTTAAAGGGCAACTGAAGCAAGAGTGATGTGGAGGATGACATTTATTTCCTTTTTAACAATGCACATTGCCTGGCTCTCTTGCTGATCCTCTGCCTCTAATACTTTTAGCCATAGACCCTGAACAAGCATGCAGCAGATCTGGTGTTTCTGACAGTATTGTCAGATCTGACAAAATTAGCTGCATGTTTGTTTCTGGTGTTATTCAGACACTTCAGCAGCCAAATAGATCAGGCAATGTGTATTCTTCTCACTTAAGTTCCCCTTTAAGAAAAAATTGGGAGGTAATGAGGCTGATTAATAAAGACAGGTGGACAAAAAAACTGGAGCAGGTGCCTTGAGTAACCAATAGGAGTCATTTATTAATCATCTGCTGAAACCTGATTGGTTGCTCTTAGCAGCTGATTTGCCATTGCTCCAAAGGCACTGGTCTTGATAAATCAGGCACAATGTGTAAGCTAAGCTAACATCAATAATGGGGGACATTTATATCAGTGTTTTACTTTTAGCCACTTTTTAGATTCTACTTGTTGGTCTCTTTTCACTTATTTATAAAGGGCTAGAAGTCAACTTTTTATAACTTAATTTGCCGCAGAAAAGTAATTTTTCTAAAATGCTGGAAAAGGCAACATCATTGAAATGTTGTAAAACTGGTGAAATGAAGCGTGCCTGAAATGCCTTAAATTGGGACCTGAAAGAAAATGCAATATAATGTGTTACTTATTTTAATATAATATTGACAGGTCACCTCCAACGCACACAGTACTAGCTGCAGTGTCACTCCAGGCCTGCACTGAGAGTAAACCAGCTACAGTGTGTGCTGATGCCGGTTTTGAATCCCTGTTCTGAGCCTTTAAACTCCTACTAACTACTTCTAGGTTTTCCTTCCTTTCACGCTCCACTGCTTATGCAGTTCATATAACAACTCAGCACACCCTGTATCTGGAGGAGCATGAGCCACATATTGTACAAGCAATACAATATGCTACTATTGTAAAACAAAGCTAACATCAGTAATGAAAGTACACTGGAAAAATTGGTCACTGCCTCACTTTAAAATATTTGTAGATGTAAAAAAAAAAAGGTGTATTTAAGTTGTTGTGAAACAACAACAACAAAAAAACTCTTTAGGAAGAAATATATATTACCACCCTTTCTTACCTTGGTACTGAACAGAAGTTTTCTTGTAATTGGCATGAGATTACAAGCAGTTATAAATCAGTTATTCCCAATTTAATTTTTGGCACTTTTGTTTTGTCTGGTGAAAAACAAATTATAGGAGTACGATGGTAGAAAGGAAAAAAAAAAAAGATAAGATGAAGTAACTGATGGAGGGATTTTGTGCACCAAAACCCTTGCCTGCAATAGAGGTAGAGATTCCAGACAACAGGCAGATGATCTAGCTGAGCATCTCAACCAAAGTGATAACTGGGTGTATCCACACACTAACAGCTCAGCTTTTATGCAAATAACATTTTGGGTGTGGCACTTACCAAACAGTGCACTGTTGCCTTGGTTGCAACAGCTTGTGTACCACGGATACAGTACATAGGAGGGAGGCTCTGCAGCTCTCTGCTTATGCAAAAACATCCACTTTAGTGAATATATAGGAAACAGTACAGAAAGTTCACGCTTATCGAACCTGTATACAGTCCTTAATTATAGACCTTGCCACTGATATTCCAGGTTATATGAAAAGTATTAAAAATAAGCTAAAAAGAAAAGTAATGTTATGATCAGTAGCCTAAACCACAGCAGTGTGTGATTATTGAGGGTGGGGGGACCTTTAAAGCTCAGCTTGATGAAGTAGTTTGGGTGTTGCCCTGAGTTTTCATTTCCCGAACAACCAGGACACCAGTGGTGGTATCTTCTTGAGAACTTGGAGATGAGTGAATTCTTCACCATTTCATCGTATTATTCATAGTGGAACTTTTTCAAAAAGCATAAAAGTCATTAAACAGCATAATAACAATGTCTCTCTTTCCTTCAGATCTTCTCTGCCACCATTGACAACTCTCGCATTGTCCTGCAAATTGACAATGCCAGGCTGGCTGCTGATGACTTTAGACTGAAGTAAGTCTATTTAATTGTTATTTCAAATAGCTAATGATTATTTTTTTTTAATAATAGTTAGGACCTACCTTGGTCATAAACCCCCCCACCCCCACCCCCCCCCAACCCTGGTTTGTTTTAACCAATAGACACCTGTAAAATCAATTATATTTGGCATAGGCGGGTTTTTTTTAGACTCATTTTATTTCTATTTTTACCAAGGTATGAGAATGAGCTGGCTCTTCGCCAGAGCGTGGAGGCTGACATCCATGGTCTCCGTAAAGTCCTGGATGAGCTGACTCTGTCCAGAGGAGACCTTGAGCTCCAGATTGAAGGCCTGTCTGAAGAGCTGGCCTACCTCAAGAAGAACCATGAGGAGGTGAGTAACATGGTGGTAATAGGTTTTGCCAGAAATTGATTTACAGAGGGCATAAGCTGCTTCCATAAGTCATATAGGGTCTCCAGAATCTTTGGAAAGGGAGTAATAACATTAACCACAAGTCCAGTGGTTTAACACCATGAAGCCTACTTTTCACAACAGTAATGCACATGAAGTTTTTGCACTAGCTCAACGTTTTCCCCTTGTCAATCATAAACATTGTCATGAGTTGAGTTCCCATTGCTGTTAGGAATTAAAATGTATGAATAGTTTCCCAGAGCGTTTCTACCTCAACCGCCTCCCCATTATATAAGTTGATTAAAACATACCGGTATTTGTAAATAAAAATAGATATCAAACTATGTTATGTGACCCCAAATCCATAGTTCACAACCTCAGCAAAGTTCACAAAAAGTTTGTGTAGGTGGTTCCCGAGTCCTCTGCAATTGTCAAGGACCCCTCTCCACCCAGAGCCAGGACAAGGTCCTCCAGCGCCCAAGGCTGAGACACCAAAGTGCGCCCCTCCATCCCTCCCACTCCAGCCATCACACACGGATTGCTATTAGACTGAGAGGCGCCCCAGAACCCCCAACACCCTTATCTCTAGTTATCTGGCTTGCAGTCACTGCCATGTATACCCTTGGAGGCTGGAGCCTCTCTTGCCTCTGCCTCGGCCCAGCCCTGTCTCCACCTACCCGTTGTGAACTGCCTATATCTCTCTGCCCTATTCACAAGTTATTTATAGGAGGTATCAGTCCAAAAAATGTCCCCCTTCCCCCCGGGTCTACTCACCCGGTGCTTCCTCCAGCCCCTTGCAGCTGACATGTCCTACGCTGACAGCTAAGCTCGCAGCCACCAGACTGGGGTCCCCAGCGGTGCAGCAGAGACGACCTCGAAGTTACCCTCTGCACCATGGGATATGTAAGCTCCAAGGGGCTGGAGCAAGCCCCAGGTAAGTAGAATGGGTGGGGGAGGTTTTTTTGACTGATGACTCCTTTAAGAAAAAATCAAAAAAGGCTTATGAGGAGATAGGAAGCGGAGAAAAGCCCCTTTAGTAACGTGTTTGAATTTTAGCCTGGTAAGTTTAAAGGCTAGGTTCCCATTATGTGCACTATAATGCATTTTGATGGACCACGCAGTGGTTGAAGATTGCAATGATTTTCTATAGGCCAGCTCACATTGACCCAACATACTATTGTCTTTTGTGGTCTGTCATTGCAAAATCCAATTAGATTGCATTCTGGGCTGGATTTGTACTCTTTACCATCCAAGGCCTCTGTCAGCAGCTGCTCCCCTTCAGTATAGTTAGCCAGATAACTCCTCCCCCCTCCAGTATAGATAGACAGATGACCTTTCCCCTCCCTCCAGTATAGGTAGCCCATTGACCCTTCTCTCTAGTATAGATGCCCTAAGCCATGGCCTATGTGGCCTTGGCTTAAATCCAGCCCTGATTGCATTGCTGAAGAAGAATGGCATGCATCTGCTCCCAGTGTGTTTTGATAGATATGATTGGGGTGTACATTGGTGATACTCTGCACCAAGTGCTCTGATCCTACTTTTATTCAATAATGACTTCCATTAATAATATGGAAACACAGAGTCATTGAACATAATGAGCAATTGTGTTCATGGCCACACACACAAAAAGAAAAGAAAAAAAGATATCAGGAGTATAACTAAATTTTTCTCCTTGCTCCAGTGTTTCTGCAGAGTCCCACATTCTATTTAGTCATTTGTACCTTTGTTTCTTCGAGCTACTCATAAACAATAGCATGTGTGGATTTGGTGTAATTTTTACAAAGTGAAATATCTTCTCTATTAATATTTAGGAAGTTTCAGTTGCAAGAAGCAGCGCTGCCGGCACAGTCAACGTGGAGATGGACGCAGCACCAGGAATCGATCTCACTAAGATTCTGAACGACATGAGAGCTGACTATGAAGGCCTGGCTGAGAAGAACCGCAGAGAAGCTGAGGCGTGGTTTGCCCAGAAGGTAATGAAGAACTTACAAAGACTGTTTGCACTATGCAGGGTGTTCCCTGCACAACCCTGCATCGGGCAACACATACCTTGGCAATGTTTTGTATGCGCTCTGAAATATTTAGCAAACTGAGATCCAAGGTAAAAATTCCAGATTATGCAGGAGGTTAGCTAGCATGCTTATCATGCCTGTATATTTTCCATCACACGTCATTAGTAACCTGACTAGATATAATGTATCATAGAGATTTTAGCCCCAGGTTTTGTGGGTCCGTTATGTTCTTCGGTGTCCTCCAACCATAGCAAATCAACTTCAGCCTTTTGGCTCAAAAATCCTATGTTGGATTATGGATGAACAGTAAGAATTTGGTTTGAAGACTTAATTGGACCAAACTGGACCAACGTGATGTTTTTACTTTTTCAGAGCTCTGAAATCAAGAAAGAGATCACAGGAAATGTGGAACAGGTGCAGACAAGCAAGAGTGAAATCTCCGACCTCAGACGAACCCTCCAAAGCTTAGAAATTGAACTCCAGTCACAGCTGGCAATGGTAAGTCATGTGTTTTCATTCATATATAACCTCTTTACATTAAAGGCCAGCACACAATTCACTTACACCTCATTTACATGGGAGGTGTGCTCGTCAAATGGCAAACTCAACTTTGATCATTTTTTAGAAGAAATCTATTGAGCATAGACCGACCCACAAGTGTTGCACTGCTCAATGCAGTTCAGTACTTGTAGCCATTGATCCCTACGACTCAGAAACAATAGAAAGTGGACTGATCAGATATGTTGGGTCAACGGATATCCAGTAGATTCCATAAAAGTAATTGCATGACTGGAAATTGGTTGGAGAGATCAATATGTGTATGGGCAGCTTAAGTGCTCACATTAAAGGACTTGAGAGGTGGGGCCCAACTCATATTTTAGAGGAGAAGTTCTACTTTTAATGTAAACTAAGCAGTGTCTAAGTAGAGAGTATCCAGTATGGAGGAACATCAGAAGTTGCATAGAGAGCAATGTTTGACATTGAATGGGGTCAGCAGCATCCCTAAGGATGCAGGTGGCCATGTATTGTACAATGCACAGCCACCTGCATCATTCACCATATGTAAATGACCCCTAAGGAAATTCCAAAAGGTTGTGTATGTGCACCCACCTTCCCCTGTCCTCAATGCACATTGACAAAAAAAATGGACAAGTTCTAATAGAAGAATAATCATCTGACCAGAAAGTGGTGGGATATATCAGGAAACGCAGAATGCCTGTAGTCCAGAGGTTGAACCAGTAAACATTGAGGAAGGTCCCACATTCATCTCAAAAACTCAACGGACCAAACAATGGTATAAAGTACTTGTAGAATGGAACAGAACTATATTTTTTCTGTTATTTTCTATTCCAAATATTAGAAACAATCCCTGGAACAAACCCTGGCTGAGACAGAAGGCAGATTCGGTGCACAACTCCAGCAAATCCAGTTCTCCATCAGCTCACTCGAGGAACAGCTCCTGCAACTTAGATCAGACATGGAACGCCAAGGTCTTGAATACAGAGAACTGCTGGACATCAAGACCAGACTGGAGATGGAGATTGAAACATATCGCCGCCTGCTGGATGGAGAATTTGGGTAAGCACCAGCGATACCGGATAAAACATTACCAGGCATTGCCTTATTAAGTTTGATTAAGATTATAGTGATGATATTGTGAATAGAAATGCAGGGTATTGTGATGAAGACCTCTTTATCCTTGTGCAGTTGGGTGCATACAAGGCTTAGTTTGGGGGTGGGGTGGGGGGTGGGGAGAAAGCAGGAATAGAATTATTCTTACAGAGCCACTTACAGCTCAATAGTGGATCCTCTTCCAGTGAAATCTCAATTATAAAGACAACAGAGGTTAATAGGACACCTGAACTGAGTGGTATGTATATATATAGGCTGCCCTGTTTATTGCCTTTCAACCAATACCTGCTGACCTCTTTGGCTGCAGTAGTGTCTGAATCACGCACCTGAAACAAGCATGTGGCTTATCCAGTCAGACTTCAGTCAGAAACATCTAACCCGGATTCTTGTTCAGGGTCTATGGCTAAATGTATAAGAGGCAGAGGCTCAGCAGGACAGCAATGTGTATTGTTTTAAAGCAAAATACATTTTGTCGGCCTCCATTTCCCTCTCAGTTCAAGTGTCCTTTAAGTTACAAATCACACATACAGAGCCGGATCATTCACAAGGCAAACCCAGGCAGTTGCCTAGGGCCTGGAAAGAGTCTAGGGCCCTGCTGGATGCAAGGCCACCCCCCCCCCCCCCCCCCCCACCACCACCACCACCACCACCACCACCACCAAATCTTAGTAAAAAAGCAAGATGACCATCAGCAGTGGGCAAAATCTTACCTAGAGTCCCATTTCATTTAACCCTTTTCTGCACACATATGTAGCAGTCGATTAAATAGGAGCACCAACACCTGCTTTCCATGGACAGCTGCGATAAGGGAAAGGTGTAAGCTGAGGAGGACAACAGTTTGTTAAGCTAGCTAACTAGTGGGCGAGCTAATTCAGCAGCTGAAAGGGGGCAGGGGTTGTGCTGTCTAGGTAGGCCCTCAGGTCTAGGGGCTCTGATGCGATTGTAAATTCTACATCCCCGTTGCTTCACCATTGACTCTCGGAATGTGCAGGAGGTAGCCTCAGCCTGTCTGTCTCCTCCAAGTGGAATCCATCAAGGGGTCACGTGACAATCAAGAAGTCACATGCAGCTCCAGCAAAATGCATGCCCCCGCAATGTTTGCACCCTTTCACTTGCCAACCCCCTGTGAGTGACCCTCACAACCTGGAGGCCCATCTTGCAAGGGTCCTAAAACAAGTGTGGCCATCATGATTTTAACACCCATAACAAGTGTAGCTACAAAATGCTTGATCTGAAGGATGGTCCTATTTATAAGAGGGAGGGAAGAAGTGATTGGGGCCCCCTTACAGCTCTGGGCTCGCCTGCAGCCACAGGGACTGCTTCCCTTTAGTTACGCCCCTGGTCACATGACCGCAAGCCTTAAAGGGGAACTGAAGAGAGAGGTACATGGAGGCTGTCATGTTTATTTCTTTTTAATCAATACCAGTTGCCTGGCAGCCCTGCTGGTCTATTTCTCTGCAGTAGTATCTGAATAAAAACCAGAAACAAGCATGCAGCTAGTCTTATCAGATCTGACTTTAAAGTCTGAACCACTGAAACACCTGATCTGCTGAATGCTTGTGCAAGTGCTATGGTTAATAGTATTAGAGGCAGAGGATCAGCAGGGCTGCCAGGCAACTGGTATTGCTTAACCTGCCTGGCGTTCTATTAAGATCGCCAGGGAGGCTGCGGGAGGTTTTTTTTTTAATAAAAAAAAAACTATTTCATGCAGCCAACTGAAAGTTGGCTGCATGAAAGCCCACTAGAGGGCGCTCCGGAGGCGTTCTTCCGATCGCCTCCGGCGCCCAGAATAAACAAGGAAGGCCGCAATGAGCAGCCTTCCTTGTTTTGCTTACATCGTCGCCATAGCGACGAGCGGAGTGACGTCATCGACGTCAGCCGACGTCCTGACGTCAGCCGCCTCCGATCCAGCCCTTAGCGCTGGCCGGAACTTTTTGTTCCGGCTACGCTGGGCTCAGGCAGCTGGGGGGACCCTCTTTCGCCGCTGCTCGTGGCGGATCGCCGCAGAGCGGCGGCGATCAGGCAGCACATGCGGCTGGCAAAGTGCCGGCTGCGTGTGCTGCTTTTTATTTGAGCCAAATCGGCCCAGCAGGGCCTGAGCGGCAGGCTCCGGCGGTACTGGACGAGCTGAGCTCGTCCAGACCGCCCAGCAGGTTAAAAGGAAATAAACATGACAGCCTCCATAAACCTCACTCTTCAGTTCACCTTTTAAAAAAAATAACGGGTAGTTTCAACTATTTTTAAACTTTAGCATTACTGCTCATACAGCATAGTGTTTTGGCAGGGGGAGTTCAAGGAGCTAATTAAAATAATTCTCGAGCAGAGACTATAAAATGGGTAAGTATTACAGACTACCCAGCAAACTCATGGTGAACCAGAACTCCTAGGAGTATGTAAGGGGCTACAATGGTCCAAAAAGCCCTCTTTCTAAAATGTTACGCAAAACAAAAGTTTGCCATCTTAAAACAGAAGGTATTTGCAATCATTTAAGTTGAAATGAGCATATGTCGTCTCCCACCATGCATCACTGCTGAATGGCAACACAGAGAGAAATAAATAAGAGAACGGGAGAGAGAGTTTTTTCAAACCTCTTTCTACAAAACTAGAATAAAACATGTTCCCAGAAGTGGGATTGATATTATATATTATAATATGATGCGCTGATCAAAAACTTTTCTTTTTTTACCAGTGGCAGTGGCTCATCATTCTCATCATCATCCTCATCCTCCTCAGCAACCAGAGGTGCTGCCACAGCAGTTAGTACCACACAAGTCTCCTCGTCATCATCCACTACAAAGTCACAGACATCCTCTATCGACTCTAAAAAAGGTAACGTGCTATAATACTTGTGCAATGTCTGTTCAAACAAAAAATGTAAATGTGTCCCTAAGTAGGAGTTTCAGTAATCTCAAGGGGATCTTGCAAAACCAAACAACAGTTAGGGTGTCTATGGCCTACCAAAGATCTCAGCAACTTGCATCAGTGGACTGATCTAAGCTGACCAGAAACTGACAACTTGACTCAACTACTGATGCCCATGCTTCAGAAATGTACTTGTAAGCCGGCGGTACTGCCCCAAGTGGTACACAATTTGTGCCCCCCTCCCAACCCCAGTCATAGGCCCTTTCTCCTATAATAATAGGGAGCCTGAAGTGGTTCCCCCCCCCCCCCCCCAAGAAAAAAAAATTATACAGCCCGCCTGTATAGAAAGGTAGCCAAAGATGCACTCCCCAGTATAATCAGCCAAGATATCCCCCATATAGAAAGTCACTTCCCTCCATATAGGAAACCTATGAGTGTCACCCCGTATAGGTAGACACACCCCCAGTTTAGATAGCAAAGGTCTTCCCCAATATAGGTATCTGCCCCAGTATAGATAGCCAGGGTATCACGACAGTATAGGTTTCACGCCCAGTATAGATAGCTGACCCCTGTATAAATAGGCAAAAGTGTCCGCCCCAGTATAGGGCATTAATGTTAGTGGGGGTATGCAGCTTCCTGCTGCCTCCTCTAGTGGCGTCCCAAAGAGAGGAGAGCAGTGAACAGTCATCATGCTATACGCTTCAAATGCAGGCAATAAGCAATGAACTCACGTCCGAAGTATACTCCATGGTCACTGCGATACTCTTCCCTCTGTTCACATTGCCTATGAACTATTATCTGTCTGTGAGTGACAGGTAGACAGTGGCAGCCATACAAGCCATGGGTGGGTGAGGTCGCCTGGGCCAAGCAGCACCCCTTGTAAGATTATCCATGCGGTCAGATTATCTTTTAGGCAGGTTTTAAGAACTTGCCCTACTTCCATCCCAAATGATTTCAGTGATTGGCAAAACTTGATAGTGTAGCCAGATTATTTTCTAGGTTTAGGGTGACTTCAGTTAGACATAGAACATGACTTCGTAAAATGCGTTATTAATTCATTCAACCTTCATTTCAGACCCGACCAAAACAAGAAAGGTGAAGACCATCGTTGAAGAAGTGGTGGACGGAAAAGTTGTGTCCTCAAGAGTTGAAGAGGTTGAAGAGAAGGTGAACTAAAAAGAAAGGCTACGCTGAAGAAAGACCGCATCATGGACAAGAAAACGTGGTGATAGCTTGTGGTGGGGCACTTCTGCAATTCTTTTGCTCTGAATGAAAGAAACCATGGTGTCGTTTTTCTTTTCGATTCAATAAACCTCTCTTTGCATCATACTTAGTCCTTGAGTTGTTTCTGGTAAGAGTTATAATTATTACTATTTAGTATTTATACAGCGCTGATGTCTTCCGCAGCTCTGTACAGAGTATGTTGTCACTTAACTGTCCCTCAGAGGAGCTCACAATCTAATCGCCATCATAGTCATATGTCTATGTACAGTGTAAGTATTGTAGGACAATTAAAGTGGGGAAGCCAATTAACTTAACTCTATGTTTTTGGGCTGTGGGAGGAAATCTGAGTGCCTGGAGGAAGCCCACAAAGACATGGGTAGAACATACAAACTCAGTGCAGAGAGTGCCTTGGATGGAATTCGAACCGGGGACCCAGCGCTGCAAGGCAAGAGTGCTATCCACTATGCTACAGTGGTGCCCTGAGTTTGAAGACATTTTTTTTTTCAAATTCTGGTTTTTGAAGATAACCAAAGTCATTTTCTAGGAGAAAACAAACAATGACAAAATAAAATGTCAGTTAAGTGTTATTAATCAATCAGTCTTACGGCATTAGGATTTTGCATTAAAGTAACCTGATGTTATTACCTGATAAGGTAAACTATTGAATCCTATATAAGATTTTCCTGGAATTTAACTTTCCTATTTTGTGTTTAAAAGTTAAAGAAAACCTTTTTTTTTAACAATTTTATCATCTCGGGTGAATGATAACTTCGTTTTCACTATTATTCAGCTCCCATCCTTGAAATTTTCTTTACAAAACACAAACCAACCATAATTGTAAAATTCTACTTGTATTAAAAGTGTCCTATTAACTTGTGTCAACAATGCACATTTTGTTGATTTATCACATTGGGGGAAAAAAAACTCACCTTGGCCCATATGCAATTCACTTTTTCTCCTGCGTTTTCTCCTAGGAGAACATTTTTCAATTTTTATTTAAAATAACTTTCTGGCACTTATTAACTGAAAAAGCACTGCAACGTAGGTGAAAAGGTACTATCAAAATTATTTTTAGTATTTTCTTGCTTGCTGGTGGCTTAAAAGGTATTTTATTGACAAGTTTAAAATATCACCTAGGAGAAAAACTCAAGAGAAAAAGTGAACTGCATATGGGCCCTTTTATTTCAACTTACATCCAACTGTAAATGTGTATATACAAGTTGTATTTCTTTTTGAACCTGGAATCCCTACTCTGTACTACAGAATAATCAGGTATTTCCCCCTTCTGGCATGTGTAGCTGCCCAGGGCAGGAACACTTGGTACTTATTTTCCACATCTGCACCAAATGACTGGCAGCAGCTTTGGCCCCTCAATCCGAGATTTTCTATTAGGAAGTGGCTGCCTGTATGTTTGTATAGTACACACAAAAAAGGTAAGCAAACTAAAATAATGTTTGCTATTAATTCATGCTAAGGAGTAGAGCTAAACTGAAGGGATTTTTTTTTAGGTATCAAAAACACTGAACTGTCGAAGTAATTTCACCTTAGAACAGGGGTCAGGAAACGTTTTGGCTGCGTGAGCCATAAACGCCACATTTTTTAAAATGTAATTCCGTGAGAGCCATACAATATGGTTCAAACTGGCACAGTGTGCATGCGCAGCAGAGGGCTCACGTCCCTGTTGCCATGGTGAGGTGTATACAATTGATGCTCCAGGCAGCGGAAGTGTCAGACACGACTTCAGCTTCTCTTGGGTTTCAGCAGCATCAGCAATTTCCTCAAGAGCCAGACAGGAGAAATACTGACTAAGGCCTGGTGCACACCAAAAACCTCTAGCAGATCCGAAAAATGCTAGCAGATTTTGAAACACTTTTTCTTCTTTTTCTGTAGCGTTTCAGCTAGCATTTTGCGGTTTTGTGAAGTGTTTTTGGTGTAGTAGATTTCATGTATTGTTACAGTAAAGCTGTTACTGAACAGCTACTGTAACAAAAAACGCCTGGCAAACTGCTCTGAAGTGCCGTTTTTCAGAGCGGTTTGCGGTTTTTCTATACTTAACATTGAGGCAGAAACGCATCCGCAATCCAAAATCTGCAGCAGCCCGGGAGTATGCGTTTCTGCAAAACGCCTCCCGCTCTGGTGTGCACCAGCCCATTGAAATACATTACCCTAGCGGATCTGCACCCGCAAACGGATCGCGAACCGCTCTGGTGTGCACTAGGCCTGACAGCTTGTACAATTAGCTAGCTGACTTGGGGGATGATTCACTTTGTAGGACGAGATCCCCACACTTTGGCCAAATAGTATTAAGTGACAGGCAGCATATTGGGCCAAACAAAGTGCATATTGGGCCAATCAAAGTGCAATGTCTCTAGACCTGTCAGGATCCAGAGTGGGACAATTGGAGCAGCCGTTAGTTTTGGGGAGCGTGAGTAAGTTAGTAGTGCATGCTACAGCAGTAGTGTGCCTACTCTGAAAATGTTACTTGCTCTGCCACAATAAGCTGCGCCGCTTGAGAAGTGCAGCTTAGTTTATCAACCCCTACTGATTTGTCTATGAGCCAGATGTAGCAATCAAAAGAGCCACATCTGGCTGCCGAGCCACAGGTTCCCTACCCCTGCCTTAGAACATGCATCAAAAACTAAAGGATTTGGGAATGAATGACCTTTCCTAGTAGTGTGTAAGTACTTTTGCAGTCAGGTTCAAAATCATAATTGCATTTTGGAGACTATGCAGGGCCGGTTCTCTCATGAATTAAAGTGAAACACTTGCATCAGGCACAGAGATTACAGAGGTGGCATGTTTGTACTGTGTGTTTACACTAACAGCATGCAGTCAGAGTAGGAGGAGAATCAAGAAGAGAGCGAGCAAGGTGAACAGGTCATCATTGGGGAAAAGCAGCTTGTTGTGCTGTGTGAGGAGTCTGACACTGAGTGTGTGTGTGGGCGGGGGGCAGGAGAGCAGCAGTGTTTCATTTGACTTGCACAGGAGAAGGGAGGAGGTGGCACTGCTGTCCTGAATGGAGGACGGACGGCCGACTGGCTGAGGTGAGCAGTTTGCTTGACACAGACTCACAGCAAGCCAGTGTGTTATTGTGTTGAGCTGCAGTATGTCATGTCTCAAGTTGCTGCATATGCTCCCTTGCTCACTGAGAACATTAAATGAAGCAGAGTGAATTATCGGGTGCTGTACAAACATTCCAAATATGGGGGGGGGGGGGGTGCAGGAGGAGCGCATCATCACATGCAAAAAGCCTACAGCCCTGAGAATATGGTGATGCTGAGTAAACCAACAGCAGTTCTATTAGAGCCTACGGTTAGCCCTTTCACCTTTGCTCAAGGCACACAAACAAGCTTAAACAAGATTTGTTGCTGCACAAATGTTTGAGCAACCTCCTCAAATACCAATATCAAATATCAGATGGTGTGTTTAGATCTGTTACACAAACCTGAATTAAATTAGCACAACACAATTTTTCCTATCTAAAAAACACATTAAAACCTAACTTTTAATACATTCGATTAAAATGCCTGTCCCTGCAGATATCTCAATACTATTCGGCGGAGGGGAATTAGGAATCCTTGAAAACCATGCATAGTATTATGGTCCTTGGTTTTCCCAGACTGATATAACAACTACATGCTATACACACTCATCACCCCACCACAACCCAACATGTTTCACTCCTTTAAAAAAGAGGGGCTTCATCAAGGGCAAATATAGAAGTGCAAGGTGCTACCAGGGTCAATACATAAAGTGAAGCGTCAAGAAAAATAAAAAACAGAGATGCAAATCTGCAGCATAGCCTCACGGCTATCTGTGCAGGCCAAAATAGTATTAAAGCGGAATATAACCCTGCATTTCAACTTTGCTCTAAAACATTATTTACAGCATATTATATGCAAAAAGCATTTTTTTTTTACTAGACCAGCATTGGAAGGGTTAAACACAGAGGTTTAAAGTTCCGTGGAGAGATATGCAGAAGTTCAGATTGTTACATTCTATTTAGTTAAATGTATCTATTGAGAAATGTTACACACTCTTTGGCTGTCCTCCAGCTCCTTCTCAGTCAGAGAGATGAGTCACATTCAACACTTAGATACATTTATGTAAACAAAATGTATCTATGTAAGCTTCGGATGCGTCTGCAGAAATCTCCAGGAACTTTAAAGCCCTGTGTAACCCTTCCAATGCTGGTCTAGTAAAAAAAAAATGCTGGTTGCATATAATATACTGTAAATAATGTTTTAGAGCAAAGTTGAAATGCAGGGTTATATTCCGCTTTAAGATATCTGCAGAGACAGGCATTTTAATCAAATCTATTAAACGTTAGGTTTTAATATGTTTTTTAGATAGGTAAAATTGTGTTTTGCTGTGTTTAGATCTGTAACTGAAGGTTTGCTTCATTATCTACATAGGGACATATACTTTGGAGAAACAATGTTCTTGTAGAACAATCAGGGCCACATTTCTGGAAAGGCTACAAAGGTCGGGGCCTTGGGGGGCTACTGCCCAAGGGAGTGGCAGCATAAGAAAGAGGTCTTTCTGCAAACGGAGGAGGAGGCTTCGAGTAGAACAGGAATTTTGGAAATTGGGAACAACACATGGAAGAGAGGGACTGCTGCACATGGAATGCGAGTCATAAGAAAGTTGGCAAAGGGGTGGAAAAACTTTAAATCTGACCTTTAGTACAATCAATATAAAACAATTATAACAAAAGTACATTGCATCCTTAGAAACTCCAGCTAACTCATAGGCTAGCAAGAAAAACCCTTGAAAGGTGTGTGCCAGCCAGTGTGCTTTTAAAGGATACCACAACTGACATGTGGCATAATGAGATAGACATGGGTATGTACAGTGCCTAGCACACAAATAACTATGCTGTGTTCCTTTTTTTCTTTCTCTGCCTGAAAGAGGTAAATATCAGGTATGTAAGTGGCTGACTCAGTCCTGACTCAGACAGGAAGTGACTACAGTGTGACCCTCACTGAGAAGAATTCCCCCCTTTTTTATCTCTTTCTTGCTCTCAGAAGCCATTTTCTTCTAGGAAAGTGTTTTATAGTTGGAATTTCTTATCAGTGAAGGTCAGTTCAGCAGCACAGAAGGACCACGGCAACATACTGGTGGTAGTAGTAGCAGCACAGCGTCATAGTGCTGGCCAAAAAATTAAATGCACCCGGTGACCCGGGCAGTGTGAACGCAGAGTGTAGTAGCGACTGAGTCAGGAGGACAAAGCGGGCGGTCAGTTCAGCAGCAGCAGCACAGTAGTAGTAGCACAGCGTAATAGTGCTGGCCAAAAAATTAAATGCACCCGGCGACCCGGGCAGTGTGAACGATGAGTGTAGTAGCGAATGAGTCAGGAGGACAAAGCGGGCGGTCAGTTCAGCAGCAGCAGCACAGTAGTAGTAGCACAGCGTCATAGTGCTGGCCAAAAAATTAAATGCACCCGGTGACCCGGGCAGTGTGAACGCAGAGTGTAGTAGCGACTGAGTCAGGAGGACAAAGCGGGCGGTCAGTTCAGCAGCAGCAGCAGCACAGTAGTAGTAGCACAGCGTCATAGTGCTGGCCAAAAAATTAAATGCACCCGGTGACCCGGGCAGTGTGAACGCAGAGTGTAGTAGCGAATGAGTCAGGAGGACAAAGCGGGCGGTCAGTTCAGCAGCAGCAGCACAGTAGTAGTAGCACAGCGTCATAGTGCTGGCCAAAAAATTAAATGCACCCGGTGACCCGGGCAGTGTGAACGCAGAGTGTAGTAGCGACTGAGTCAGGAGGACAAAGTGGGCGGTCAGTTCAGCAGCAGCAGCAGCACAGTAGTAGTAGCACAGCGTCATAGTGCTGGCCAAAAAATTAAATGCACCCGGCGACCCGGGCAGTGTGAACGCAGAGTGTAGTAGCGACTGAGTCAGGAGGACAAAGCGGGCGGTCAGTTCAGCAGCAGCAGCACAGTAGTAGTAGCACAGCGTCATAGTGCTGGCCAAAAAATTAAATGCACCCGGCGACCCGGGCAGTGTGAATGCAGAGTGTAGTAGCGACTGAGTCAGGAGGACAAAGCGGGCGGTCAGTTCAGCAGCAGCAGCACAGTAGTAGTAGCACAGCGTCATAGTGCTGGCCAAAAAATTAAATGCACCCGGTGACCCGGGCAGTGTGAACGCAGAGTGTAGTAGCGACTGAGTCAGGAGGACAAAGCGGGCGGTCAGTTCAGCAGCAGCAGCAGCACAGTAGTAGTAGCACAGCGTCATAGTGCTGGCCAAAAAATTAAATGCACCCGGCGACCCGGGCAGTGTGAACGCAGAGTGTAGTAGCGACTGAGTCAGGAGGACAAAGCGGGCGGTCAGTTCAGCAGCTCAGAAGGAGGACCATGGCAACTTACTGGTAGTAGTACCATAACACCAAAAAATTAACCAAGGTAGGCACTAGGCAGGTAGTAAATGTCTTTATAAAGGCAGGCATAGTTAACAACAGCACATGCAGCAGCCACTTCATGTCCCCCTGTGTCCGACAATAGGGGCCAGGAACTCACCTTCCACCCAAGCCTGGTTGATTTTCAGGAAGGTGAGTTTGTCCACAGAGGCGTGGGAGAGCCGAGAGCGCTTCTCTGTGACCACGCCACCGGCCGCACTAAAGCATCTCTCTGAGAGGACACTGGAAGGAGGGCAGGATAGGAGTTCCAGGGCGTACTGGGAAAGCTCGCTCCAGATGTCCAGTCTCTTGACCCAGTACTCCAAGGGGTCCACGGGGCTGTCGGTGTCAATGAGCCCGCTGGATGACCCCATATAGTCAGACACCATGGTGGTCAGTCGTTGCTTGTGCTGGTTGGTGGTGGATGCTGTGGCGGGCACCTCTGTTCTGGGCTGCTGCACTGCATACAGGCTCTTGCTTAGGCTCTTCAGGTCTCCGGGGCGCCAGTTGCTGCTGCTGCTGCTGGTGGTTGTTGTTGTGCTGCTAGTGGCAATGGCAGGCACCTCTTGCTGGCTTGGCAGAGCAGTTACAGTGGGGGTGGAAGGCTGGGGGAATGCTTCCAGTAGTCTGCGCACAAGGGCCTCCTTCAACTCCCTTGTGCGTTGCTCGGTGGTGGATGGCGTCATTAAGTCTCCCAGCTTCCCCTTCAGACGGGGATCAAGCATCAAGGTAATCCAGATGTCCTCCCTTGAACGCATCTGGATCACCCGGGGGTCCCTGCGAAGGCAGCGCAACATGTGCACAGCCATGGGAAACAAGTGGGCCCTGCCAGCAAGATCTTCCTCGTCCTCGCCATTGTCCCATAACGCATGCCTGTCCTCTTCCTGTGCCATGTCGTTGTCCTCCTCAAACCGCCATCCACGTACAACGCCTGCTGCACTCTGCTCCTCCTCCTCCTCCTCATTCAGGTTAGGGACCTCCAACTCTTCCACTACCTGCTGTGAGCCCTCCTCTGAGCTGGACTGTGCTGCCATCTGCTCCTGTTCTTCCAACTGCCTCAGGGCTTCATCCCCACGCTCAATTAAATTGTCCATTGCCTGCTCCAGTAGACAAACCAAGGGCACCCACTGGCACACAGAGGCCCGCTCCTCACTGACCATCTTGGTTGCCTCCAGGAAGGGACTCAGCACCAGGCATACTTGCTGCATCAGTGTCCACTGAGTGGCAGTAATCATGGGGACTTGCTGGTTGCTGGGGACACTTGGGTCTAGCATGTAGGCCCTAAGAGCCAGCCTGTGCTGACACAGCCGCTCCAACATGGCCAGAGTCGAATTCCAGCGAACTGGCATGTCGATGATCATCCGGTGTTGTGGCCTTCCATACTGCTGCTGTAAGGTGGACAAGAGTGCAGAGGCAGTGGCTGACAGGCGGAAAAAGCGTACCACCGCCCGGGCATCCTGCAGCAGCTCGCTCATCCCCTGGTAGGTGCGCAAGAAGCGCTGCACCACAAGATTGAGCACGTGGGCCAAGCAGGGGATGTGCTGGAGGTTTCCCTGCTGCACTGCTGCCACCAGGTTGGCCCCGTTATCGGCTGCCACATACCCCACTTCCAGGCCTCTGGGGGTCAGCCACCTCCGCTCCTGCTTCCTGAGGGCGGCCAGGACGTTGGTGGCCGTAAGCCTCTCCTTCCCCAGGGTCACCAATTTTAAAAGGGCTTGGCAGTGCCGAGGCTTGGCGCTGCTGCTGCCGAGGCGGGCTTGCTTTCCGGGTGCTGAGGGAGTGTCGTGACAGGACCCTTCTGCATCCCCCCTGATCCCGCGTGGTGGCACCACTAGCTGGGCTGATGCGCTCTTGTCCTCCCTCCCTTCCATCAGTGTCACCCAGTGGGCCGTAAAGGACAGGTAGCGACCTGTCCCAAATCTGCTACTCCACGAGTCCATGGTCACGTGGACCCGCTTGCCCACAGAGTAGTCCAGGGAACGGGCCACGATTTCCACCGCAAACTTGTGGAGTGCTGGGATCGCGCTCCTGCTGAAATAGTGGCGACTGGGGACTTGCCACTCGGGGATGCCAAATTGGAGCAGCGTCCGCATGGCGCTCCCCTCCTGCACCAGGGAGTAGGGAAGCAGCTGTGATGCCATGGCCCGGGCCAGCAAGCCATTTAGTTTGCGGATCCGCCTGTGGCTTGGAGGCAGAGGCTTGGTCAGACCCTGAAAGGTGTCGCTCAGCAGGGTCTGACGACGCTGGGATGCAGGGGAGACAGAGGAGAGAGACGAACACTGGCTGCCAGCCTCAATGTCTGTGTCCTGAGCAGCCGAGGTGGAAGAGCGCTTGCGTGCTACTACTGCTGCTGCTGCTGTGGGGGATTCACGACCCTGAGGGAGGGATGATGCTGCTGCGCTGGTGGGCCTTCTGCTCTCAGGAACCCCTGCCAGCAGTGCCTGCTTCCTCTTAAAGTCCGCATACTCGCGGCAGTGGCGGCTTCTCAGGTGGCCCTGGAGGGATGAGGTACCCATCTTGCTCAGACTTTTCCCACGGCTCAATCTTTTGCTGCATAACCTGCACACCGCATACCTTTTGTCATCAGTACATTCCTCAAAGCAATCCCACACTGGTGACTTTAATTTACTGCGGCCCCCACTAGCAGAGGGTGCAGCGGAGCAATGTGTGGTAGTAGTTGCCGGGGGTTGCATGGTGGTGGTGCCGGCTGAAGCAGTGTCCTGTCTACTTCCTCCACGCCCACTGCTGCCGATGCCCCTGCCCCTGCCTGACATATGGCGATATCCTTGCCTAGGCCGAGGTGACTCGTCATCCTGCTCTGACCATTCTTCCACGGACTCAGCAGGCTGCACATAGTTAGGGTCCACAACGTCATCATCAGCAGCATCATCATAATCCAGCTCTTCCTCTGACTCCCCCGCCTCCTCTTCTGTCCCTACATCCCCAGACACAGACCCCTCTTCTTCATCACCAGAACTCAACAACGCTTGTGATTGTGGCCCGATCTCAATCTCTGCCACATCAGTCCCCAGTAAGTCCTGTGCTTCTTGCATCAGCAGGTTCCCAGATGCCGGACTGAGGGACAGAACGCTGTCATCCTGGGAGGGCTGCTGACCAGTGGATGCTGGGGTGGATGTCACAACAAGCGTGGGATGTTGGCTGCTGCTGCTACTGCTTAGAGTGGTGCTCACAGTAGAGGTCTGGGAGGAAGTCATGATGTCCATGAGTACGTCAGGTTCCATTTGCTCAACCACCACACGGGGACCAGAAACTTTAAAATATTTGGACAATGGCGTCCGCTGACTCGGCCCAGGCTTTGCTGCCCCCTTTTCTGCTGCATCACGACCACGTACAGCTGGGCGTCCTCTCCCTGGACGTGGAGCAGTCCCAGAAGTGGCTGAGGCAATTGAACTCCCTTTCCTCTCGCCCCGCGAAACCCTGCCAGACATGTTGCTAGTAATGAATCACTGGATGCAGTGGGCACAGTACAAGGTCACTGAAGGATGCAGTGGGCACAGCACAAGGTCACTGAAGGATGCAGTGGCCACAGTACAAGGTCACTGAAGGATGCAGTGGGCACAGCACAAGGTCACTGAAGGATGCAGTGGCCACAGTACAAGGTCACTGAAGGATGCAGTGGGCACAGCAGTGGGCACTGGATATACAACTAGGTCACTGAAGGATGCAGTGGCCACAGTACAAGGTCACTGAAGGATGCAGTGGGCACAGCAGTGGGCACTGGATATACAACTAGGTCACTGAAGGATGCAGTGGGCACAGTACAAGGTCACTGAAGGATGCAGTGGGCACAGTACAAGGTCACTGAAGGATGCAGTGGCCACAGTACAAGGTCACTGAAGGATGCAGTGGGCACAGCAGTGGGCACTGGATATACAACTAGGTCACTGAAGGATGCAGTGGCCACAGTACAAGGTCACTGAAGGATGCAGTGAGCACAGCAGTGGGCACTGGATATACAACTAGGTCACTGAAGGATGCAGTGGGCACAGTACAAGGTCACTGAAGGATGCAGTGGGCACAGTACAAGGTCACTGAAGGATGCAGTGGCCACAGTACAAGGTCACTGAAGGATGCAGTGGGCACAGCAGTGGGCACTGGATATACAACTAGGTCACTGAAGGATGCAGTGGCCACAGTACAAGGTCACTGAAGGATGCAGTGGGCACAGCAGTGGGCACTGGATATACAACTAGGTCACTGAAGGATGCAGTGGGCACACAAGGATGTCACACTGTGTAACGAGATGCTCATATGCCAGCGAGCGAGCGAGCAGTGGGCACTGGGCACGGCACAAGGTCACTGACAGAATGAATGAACAGCGCTGGCAGAGAGTGGCGGCGCCGGTGGTGTGACTGGCTGCCTGCAAATAGTACAAGTGTATAACTGTCACTGGAATATACAAGTGAACACTGCAGCTGCACTAACCTGCCTGCCTGCACTCTACACACAGATAATCCCCACTCCCACTACACTGCAGCACTGAACCTGCCTGCACAGCACTACACACAGTTAAATAATCACTAGACTCCCACACTCCCACTACACTACACTGACTACAACTAACTACAGCAATCACTCACTGACTAGCTAATTGTGTACAGTATAAGAACAGTGTTAGCAAAAAAAACCGCTTTGTTTTTAACACAATAAATGCACTTGCTCAAACAACAATGGCCTGGAGATAATCCTCTCAGCACCACAGTCTAACAAGGACAGAGCTTTTCCATCATGGCCGCCGCTTTATATTCAGGAGGGGAGGGCATAGCTCCCCTCCTGTGATTGATTGCTAGGGCCTGGCTGGGGCACTCTGATTGGCCTGCAATGTGTCACTTCCGCATAGTTTGACGCATTTCCGCAAACCACGACTTCAGCCCCGGGTTTCACGAGCGTGAATGCGGATTTCTGTCCGCATTCACGCGAAGCCGAAGTAGATTTTCGTGGTTGAAAATCTATTCACGGATTTTCGTGTCCAAGGCGGAATGCGTCAAAATGGTCGTGAATCCACGCGTAAGCGTGATCACGACCTGGCGGTGAGCACCACTGCTGTATAGTGAGTCCATATGCAGATGAGGGAGGTTCAAAGAGGGTCGGCACTACACACGGCTAATTCTGGGTGGGTCGGCAAGATACCCCTTGAAAGACAATCCCACGGTGGTAAACTGCGTGCTCAGGATATGTACATGAGTTAATCTTGTAGGCTTAAGGAAGAAAGGAGAAACATCCGGCACTGCAGTAAACGTATTATGCTTTTATTTTGTTCAGACTGTGATCATAAAGATGCATACAATGTACTTGTCAGCAAATAAATGGCAAACGATACAGTCCTACCGTGGGTGTGTGGCAGCGGGTGCAGGGTGCAAATCGGGCAGCCTAACGGCCGTTTCGCACGGCGGTGCTTCTTCTGAGGCTATTCCACGCTGGCACTCGGTGAGGATCTGGCTTTATTTCCTGATCCGTTGCGGCGGGTGGGCGGCGCGCACTTCCGCCCTATGTTACCACGCCTACCGGTGCTCGGCTGGGCCTATCATCGTCGCTCGCGTCGACAGCGGGCGGGGATGGATGGAGTGACTGACGTCAGCGTGACGTCTCTAGTAAACAAAGCCAGTGTATTCCCCGGCATGTCAGAGCATTAAGCTCCTATAGGGACGTCAGGGCAAGGCTTGCAGGGAAGTAAAAGTGGTGATGTCAGGTTAGAGACCTGTGTATAGGTGAAGGAAAGTGATGTTACTAGTGAGGGGAAACAGAAAAAAGGGGGAAAGAATAATTAGAATAGTGAAGATGCAAGATAAGAAGCAAGTCTTACATCTGACTCGGGGGCTGTGCGAGAGGGAACGCTAGCGTGTGCAGCAGGTCAAACTAATCCGGAAATATTGTCACTACCGTGTGACCTCCTACTGAATCAACGTCTGAGGACACACAGTCTGACATAATTCAACTCTCCAAATATTTAAAATACATATACTCATTGAGAACCAGATATTCATTTGAGACAAGAGGCAGGATGGCATTTGGGAAAGAGAAGAACCAAGGGAACACACATGTACAAAGTTTTCCAGCAATTTAAGGTTCCAAAAAACAGGCCAGATCGTTATGATCATTGAACCCAAGGGGTCCCATTGCTTCACTTCTAATAATAATTAGGGATTCCTTTCGCAGAAGGAGACGTGCCCGGTTCCCACCCCTTGTGGGGATATTCACCTGAGTGAGACCGCAGAATCTTAATACCGCTGGGTCACTAGCATGTTTCTCTCGTACATGCTCTATTAGCCTTGGGGCACCCTTCCCATTATCAATGGAGCGCCAATGCTCCTGAATCCTTTCCTTAAGGGGACGAGTGGTCTTGCCCACATAGAAACGGCCACAAGGGCACCACAGGGCATAGACAACAAACATAGTGCTGCAAGTTATAAAGTCTCGCACCGTCCACTCCAGTGCACCAAGGCGGTATTGCTTGCCTGTCTGCATGTACTGGCAGTGGGAGCAGCGTTTGCACCTGTGGTTGCCCCTTGGTCGTCCCATCTGCAGCCAATTCTCCACCCTCTGGGTCCTGAACTCACTTCTGGTGACCTGGTCACCTATAGTGGGTGCACGTCTGAAAGCAACTAAGGGGGCTGCGGGCAGGATCTCCTTCAGGACTGGGTCCCTAGTGAGTAAAGACCAATTTCTTTCAATAACCTCTCGTAAACATTGCGACATGAGAGTGTAATCAAATGTTAAGGGGACCACCGTGGGATTGTCTTTCAAGGGGTATCTTGCCGACCCACCCAGAATTAGCCGTGTGTAGTGCCGACCCTCTTTGAACCTCCCTCATCTGCATATGAATTTATACACTTGTTACGTGGTCTGAGCACACATCTGGAGCATGTCAACTGCCACTGCAGGCAGTGAAGCCATTGAGGTCGACAAGACGGAGGAGGAGGAGGAGCTTCCCGAAGAGGACGACACAGTCGCCTCAGGCAGGACGGACCTCGTAAACTTCTTCAAGAATACATCCATCTCCTCAAAGACTAATAAGGCAGTGGGTGCAAGGGTTTTGGAGTACAGACTTGAGAGGCTGAGCGAGAGGGAAGTCAAACTATTTTGGACAGCAAAAACCCTCAGACAATACAGAGAGGATAAGATTATAGCGAGAGGCTTCAGGAAATATGAAGAACCCTCCGAATATCAGGATGATCCAGTATTTGTAGAGAGGTGGCGAGGGGCACATCTTATACACGCAGCGGTGCTTCAGGATATTGTACTGGAAAGAACGGAACTGGAACACTCCAGGGTCTTAAAGGAGATAGACAAGACCAAGGAACAGCTGAATACATTAGCAGATCCTGAACGTTACAGGAACACCATAAAGAGGATTGACAAGAAGTTAACCACTATCCAAAACAGCATCAAAGAGAGAAAGCTACGTAAATTCCTACGTGATAAGGAGGACTTCGCCTTGGGAAAACATTTTTCCTGGCAATCAGCGTTCAAGAAAGGAGGGTTCCCTAAAGGCCAGAATCCACCCAGGAAACCCAAACTGGGCTACTGGACAACAGACTCGGATTCCAGTGGGGAAGAAGGAGTGGGATCTGGATCACCTAAAGTTCCGTCACCGAACCCTGTGTTGCTCTTGTTTGCAGAAATGAAATAAATGAATACACATCAATTTGCAAACAAGAGAAACACACAGCTACAGGGCTTGTGTGAGCTCTTTGATGCCGCCACCGCAAGCCTGCGCAGAGCAAAAAGCCGGTCAGGTTACCATGGAAACGAACAACAATAAGTGTCAGTTTCATTGCCTGCATAGGAAAAGGGCGTCCTTGGCGGCCGGGCAGGGTATACACAGCCACTTACAACATAGTACGCAGCATGGAGGAGGCTGCATCCATCTCTTTACGGCGGCTGCTGTAAGCTAAGTAACTGCTCGATAGAGCAGTTATAAGGTGGGCAAAAATACATCAGATGGCCAGAGAGGTGGAAAATAACGGCCACTTACTATACAGGACAAGATGCCTCCCTCTTTCAGAATGGTATAGGCTGCATTGGCGTCGGAAAGGTAAAACAACTGACGTCAATGCATGTCTCTAAACGTTTATTGACAGGAAAAAAAAAACATTTGCAAAAGAGTGCATAATGTGATAAAACAATCCTCCAACAACACATATGTATGCTAAAGGGTCTAAAATAGATACATTTAGCAATAGTGCCCCTTTAAGCAGCCCACCAGTGGCAGTAATGCAATGGAAACACATTTGGCTCACAAAACAGATACTTTGTCCAATGTTTTGCTTCCATACATGGTGTGTATTCATTGCTCAACCTGGTTGGTGTTGAAATTTCTCTTGTTCGGTTTTGGATGTAGCTTGGCTTAAAGGAACAATGAAGGGAGAAGGTACGGGATCATCATTCTTATTTATTTTAAGGGGACTCCAAGCACCTCTCATGGGCATGCTTTTAAGCCAGACGACTTCCAACAAAGTCATGCTATGACCCCTCTGGAGGAGCCTCTTGCAATGGCCACGCGTGTCACTTCCTCTTCCTGCTTCATTCAGTGATGCACTTCTCTAACAGAGAAGACAGGGGTGACCCAGAAGTTCTAAAATAGCCAAGATG
Source organism: Hyperolius riggenbachi (assembly GCF_040937935.1). Lineage (NCBI taxonomy): Eukaryota > Metazoa > Chordata > Amphibia > Anura > Hyperoliidae > Hyperolius > Hyperolius riggenbachi. The sequence goes on along the minus strand of NC_090657.1, from coordinate 32,604,629 downwards.
GCAGCCGCGATTATTAAATTGAAATCAAACAAAAACTATTTGCTGTAAAATGGCGATTCAGGCATCAAATGAAAGAGGAGAGCACTAGCTACAGAACTGTATGCATCTTTAAGTACTTTGCAGTACTGCTCGGAGTCTTAACCTCCTTGGCGGTTCAATTTTTCCGCCAAGGAAGCTGCATTGCACTTTTTTTTAATTTTTTTTTTGTTTCATGCAGCTACCTGAGTGGTAGCTACATAAAACACCACTAGAGGGCGCATGTGTCCCTCTAGTCCGATCGCCGCCGGCCACAAAAGTAAACAGGAGATCGCGTATAGAACGCAATCTCCTGTTTGGCTTCTCCTGTTGCCATGGCGACGATCGGAATGACGTCAGCCGACGTCCTGACGTCAGACCCATCCGATCCAGCCCTTTGCGCTGCCCGGGACTGATTGGTCCGGGCTGTGCAGGGCTCTGGCGGGGGGGGGGGGGGCCCTCTTCCGCCGCTGCGTGCGGACGATTGCCGGAGAGCGGCGGCGATCGAGCTGGATGCGCAGCTAGCAAAGTGCTGTCTGCGTGTACAGCAATTTACAGGACAGGAATCGCCCCACCAGGGGCTGAGATATCCTGCGCGGCGGCTTACCCCGAGCTCAGCTCGGGGTTACCGCTAAGGAGGTTAAAGGCATGCCCATGAGAGGTGCTCGGAGTTCCTTTAAAGAGAAGCACTGTTCCCGGCTTACATGCTTTGGTCCACACTTAGTACCCCATCAATAAAATGCACTCCCCCCAAACTAAGGGGAAAAAGTCAATGCATCTAACAGACCAAATAATACATACTCAATGGGCTCCAGGTGTCCCAACCAACCCCGTCCCCATGCTGTCTCTCTGGCACTCCCTTATAAGGAAATTCCCAGGACACACACACCCAGTTACTGTAATCCCCATGGCAACTGCAGAGGGCACAGCAGAATCCCTCACCTTTTTAGCCGGTGACATCTTCTTCCGGCCAGTATGGTCGCTGGTGCCCTCTCTCTGTGACCTGGTGATGCACATGTGCTGGCTGGGGTCACGCCTCTGCACCATGGATGCACCAGCTTTACTATATCTTTTTCTCCCTGTTTTTTGTTCACTATGTAGGTGCGTCTCATGGTCAAGCGCATCTTATGGTGCAAAATGTATAGTACAGTACTTCCTGTCGTACATGCTAGATTGTGTTACTTGTAGATGCAGAAAATAGTGACAGAATGTATGCGGTCATTTACTCATTCAGCAAGTGTTTCTGCATCACTTAAAGTGAACCTCCGGACTAAAAATCGACTCAGCAGCACTGAAAAGGCTTGGTGTTTCTTTAACAGTTTCACAGCATCAGAACTTTGTTTCTCTTATACAAGCCTCATTTTTAGCTGCACAGAAGAAAACTGCCTGGGCTTTTTCCCCCTGATGCTGTGCAAAGCATGATGGGATTTCTGATTTTGTTGTTCTCGTTCTGCTGTTTTGGTACAATTTTTTTTTTTTTTTTTTACATTTTGAATTTGACATTTGAAGCCTAGCATGTGCAGCTGGGAGGGGTAATCAGGACACAGGACAGTTGGAACTGTGTCTCCTGCTCCCTGTCACCTCCTTTCAACCAAAAAGATGGCTGCCCCCATGACAAAGATGGCAGCCCCCATGAATCACAAACATTTGCCCAGAGGCGCTGAGTGTCGTTTGTTTTGCTAGATGCTGTAACTCCTTTTTCTATTGCCTGAGGAAGCGGGCGCTGACCCGTGAAACGCGTTGCTTTGCTTTATCTGGAGTTTGTTAATAAATAGACTGAATGTACAGTCGTGTTGTGTCTGCTTGGAGGGGGTAAGTCCACCACTGCCTCCTCTAATTACCAAGTTTTGGCTTTTAAGCTCCTTTAAAACCCCTTTTATCCTTTTGGCGCCTCTGTTCTCTCTTATATAATATTGTATCCACCCTGGGTGGAGGGTTGCAACCCTTTCTACTATCTACAGAGAGCAACTTTTTATTCCTGAGTGGGGTCAGGATAATCTCCCCACCTGCCTTTACAGTGGTTGCCTGCTGGTGACCCATGTTTGTGAGTATAAAAACTATTACTCTTTGTCATTACCCCCTTTGTCAATACATACTACACTATTGGGGCTCTTGGTGTTCCTCTGTTTATCTCGTTTGTTTAAAACATTTGCCCGTTCTATTAAAACAGGGTGGGTAAGAGATTATAGTACCTATCTATTCTAATTAACATAACTAATGTAACTTGATGACAGTATGTTTGTTTAGGCTGAAGTTCCCCTTTAAATTGGATTAACATAAGCTTAGGTAGAACTGTGTGTACAAATTGGTTAGGCACTGTAATACTTCCTTGTCATTCTTCTCATTTAATTAAACGTCCCATGAGCTAATAATCTACAAAAGCCGATGATAGGATTACAGGGAACAGCAGCAACAAGTAATCTGGACTTTACAAGCTGACTGGATGTCATAAACTCAACTTATTCTTTTTGCCCTTTATGGCTAATTGAAAGAAAAGAAGAGAAGAGAAGACGGCAAGCGTTGTAGTTTTAAATCTGCAAGACTCTTATCTGCATGGAGTTTACATGTTCTCCCCATGTTTCCATTTCCACTAGGCACTTTAATGTCCTTCAGTCAGGCCCAGTCCGCCCATGATGCCAAGTGAGGCAACTTCCTCCGGAGCAGTGGTTTTCAGCGCTGCTAGATTTGGGCGCAGCCGGCGCCACCATAGACTATTATAGGAATCACATCACACAGCGCTCAGTGAGTAACGTCGGCGCCTTCAGAAGACAGAGACGAATTTGCTTAAAAAAACTCAATAATTTGGCCTCCAGCAATCGCTGGAAGCTGAATTATATCATTCCCCCACTATCCATGGCGGCCTGGAGGGGGAATAGTAATTAACACGTCCGGGACTTGCAGGCAGCAGGATCAGTCATATACCGGCTGTATCCTGCGCCCAAGTCTACCGCGCTGATTTCAAATGTATGCACTTCCTCAGGCGGAAGAAGTCTGGGGGTGGCAATAGGCAGAAAAAGGAAGTGAAGAGAGTGTCTGGCCAACCTATACTGAGGGCAACTGTACCTGGCTAATTTATACTGGGGGCAACTGCACCTAGCTACCTATACTGGGGCAACTGTACCTGGCTACCTACCTATACTGGGGCAATTGTACCTCGTTAACCTATACTGGGGCAACTGCACCTGGCTACCCACCTATACTGGGGGCAACTGTACCTAGCTACCAATACTGGGGTCACCTATACCTGGCTACCCACCTATACTGGGGGCAACTGTACCTAGCTACCAATACTGGGGTCACCTATACCTGGCTACGTACCTATACTGGGGGCAACTGTACCTAACTACCAATACTGGGGTCACCTATACCTGGCTACGTACCTATACTGGGGGCAACTGTACCTAGCTACCAATACTGGGGTCACCTATACCTGGCTACGTACCTATACTGGGGGCAACTATACCTAGCTACCAATACTGGGGTCACCTATACCTGGCTACGTACCTATACTGGGGGCAACTGTACCTAGCTACCAATACTGGGGTCACCTATACCTGGCTACGTACCTATACTGGGGGCAACTATACCTAGCTACCAATACTGGGGTCACCTATACCTGGCTACGTACCTATACTGGGGGCAACTGTACCTAGCTACCAATACTGGGGTCACCTATACCTGGCTACGTACCTATACTGAGGGTGTTTTTTTGGGGGGCTCACTGCAGCTATAACGTGCGGTGCAGATTGTCGGGTACTGTGTGATCATTCCAACTCGGGAGGGGGTTGGGGGCAGGGGGCAGGAGGCGGGGGCACATCCTCACAGGTTTGCCTCAGGCAGCAAAAGTCTAGAACCAGCCCTGCCTTCAGCAACCAAAAGCCACATTGTTCAGTTAATTGTTTTACTGCAAAAATAACCGGCGTGTAACTGTGTAAGGGACATTATACTATGAGCCCTCTGAGGGATAGTTAGGCCATGACTTAGTAAGGTGCCCATACATTAGGCGATGTATGGGAAAATCGAACATGGGACAGCTTTCTTTCTGATTAAATTTGATCAGATAGAGCAAACTGTTGCCTGCTCTGCCCAAACACCACCGATTTCAGCATTACATGTAGCAGGAAATGGCCTAGTGAGGCCGCCTCTGCCACCTGTCTGGCATCCCCCCTAGTGTTAAATCTCCCCCAGTTCTCTGTAAATTCTCACCTATCTGCTGGCACAACTACTGGCCTCCTCCACTATTTACAGTGTCCCCTGTTGCGGATCATGTGGTGCGTGGATGACATCACACATGCACCTGGTACCACGTGATACAGGCAACCGTTGTCCGCAGGGCCAGCGGCGAACAAGGTTGGGAGCTGTGCCAGTGGACAGATGAGAGTTTTACAGAGCACGGGTACTGGAGGGGGGGGGGGCATTTAATACTTGTGGGGACAGTGGAGGGTGGGCAGGGGTCCGTCATGTGTGTCATCGGTCGGTCATCACAATATCACATCATGCCATTACCGCCGTACAACCGATCAAGTTTGTGCAAACCAAGATTTTCCAGCATGTCTGATTGAGTCAAACAATCCCAAAATTTATCAAAACCATTGACCAGGCGGACATGTCACAGCACTGATTGTAATCCAATTTGATAAAATGATTCGAATCGGATGGTCAATTGAGGTGCAAAACATGTATGGCCACCTCTAGGGTGAGGGATTGCACATTGCAATCCCTTGTCTTAATGCTGCCACAATTGCCTAAATATGTGGGGCTACCAAAGCTTACAATTGCAATATATCACCATTTTGAAGCTAGCTAGACACTGCTCCATTGAAGAGAATAGGGAAATCAGGGACATTTCCTTAAAAGTCACAGTCCGTGGCTCCAGGCTGCCCATCTTCCTCCACTGCTGGCTGTGGCCATGCACCGGGTTCAGGAGGAGTGGCGCCCCTGTGAGCATGAAGTCGGGGAGTGCATGGACCCATGGACTGACAGAGTAGTGTGCCCACTGGGACAGGTGAGACATTACTTAACCAAAGACATTACAGGGGTGCACAGTTAAGTTGGGGGGTGATTAGGGGGGGGGTGGAAGCTAGAACAGGGGGGCCCTGGGCAAAAATTGGCTGCGACAAAGGGCCCCTAATGGTGGGAGATGTCGTCAGGGGGGCCCCCGGGTTACTTTTGCCAAGGGCTCCATTGTTACTAGAACTGGCCTCGCCTGTGGGAGGGGTAGTATGCCCCACCAAAGTTGGAGGGCAGTCATTGTAAACGAAATACTGGTAAACAACAGTAAGTGCTTGCATAAGTTGGTATATGCCCATGGTCTGGTTTAATAATGCAATGTCTAGTTGATATGGATTAAACAGAAACCCCCAAACAGGCTGAGTGTATTTATTCTATACCTATAGTTGTTTGAATTAGATTTAATGGGTAAACATGCATTTCTCATGTCATAGACCACAGCGGTGAAATGATAATACAGGATACCTCACACAGCGCCTGCACGACAGCTGCTGTCTCTGCTTCCTAGAAACAGAGGTTTGTTGTAACTTTAGAAGAACCGCCTCGTCTATTATTTATGTACGGCCCCCGTTTTCCTTTCTGTGTCTTTTATGTCACACAAGTGCTTCAGTCTCTCCCATGCCTCGGGCCACAACTTCTGTAGAACAGGAGGAATGATGTCTACGTAGGAGTTTCTCCTCCGCAGGGATCCACAGTGTTAGGTGCATGGAAGAAAGTCATAAACTGATACTGAAACATGGGAGCTCCAGGTGTAGATAGAATATACTATCTGACGGCTAGTTTAGTATGTAACTTGCCCAAAGTATAACATTTTACATGAAATGAGGCTTTTGCAGTTAAAAAAACTGTTGCAGGTATAAGAACTGCATTAATGTATACCTGAGCCGAAGCTTGGGCACAAAATGACATACTTAAAGATACTGAAGTCTCCCTCAAATGAGGTTTTTAGTTTGAAAATCTCATTACCATTATTGTTCGACCTAAAATGCCGCATCCCCGCGGCTGAAAACCACCTCGAGAGGGGAGGGGGAGAGGCGGAGATACGCATAGAGTGGCAGCAAAATCCACGACCAAGAAAGTCATGGATTTTGCTGCCCTGTACCCCCGTTAGTTTGGGGTGAGGGGGCTTTCACCTGCGGGGATGCAGCGTTTTAGGTCGGACCATAGCCGGCCTTTGACCTGTGCGACCAGAGCGCTCGCTCAGGGCGCCAGCTTCCAAGGGGGCGCCTAATAGCTGGTTACCTATACTGAGGGCACCTACACCTGATTTCCTATACTGGGGGCACCTATAGCTGGCTACCTATACTGAGGGCACCAACACATGGCTACCTATACTGGAGGCTCCTACGCCTGGCTCCCTATGGGGGTGATAGAGATCTTCAACTGACTTCCTATACTGGGGGCACATATGCTTGGCAACCTATATTGAGGGCACCTACACGTGAGATTGGGGGGGCGTTTTTTTGGGGGGCGCGCTTTGCAGCTATAACACGTTGGGCAAATTGTCGGTGCTGTGCTATCATTGTAAATGGGGGGGGGGGGGTGGAGACTAACTGTCCCACTGACTGTTTTTATTAATACTGAAAGGTTCTAGCCTTCATTTTTAAGTATATTCAGGATAATGCACTCTTTCCATCCATTTGTGGTTATTAATACTATTTTTCCTATTATACACATGTGACGTGTCAGAGATCTGAGCATTTTGCTTGATGTGTCATGACGTCAAAAAAGTTGGGAACCACTGACCTAGGAGAAAAGATGAATTGCATATGGGCCTGTGTGTGTGTGAGTGCGTGTGTGTGCGCGCATGCGTGAAGAGGATGAAGGGGGGCACATAAATCAGGTTTCGCTCAGGGCGCTGTGAAAGCTAAGGCCGGCCCTGGGTCGGACAATAATGGTAATGAGGTTTTTAGAATAAAAACTTCATTTTAGGGAGACTTCAGAGTCTTAACCACTTAACGACCAGCCGCCGCCGATATGGTATTTATATGTCAGTTCACGGAGGGAGTCTCCGTGAACAGCCTGCGAGCCTCCGATCGCAGCTCGCAGGTGAAATGTAAACACCCGGGGAAGAAATCGTAAAGGAGATTGGCGATCCCCGGCCTCTGATTGGCCGGGGATCGACGCCGTCTGATAGGCTGAAGCCTATCAGAGGCGGTACAGGACGGATCGCCGTCCTCTGCTGCCCAGAGAGAGGAGGGGAGGGAGGGAAGGAGAGGGAGGGGGGGAATAGCGCTGCGGAGGGGGGCTTTGAGGACCCCCCCCCCCCCCCGCTAAACACAAACAGGCAACGGCGATCAGACCCTTCCAGCAGGACATCCCCCTAGTGGGGAAAAAAGGGGGGGGGAGGGAGTCTGATCGCCCTGCCTGCCACACGATCTGTGCTGGGGGCTGAAGAGCCCACCCAGCACAGATCACACAAAACTCGTCCGGTCCTTAAGTGGTTAAGAAGAAGGAACCCTCTGGATTCTAATGATGCTTCCCACAACATCATCCGGTCCCCTGCTGCAGCTCGCGGACCCTCCAAAGATCACCAACCAGGGCCGCACTCCTCTTCAAGCAGGAATGGTGCGTACTGAATCAGTGGCGAGTATGGCCTTGCCTGCTCAGTAAACCATAGTTGCCTGTACACAAGCAGCTCCATGCTAATACGGAGGTGGGGCTGCACTCGTGTCAGTAGAGGAGTGTGGACTCCAGAGGTTTCCCTCTCCGCAGATAAGTACTATATGTGTTTCTCTTTAAAGTATGCCTGTAACAAAAGAACAGCTCCTATGGTGTACTTACCTCGGGAGCCAGAAGCCTCAGGATCCTAATGAGGCTTCCCCGTTCTCTGTATCCCTGTATCGCCAAGGATACAGAGAACGGGGGAAGCCTCATTAGGATCCTGAGGCTTCCAGCTTCCGAGGTAAGTACACCATAGGAGCTGTTCTTTTGTTACAGGCATACAGAGAACGAGGATACAGAGAACGGGGGAAGCATTGGCTCCCCCCGACAAGCACTGCTGAGGCACAGCAGCATGCAGCAATATATAACTTCAGGGATTTCTGATTGCCATCTGGATTTCTTATTGCCATCTGGAGTCGGGAAGGAATTTTTTTCCCTTTTGGGGCTAATTGGACCATGCCTTGTAAGGGGTTTTTTCGCCTTCCTCTGGATCAACAGGAATATGTGAGGGAGCAGGCTGGTGTTGTACTTTGTTCTCTGGTTGAACTCGATGGACGTATGTCTTTTTTCAACCAAAATAACTATGTAACTATGGATCCAACGCAGGTGCAGTAGCGGCTTTTCCAATGGGCTCTGCCATAAAAAGCTGAGGCCAATCGGATTCGCTCTAATGTGCCTGCGCAGTAGCATGACCCGGATGGAGCTCTGTTTACGCCAAAACTCAATCAGAAAGCCGCCCCTGCGCTGGATCATGGTAAGTAAATATTTACCTCTCCGCCATTTGGGGGCTTCCAGTACTGGATTGCCAGTTTGGAGGACGGTGGGGGATGCCTCATTAGGATCCAGAGGCTTCCCCCTCCCGAGGTAAGTATCCCCCAGGGTTGTTTTTTTTTCATTACAGGTTTGCTTTAAATATTTTGTTTTTGTGGTGGAAAAAGGGGAAACAGGAATACTAGGAGCCCAGTCTAGTGTAGTATTTGCATACAGTGCATAAGTATAAAGGTGGCCATACACTGGTCGATTTGCCATCAGATTGACCAACAGATAGATCCCTCTCTGATCGAATCTGATCAGAGAGGGATCGTATGGTTGCCTTTACTGCAAACAGATTGTGATCAATTTCAGCATGAAACCGATCACAATCTGTGGTGGTGCTGCCGCTGACTCCCCCCCCCCCCCCCCCCACCCCACCGCATACATTACCTGCTCCAGCCGGCGCGAGTTCCCCGGTCACCGCTGTCTCTTCTCCGCTGGGTTCCGGACTGGCTGGCTTCACTTCTTTCTGTCCGGGGAAGTTTAAACAGTAGAGGGCGCTCTACTGTTTAAACTTCCTGCTGGGTCAGGAAGTGGCCAGCTGGCCCGGAATCCGGAACCCAGCGGAGAAGAAGACAGCGGGGACTCGCGCCGGGCGGAAAAGGTAATGTATTGCCGCAGTATTGCGTCGGTCGTCGGGCATTCGAACGCCGCTATCGACCCACTCCCGACCCGCCGGCGATCGAGCAAAATCTTCCGCACGGACGGCTCAACAGGAATCGACGGGAACGATTGATTTCGGACGGAAATCAATCGTTTGCATTTGCGCAACGATTTCACAGCAGATTTGATCACAGTGATCGAATCTGCTGCATATCGGCGGGAAAATCGTTAGGTGTATGGGCCCCTTCAGGAAGCAGATACATTGAATATTCACACTTTCTGGTTGCCCAATCAACTAGTATAATCGTGTGAGGAAAGTACCAACCCCACACAGCCTTTATATAGTTTACAGAGACTAACAACATTTTCAGCCTTATTTCTCCTATCCTACAAGTTACTATACCTGTTCGAATGTGGTCAGAATTACTGCAGCCTTTTCTAGTTGCACTGTCTCTGTAATATATCTTATCTTCTTTTCTTTGTCAAGCTTTGTCAACCCAGGGAGGAATGGGCGGAGCTGGGAAAAAAGGGCGCATGCCGCTAGTGGACAAAAAGGGCGCCGCCATTCACTCCCATAATAAATAGCATTTAATGGGCGCCGAGTAGGAAAAAAGGGCGCCGGAGCTAAATAAAGTTTATAAACGGCGCCAGGAGCTAAATAAAGTTTACAAACGGCGCCCGGCGATGTTTAATGATTTATAACTGAACTTGTGGTGATTTACGTTTATAAAATGCACCTGTGCCGAATAACGTTTATGAAAATACTAAACATATTTATCTTATTTAAATAATTAAAACATTATTTAAAGTTTTATCCCTTACTGTTTGTAAAACATTATTATTCACAAAATAAAGCGATCAGTACGTAACGTAAATTGCAAAATATTTTTTGAATCCACAATTAGTAAAACATTATTATCCACATAATAAAGGGGGGTCTTAGGTTTAGGCACCAACAGGGGGGTCTTAGGTTTAGGCCCCAATAGGGGGGTCTAGGGGTTAGGGGTAGGTACAGGGAGGGGTACTTAGGCAACAACAGGGGGGGTCTTAGGTTTAGGCACCAACAGGGGGTTTTAGGTTTAGGCACCAACAGGGGGGTCTTAGGTTTAGGCACCAACAGGGGGGTCTTAGGTTTAGGCACCAACAGGGGGGTCTTAGGTTTAGGCACCAACAGGGGGGTCTTAGGTTTAGGCACCAACAGGGGAGTCTAGGGGTTAGGGATAGGTACAGGTAGGGTTCTGTGTAAGAGTAGGCTTAGGTATAGTTTTAGTAAAATTTTAGTAATAATTACTAATGTATTACAACACTTATTACGAACGTAGTAATATTTATATCATCTTTATAAACAATATTTTCAGATTTTATTATAAGAACAAACCATAAATGACGGTTATTCACAATAATATACAATTATAACAATTAAACATATATTATTGGTTTTTTTATAAACGTAATTATAAGTTTAACTTTTGAAACAGGGAAGATTAACGTTTTCACAATTTCCGATTTCATAAACATTATTTAATGATTTATAATTTTGTTAAACATTATTTGTAAACGAAATATAGCACACTATATTTATAAACCCTATTAATGATTAATTATTATTTAGAGTTTACACCCCGCGCCCTTTTTGTCCAGGCGCCCTTTTTGTACGTACGCGGAATGGGCTGCCTCTGCTGTGATAGGGACAAACTATGCACGCCCCCTCCAGTCTCACTCCTGTGTGCTTTCTTTATTTCTCACTCACAGACAGGTCCCTGCTCTCAGTCTCAACTGTGTCTTTGAGGCTGTGGGAGGAGGGAGCATCCCGTCACATGCTGACAATTTGTTACCCAGACACAAGTGCAGAGCCCAGACTCCTGGCTCAGAAGAAACAGCTGTGATTATTAAGGAGTCTGAGGATTCTTGTCACGCTTCAGTGGCACAAAGCCGTAGAGGCAGAAGGTAAAACTTTTTCTAAACTTGCACATAACATCTGAAGGCTGCATTCACTGTGCAATAATAAAAACGTGTCATGCAAACATAAGACAGTATACATCCCGTTTCTTTTCAGTATACTTCCTGTTTCGGTGGCCACCTTTACTGTTTACAAAATAGCTTCTAAAATTGTTATTTTATCACCAATATTGCGCCGGAGAGCGGCAAAAATGTCACAGGCTGATATGTTTATTTATATATTTCTTCAATACAGATTCTCTTTAAGTGGTCACTTCTCCCCAATCAAATTTGAAATTTTAAAACAAGGTTAACCACTTAAGGACCGGGCTATGTTTTGATGATCTGTGCTGTGTGGGCTCTCCAGCCCGCAGCACAGATCAGGATTACTGCAGGACAATCAGACTCCCCCCCCCCCCCTTTTTGTCCTGCTGGGGGGGTCTGATCGCCGCTGCTCTGTGTGGCCGAGCGAGGGGGGCTCCTCAAAGCCCCCCTCCGCAGCGATTTTCCTCCTCCTCCTCTTTCCCTCCCTCCCCTTCTTGCTGTGGGCGGCACAGGACGGCGATCCGTCCTGCGCCGCCTCTGATAGGCTTTAGCCTATCAGATGCCGGCAATCCCCGGCAAAATCAGAGGCCGGGGATCGCCGATCTCCTTTACGGCGTTGCTGCGACAGCAGCGCCGTATGATGTAAACACCAGGGATTTCTTCCCCGCGTGTCTACATTTAGCCTGCGAGCCGCGATTGGAGGCTCGCAGGCTGTTCATGGAGACACCCTCCGTGAAATGACATGGAAAGGCCGCTCGAACGAGTGGCCGTTTCCATGGAAATCCACTTACGACCAGCCGCCACCTATCGGCGTTAGGCGGTCGTTGGTTAAAATGTATAACCGCCCAACAGTGGTGGAAACTCAAAGTAACTACTAACCAGAGGCTTCCATAAAATTATAAATACTTGAAAATGATTTTTACAAAAGGTAAGTGTTGGCCGATCTTCATAGATGACAACTGTTCAATTTTTCACAGTTTATTGAATACATTAGAAATGCAGACAATGGGCCTGATGCTATTCACTTTTTCTCCTGAGTTTTCCCCTAAGTGATATTTTCACACCTTGCCATAAAATGCATTTTAAACCACCAGCAAGCAAAAAAATAATTTTGCTAGTACTTTTTTTTACCAACTTACCAACTGTAAAATGCTTAACCCCCCTTGGCGTTATGATTATTTTCTGGATTTCAGGGTCTAAAAGTGGTACAATTTTTTTGCACCCTTTCAGACCCCAAAGCGTGGAAAAAATCATGCTGCCAGGGAGATCTGCACAGCCCCCGCAATCACTCACCTCCCTGGCTCCAGCAGTTATGCCTCCATCCTCCAGGTGGCGCTGCAACTCTAAAGTGATGACAGCCGGCGATCTCACCAGCAGGAAGCAGAGCCCCGAAGGAGAGGAAAAAGAATGCCTGCCGACATCGGGATCTCTAGGAAGTATGTAGAAAAAGCTCCAGCTGCGCGCATTGCTCGTTGCGGCAACTACCCCGAGCAGAGGTTGGGATTACCGCTTTGAGATGAGGTTTTCCGCCCTGACCTAAGCTCGGGGTTACCACCAAGGAGGTTAAAAAATGTATTTTAAAACCTAGTTTTTGTTGCTATAATCTACTAGTATGATTAGTTATAAGGTTGAAAACAATTCAAATCACCTTTAAATATCACTTCAGCCTCATTAGATTGTAAACATCGGCCTGCTAAAACTTGTCCATCATAACAATTGGTAGATCGCCTGATCACCGCTCCAATTGTCCAGTTCAGCTGGGCGCCTGGTCTAATCAACCAGCCTTATAGGTTTGTGGTTGCTCTGAGATAAGGTAAACCCGGCAATAAGCCGATATTACACCTACTCCATCTACTCCAAATTTGCTTACTCTAAGAACGCATGTTAACTATCTCACTGCAATGTAGAATTATCCTCAACTGTATGCTGTATGTTAACAAATGTTTTCAATTCCATTCTCTGTATTATTTCTTCTGAAAATATAATAAAAATACATTGTTGGAAAAAAAAAATGTATTTTAAAGAGAATATGAAAATTATCTCCTACAAGATAACTCAGGAGAAAAAGTTAATTGCGTATGGCCCAATGTGTTCCACAGTAGTCACTTTTCTTTAAATAATTTGGACACATGACCCAAAGCAACTAAACTGTAAGAGTTAACAGGCCCTCTTGCAGTTTGAACAGCAACCTTTGTTGTTGGAGTGGTGGCCAATGAGAGGTTGGTTTCGTTTTGAAGGCCGCCCCATAGGATTATGATTTTATAAATGGTGAAGATTACTGTAAAACAGCAGCATTCTGGGGTGAACACAGACGGGGACTGAATCGCTTAATACTGGAGCTGTTCAATTTGGTAGAAGCTCATTTATGAAAGGCAACGTCCAGCTATAGGCCCATACTTTGGCTCTTGAGCTTAATTTTGGAACTACTATTATAGATTTTCGTTTGGGAGGGGGTTCATTTTGGAGCTGGCATTTTTTTTTAATAATCCAGTGATTTTATACAGATGAAACACCGGTGCTAAAGATCCCTGCTGAACAGGGATCAAGTTAATGCCAGAACTGAAGATGACAAAAGGTGAGGTGGATAGGTAGGTTTAAGGAATTGGGTTGGAGAAGTTTACTTTACAAGGATTATGAGCAGGTCTAGGTCTCATGAAGGCAAAGACAGTTAACCCTTTTCACACTCTCATGCAAATGTATATACAAGATCCAAATGGAATAAAATGAATCTAAGTAACTTAACAAGCCACCTACTGTGTTTTCTCAAATATGTCATAGCTCCAAAAATAAGACCTAGCTTATATTTTGAGCATGCTCAAAATATAAGGCATACCCCGAAAATAAGAGCTTGCGGCTGTGGAAGTCTGACACCCCCCCCCCCCCCCTTTCCCTGCCATAACTTTACCTCATGCCTACCCCCTCCTCCAGAAAGTCGCATCCCTGTTCTCCACTGCCCGCCGGCATAATTCTAACTGCAGATCAGTGGTAAACTGCGGTGAAGGCAGCTAGTTTCCCTGTAACAGCACTTCCATGTACCGGACGTGACATCTCGTTTTACTTCCTTACACGGAAGTGCTATTACAGTGAACTTCTAGCTACCTTCACCACAGTTTACCGCTGATCTGCAATTTGAATTATGTCAGTGAGCAGTCGGGAACAGGGATGTGACTTAAAGACTAATCTTCCCATTTGAGCATCAAAATTACAGTGTTGAGAACGAGTTTTCCTTGGGGGCGGGGTGGGAGCTGGCTATACAGAAAGGGGGTGTGACCATAAACGAGGAGGACCTGGCTCTGCAGAAAAGAGATCTCGCTACCCGGACAAAATATAAGACCTCTCCCTGAAAATAAGACCTAGCACATCTTTTGAAGGAAAAATTAATATAAGACACTGTCCTATTTTTGGGGAAACACGGTAGAACCACAATGAAAGCAATCCCAGTTGAAAAATATCAGGATGACACTGTCAACATATGTAGCCGTTTATCAGGGAGATCAAATGCTCCATACTGTGAAATCACATAATGCGTGTAGAAACAGTACTTAGTTCCACACTGTGTATTTCATTACGGTGATTAAACCATTTTAAAAACCTTAAATTATATACTAGGATAATATTAATTAAGGGTTACATTTCTTCTTGGCAACATTTTAACTCTTAAAAGGTTCACTGCTTAATTAGAATCCATGGCATTGACAACAATTATGTCTGATTTTTTTTTATGATCTTTTATCAGTTTCTGTCTTAATTTATTGGCTTCAGATATTGTTTTAATAAAAGCCATTAAAACAATATTAGCCAAGAGACGTCCTATTAGACACATGATTAGTTTGTCGCAAAAGTAATTAAAGAGAGAGACTGCACATAAAACATAGGAAAAACGCATTGTATTCATTGGTGTGTAAAGGTGCCCATACATTTTATGGATTTCCCGCCGATAGACAGCAGATTCGAGCACTGTGATCGAATCTGCTGTGAAATCGATGCGCAAACGCTGACCGATCGACGGATTTCCATCCGAAATCGATCCCGTCGATCTGTCCGCATGGAAAATTTTCGCTTGATCGCCGGCTGGTCGGGAATGCGTCGCTAGCGGCGTTCGAATGTCCGATGACCGACGCTAGTGGCAATACATTACCTTTTCCACCAGCGCGTGTCCCCGCAGTCCCTTCTCCGCGCTGGGCACCGGTTGGCCTCACTTACTTTCTGTCGGGGGAAGTTTAAACAGTAGAGCGCCCTCTACTGTTTAACCTTCCCCCGACAGGAAGTAAAGTGAAGCTGGAGCCCAGAGCGGGGAAGGGACAGCGGAGACCGGGGGACTCGCGCCGGCCAGATAGACAGCAGAGGCACATGATTGAGGTTTGCTATAGTTTTGTACTATACTTGACAGTACAAAGGTAGCTGCTGAAATCTTGTCTTCTATCTAAAGGTGGCCATACACTGGTCGATTTGCCATCAGATCGACCAAGAGATAGATCCCTCTCTGATCGAATCTGATCAGAGAGGGATCGTATGGCTGCCTTTACTGCAAACAGATTGTGAATCGATTTCAGCATGAAACCAATCACAATCTGTGAAGCTGCCACTGCCCCCACCAGCTATACATTACCAGATCTGGCCGGCGCGAGTCCCCCTCTGTCCCCGCTGCTCTTTCTCCTGCTGGGCTCCGGATTCCATCTGGCTTCACTTCTTTCTGTCTGGGGAAGTTTAAACAGTAGAGGGCGCTGTACTGTTTAAACTTCCTGCTGGGACAGGAAGTTCAGTGAAGCTGCAAGCCCTGGAGCCCAGAGAGGAGAAGAAGACAGCGGAGACCAGGGAGTTGCGCTGGCCAGAACAGGCAATGTATTGCTGCTGTATTGCGTCAGTTGTTGGGCATTGGAACGCTGCTATCGATGCACTCCCGACCCGCCGGTGATCGAGCAAAATCTTCCGCACGGACGGATCGACGGGAACGATTGATTTTGGACAGAAATTGATCGTTCTGTCAGCGTTTGCGTAACAATTTCACTGTGATCGAATCTGCTGTATATCGGCGGGAAAATCGTTAGGTGTATGGGCCCCTAACACTATTTGACCATGAAACTTGGGTCTTGGGTCTGTAAATCGAGAAATTGATAATCTATCCTAAACCATTTTATTACAAGAAAGAATAATCATAAAAATTAGTCATTCCGGATTGACTAAAATCAGAAAAAAAAAAAAACATTTCGATTAGATTTCTCACTGCAGGTAAAAAAAATAAGACTTTCAATTTTTCTGTACAACCATTTGTATCAAACTGTAAAATGGAATCTTTTTACTGTATTGTGTGTGCCCTTCCCATCCATCATTGTAAATCTAGTTTTAGATTTTACATTTTTCTCATTTTTAGCATCTATAAAAAAATGCCTTACATAATATTTTTCTGTGCATCTTTTCACTATTGTCAAATACAATATCCTAAGCTCTGAAATGCACATTTTGGTGTGACTGCAGCTTTTGGTATTGCACACTGAACGGGGTACAAACTACGCCGAGGTGCAGGGATCCTGATCTTTTATTGGTAATGCCTAGTACACACCATACAATTTTCTGTTAGATTTTTCTGTTATGCTGGGCATACACGGAGTGATAGTCCCTTATCAATCGAGCCGCTGATGGCTCCGACAGGTCCGGTGACCGCGCGGATCGATTCCCTGCTCGATACCCGCGGGGAATCGAGTGGAAGATAAGGAAGCGCCGGGCGGCCGCGGGGACGAGCGGTGACAGGGCGGGAGTCGATCCGGCGGCTAATCGAGCCGCCGGATCGCTCCGTGTATTCCCAGCATTAGATTTTCTGTAGAGACTGGTCATTATCACTGGTGCATTGTCTTCTGGTTATCTCCTGCTGATTAGAACAATGACTAATTGCTCGGCAGATAGATGGTTAAACAGATGTTGGAAATGATCTATCTGGCAGGTAAATCTAATGCTGGGCATACACGGCTCAATTTTGCCGCTCGATTACGCACCCGATCGTTTTCCGCGTTTCGATTCTGCAGGCGATTCTCTCATCTTCCACTAGTTTTTCTTATCTTTTCCCATTGTCCTCCATGCAGAATCGAACGCGGAAACGATTGGGCCGGAGATCGGACATGTCGGAAATTATCTATCGAGCCAATCAAAATGGCTCAAAATCGAGCCGTGTATGCCCAGCATAAATTTTTTTTTTTTACAGAAAATGGTATGGTGCTCTAAACCTATAGCTGAACTCTGGTCCCCTACCATTCGTGTCCTTACCTCTCCCTCTAGATTGTAAGCCTTTGGGCAGGGCCCTCCTCCTTTTGTGTCCTACCTGATCTTGCACCTCCATTACTGTGAACTCATGCTATGCATCTGAGTGAACCTAACTTGCCTAATCTCCATGCTCCATCCAGTCACTGACTAAGCATTACCTGGTACTTACGCTGTGCTGCATGATCTGGTCTGCATGCATTCCTGTATTGTCATATTGCTGTATGTCACCCTTAAATATTGTCTGTAACCTAAATTAATGTCCAGCGCTGCGTAATATGTTGGCGCTTTATAAATACAATAAATAAATAATAAAATAAATGGTGTGTACCTAGCATAACGCCTAAATAATGAATTCCATTTTTTGTTTTCATTCCTATGCCTTAAATAGAAAATTTACAAATATTGGTACTTTGGTGTTCTTTTCTTTGAAAATGAATTAGTCTCTCCTGTAGAACCTTTTATTCCATACAATTATTTTGTAACACTGAGGGTAGGAACACATTAGGCAGAATCGCATATGCGTTTTCCACTATGTGCCATGGAAAACACAAGTGCGATTCTGCCTAGTCTGTTCTTACCCTTAATACCTACTGATTAGTAATGTCAAAGAGATGCAAATACTTCTGAGTGGGGTGCTTCTAGTCATTTGTCACTCCAAGTGAGAAAACCTGTGGCACAAGCCTTATTGGTGCATATACTCATTCAACTTTTCACCTGATTGTCATTTAAACTGGTCATTTGAATGACTTGAAGTGCACACAACAAGTCGTTCAGACATCATGTACACACTGACCAACAAAGCAGCTGATATGCTAATTTGCATGCCGTTTAACCAACTTGATAAAGGACAATGGACGGGATAGAACAATGGACTAGATAAAACGACTGATCAAATGACTTGTTGTTTGAACCTCTATTAGATAGACAAACGACTAAGTGTAATTTGTACACACGGACCTGACAGTCGTTTGAACGACAGTGGGTCCAAAGCATCCGCTGAGCGGATCGGGCAAACCGGCTGTTATCACACACTCGACAGCGCGTACACACGTCCAACTTGTCGTTCAAATGACATACCTTTAAAGTGGATCCGAGGTTAACTTTTACTCATTGCCTAATTGTTCCTTTCCTATTGTTTATAGGGCATTCCTCAAGCCAAATCCGTTTTTGTTTTAATGCTCTAATTCCCTATAAACTAAACAAGCCTCGCCCACAGCTTTTCAGAGAGCCTTGGCAGTAGCAAGGGCTCATGGGAGCTCAGTCTGGGCAGGAGGAGGGGGAGGTGTTACTAGCCATTGATTTCAGAGGCAGAGGGGAGGAGGGGGGATTCGTTTTTTTCACAGGCGTAGTGATCAGGATACAGATAAGCCTGCCTCTGTGTAATGTTTACAAACATGGCTGCTGTCATTGTATCACAGGAAGAAATAATCATTTTCTATTAAAGCTGTTTGCAGCTATATTTGCTGTGTAAACTGCCTAAACTTTAGATAAGATATATAGACAAGTTACTTGTTATAGTTAGTTTTTCATCTCGGATCCGCTTTAAGGCTCATACACATATACCAACAATCTGTCCAACTCTCTTCCAAACTTTACTGCTGGAAGATAATTTGAGTGTGTGTACAGCTGACAAACAACCATGTGACCAACTGATAACAGGTTGTTTGCCAGATCCAACCAGTGGATCAATCTGCCCAACTATCATACAGGTTGGAACGTGTTTACAAGTCTTTTGAACAACTTTGTTGTTTTTGAATGCAGACATGTTGTGTAGTTTGTCATTTAGCTTGCGTCAATAGTATTTAAAGAGAATCTGTACTCTAAAATTCTTACAATAAAAAGTATTCCATTCTATTCCTTATTTTCTCCTGTGCCCCTCTGTGCTGTTTCTGCCACTCCCTGCTGTAATCCTGGCTTGTAATTGCCAGTTTTAGACAGTGTTTACAAACAAAAGACATGGCTACTAACCAGCATGTGATAGGCTGTGGAGAGGGTGTGTATAGCTTCTGCCAATAACAGCAGACAGCACATTCCTGCCTGAGCCCGACAGAGCCGACAGAAGAGAGAAGATTAGATTATATAACAGAGATAACACAGCCACTGTGCAACTAGAAAAGGCTGCGGTAAGCCATATCACATTTGAACAGGTATAGGAACTTATAGGATAGAAGAAATAAGGCTGAAAATTTTGTTACAGAGTCTCTTTAAGTGAATGGTTTGTTTAGTTGTTTGGCGTGCATGTATGTACTTGTCAGGTAATCCACATGTTGAGTGGTTGGTCATGTTGTGCGGTTGGTTATGCACCAAGCTGGTCATGTGTATGAGGCTTACAGAGCTATCATGGAGGACTGTCTATCACACATTGTCTTTCATATTCATTGCTAATAAAACTGGACACTATATGAAACGTCTTTACATCTGCAAACACGCTCCGTGTGTGTGCACGTACAGTTATATAACCCGCAAGTTGCTCTTAGATACATGTTGTGCATACATTTACCCATGAGAAGATGGAGACCGAGAGCCCAATATAGTGTAGTAAGTTATGTACAAGTTGGAGAAAATGTGAGACGTAAGTATTATACTTACAAACCTGGGTTGCTCCAAAGCAACCACTGTATACGCAGGTGGGGAGATTAGGCCTGACCCCACTCAGGACTAAGATGTCGCTCTCTGTAGATAGAGGAAATGAGGGTATATCACCCTTCCACCAAGGGTGGATCACTTTGTATACAAGAATACAGAGGCGCCAGTAGGATAAAACAAGATAAAAAGTTTAAAACGTTTTTCGGTGGCGGTGGTGGACCAACCACACACAGACCAACGAGAGCTGTTGATTGTAGAAAAGGCAATTTATTCACATACTCCTAAGTAAAAATGCAACGCGTTTCACGGGCAAACATCCCGCTTCATCAGGCAATAGAAGAACGGAGTATCTCACGGCTCTGTTTGCCAAGCTATCTTTTGACACAGAGCCGTGAGATACTCCGTTCTTCTATTGCCTGATGAAGCGGGATGTTTGCCCGTGAAACGCGTTGCATTTTTACTTAGGAGTATGTGAATAAATTGCCTTTTCTACAATCAACAGCTCTCGTTGGTCTGTTTGTGTGTGGTTGGTCCACCACCGCCACCGAAAAACGTTTTAAACTTTTTATCTTGTTTTATCCTACTGGCGCCTCTGTATTCTTGTATACATTTACCCATAGACATCATCTATTACTTACTTAATTTTTAAGTACACACACACATTGTGCTCCCATTAGTGCCAACATCCTGTTTAGGATTTACGATTAGACTTTTGTTACAAGATTTCGGGCTGCAAATTAGGCCCGGTTCACATTAGTGTTTTTTTGCATATCGGAACCGGAACGTATACTGTAAAACAATACAAATGGATGTGAAAGGATCCAATGTTAACCTATGGATCCATTCACATGCGTCTATTGGTACGTGTTATAACTTAAAGTGAATGTTTATCGGATTAAAAAAGAAAAAGTCAGATACTCACCTAAGGAGAGGGAAGGCTCGATCCTAATGAGCCTTCCCCCTCCTCTCCCGGTGCCCGGTCCCGCACAGGATCCCCTGTGGCAGTATTCGACCAGTTCAGTCAAATACTGCCACTTCCGCATGCCTTCGGGAACTTTCGGTCGCTCCATACTACGCGCGAGCGCCCTCTATGATGCACTCGCGCGTACGTAGTATGGAGCGGCCCGTCTTCGGAAGCCCGAGTGCTCCCGAAGACCTCCGAAGTCCCTGCGGCGGCGGACGCGAACAGGGGAGCCAGCGCTGCACCGAGGGCACCGGGAGAGGAGAGGGAAGGCTCATTAGGACCGAGCCTTCCCTCTCCTTAGGTGAGTATCTGACTTTTTCTTTTTTAATCCGGTACCCATTGGCTTTAAGTAGGCCTCAATTATTTGGCCTAAGTTTTATGTAAAAGGCTTGTTCGCAGAATATACCTTTAAAAAGAGTTTTCAAAGATGCAGGCAGAAGCATCTGAGTGTCTGCTTGAGGCAGATGATGCAAGCAGATACTGAGAACATGTCCCTGAAGAAAGGCCACAGGCCTACACTGCCCCAGACAAATGGACTACGAGAACAATCAACATAGGCCATATTTACAAAATATCACATTCCTGTATGTAAGTGAAAGGCATAATTAAATATTAATCGAGCAGGTGGGTATTATGACACCACGAGGGGTCTGAGCCAATAGTCGGGTCTGGGGGAGGGCTCAGATGAGGTCACATTTAACTCTTTCCTAGTCCGTATTAAAGGACCAGATGGGCCAGCAGAGCGCATTCTTATTCCTACTTTCATGCTCTCTATCTGCTGACTGGAACACCTAATTATTTCCTTTCTTTATGTAATCTGGTATATTGGATGCTGTACATAGTTAGTCCAGATGTAACGGAGTATAGACAGGAGATCACCTGATTACTGTCACTAGGAAGGTAATCAGGAAGCTGCAACACAACGGAATGACTAAATAAGAATCTGCTTTGCTAAGATATGACAAACTGTATCTGTATATCTGTTTCCTGAATAAACTACTTGTATGTTGAAAAAGCCTGAGAACGGTCTATCTCCAATAATGCTTGCTGTGTTGAGAGTCAAGTTATCTCACAGTCTGTGAGGTGCAACTATACGAAGTTGCTGGTGTCGAAGCAAAAAGGTGAATTATAACAGTGGTGCCGTTAAACCCTTCACTGTCTAGCAAAACAGGCAGACAAGGGCCAGGGGCCGAAGTTTTAAAGACATTCCACAGCGAAACAAGCGGAGTAGACGCGGACTGGAAAGCTTATCAAACTGATAAGTGGTGTGCGTGAGCCAGCACACGGGCTGCAGTTCAAGGAAATCAGCGGCGAAACTCTTGGACGTTAAAATTAAGCTGCAGGTGCACATGCAGTTAAAAGCCTAAACAGGATCGGAAGGTATGGGAGCGCTCTGAGGCCGGCTCACAACTGCCGCGGGAGAAGTCGATCCACTGAACGGGAGGGGGCCCGCTCAGGAGCTCTAGGTGTGTCCTATCAGTTTCGTGGGAAAGTTGCTACGGCTGATCGAATTGGTAAGCGAACCAGGCAAGGCAAGTATGGTTTACGTTGTTATATTGCATTACCTTTATTGTATTTGGAGTTGTACAAGGAGTGGATAATGCATTCTGTGTTATGTGCAGCTGCTATGTTAGGTTGGAGGCTGCGTACTTCTTCCCACTCCCGTGAGTGGTGGGAAGGAGGGGGGGGGGTTATAGCTCCGGTGTAGAGCGTACATAGTTCTGTCTTCAGAGTTTATGTGCTTTAATGTGAATTTCTTATGATTTAATGTTCCTGTGTTGCATGTTACGGTTTACATAGGGGGTATAGACACGTGTGTCTATTCACAGGCATGTTTTCTTTCGCTGGTCAGATGTTAAGTGGGGTTTTTTTCTCTCTTCTTTTGTCTTTTTCTCTCTCACACTTCACAGAGAAGGTCTGGGAAGTATGCCAGATGTGTGTGTAGTGTCCCCCGCAGCAGAGATAAGTCGGCAGGTGGACAGGAGGGAGTGTAGCGGTATTTGTTGAGAGAGCAGTCGGAGTGAAGATTGGGTAGAGAGAGCCTACAGAAAAGCAAGCTGGTTCCAGTAAGAGCTGTATGTTAAATGTTTTGTTTAATTTCTGCATTCGTTTATGTTGTTTCCACGGATCGTGGAGCGTGTTGGGCCAGCGGCGGCTGATAGATGTTAGTCTCAGAATACGTTTGTAACTGGGATGGTAACGGTTAAGGTGTTGCTTAGAGTTATACAGCAATGGTTTTTGTGTGAGAAGAGGACACAGCACGGGGGTGTAGAGGAGGGAAAGCCATCCAGAAAAGATAGGAGAAACGTAGAATCCTTAATAGTGGACAGTCCACCATAAAGATATTCAATTTGTCCTCCCATATCTTGACTTCCAATGAAGAATCATTGTTAAGGAAAGGGTTGAATTTTGCTCCTTCAGCCAAGCCTGATGAATTTCAATTATATAAAGACTTACACAGGTTTATTAGGTCATTAACCCTTAAACGATTTTTTGTGTCCAAAAAAGAAGGAATACATCCCATCACCATACTGCCTGGGGATGTAGCGGTGACACCATCAGGTGAGACTATAGACACCAATAGTGAACAGATAGGGCAAATAAACAACAGCGACATCTCGATTGGGATAGAAGACGACTGGTTACAATATGTGCCCGACACTAATGTTAAACACACAAACTTTAGGCCGAAATCTGTGTTCTATCCCTCCCACTCTAAGAGCCAATTTGTCAATACCTACTATCAAGTAGTTTTGGACCAATTTAAGAACTTATGCAAAGAAAGGCCATCAAATAAACATAATTTGAATGCCGTAGAAAAGAAAGTATTAAAAGAGTTTACAGAAAATAAGGAGATCGTTATCAGACAGGCAGATAAGGGGGGAGGGTCTGTTTTGGTAGACTTTGTGGATTACCTGAATGAGGGTTTAAGATTATTAACAGATGTATCCACATACCAACTGCTTTCTACAGAGCCCACTACTGCATATAAGGATGAACTACAACAACTGGTCAATAAAGCTTACTCAAACAATATTATTAATGAACACGAGAAAAGTTTTTTAGTCCCTAGTCACCCATCTATTCCATACTTTTATCATATCCCTAAAATTCACAAGAGCACGACCCAACCCCCAGGAAGACCTATTATAGCTGGGATGGAGGGATTAGTGTCGAATATATCGTCTTATGTGGATTATTTTTTACAACCTTTGGTCCTGGACTCTCAAGCATACACACGTGACTCCCTACATGTGATGGACATGCTACAGAATTATAGGTGGGAAAAAGGTTTTCTTTGGGCCTCACTAGATGTGTCATCACTCTATACCAGTATTCCCTCACGAAAAAGGTTTAGAGGCGGTGCAATACTTCCTCATGCAGGACTGCTCACTCCCCATTCTACAAGGCCAATTCATTTTGGACTTGCTTCAGTTTGCTCTTTCACACAATTATTTCAGTTTTATGGACAAACTTTATCTACAGATCTGTGGAACATCTATGGGGGCGGGATTCGTCCCCAGCTTTGCCAACTTGTATATGGCCTATTGGGAAAGTCAACACATCTGGTCCCGTAATCCTTTCAGTAAACATTTGGTGTTTTACACTAGGTACATAGATGACATTTTGCTAATTTGGGATGGTGACGTCCCAACCTTTGAGGAATTTTTGACCTATTGTAACAACAATGCTTTTGGTTTGGCCTTGACTCATGTCATCTCCAGCGATAGTTTAGTATTCTTGGATCTGGAGTTATTTGCAAACAATGATGGTCTGATATGCTCTAAAAAACATTTTAAACCCACTGCAGGTAATTCATATCTGCATGCGTCTAGCTGCCATAACCGTAAGTGGATACAGAACATCCCCAGAAGCCAATTCTGTAGGCTTAGACGTAATTGCACTTCAGACAACGATTATTTGGAGCAAGGAGGGATACTCTCTAACAAATTTGTTGAAAAGGGTTATAAGCCAGAACACATAAAGAATACATTCAATGAGTATAAAGCTAGGCCTAAGCCTAAGGAAAATTCCGGTACCAATACAAATGCACATTCTGATCTCCCCTTTATCACCACTTATACTGAAGCTTCTAGAACAATTAAGAATATAGTGGTTCAGAATTGGCCTATCCTGAAGCAGGATCCTGTACTGAGGGATATAATACCAGATCATCCAGCAGTCATCTTTAAGAGAGCCAAGTCTATTAAAGAGACTTGTGTGCCCCTGCTAAAACGCCGCTATCCCGCGGCTAAACGGGGGTCCCTTCACCCCCAAACCCACCCCCGCAAACCTTGGTCGTAGAGTTGGTCGTAAATTATCTTTTCCTGGAGGCAGGGCTAACGGCCGCAGCCCTGCCTCCAGTCGCGTCTATCAGCCTCGCATCGCCGCCTCTCCCCCGCCCTTCTCAGTGAAGGGAGACTGAGAGGGGCGGGGGAGAGGCGGAGATACGCGCTGACAGACGCGTGTGGGGCAGGGCTGCGGCGGTTAGCCCTCCCCCAACCAGGAAGCGCTCCCCCGCTGCACCGAGGGGATTTGGGGGTGAAGGGACCCCCGTTAAGCCGTGGGATAGCGGCGTCTTAGCAGGGGCACACATGCCCCTGCTATCTATGAGGTCTGAAGCGAGATTTATTCTCGCTTCAGACTCTCTTTAAGAACACTATAGCCCCAAGTAATGTCAAGAAGAAAGTCACGAAACCAAACAGCATGTTTCCCTCTCTGAAAGGTACTTTTAGGTGTAATGTGAAGAGATGTGGGTGTTGCTCATTTATTAGACATAGATCTACAGAGATAGTAGATGGAAATCATCATGTACACAAATTGAAAGATTTTATAAACTGTGGGAGTGATTATGTGGTGTACCTTTTAACTTGTGAGTGCCCAAAATTCTATGTGGGCAGAACCACTAGACCCCTCAGACAAAGACTAGGCGAACACAAAAGGAACATACTTGATGGGGTGGAAAAACAGTGTTCCTCGTCATTTTAAAGAGTGTCATAATTGTATGGTTGATACACTAAAGATCGTGGGCCTTGAGGTGATTCCAAAGACTTTATTACAAGGACAGAAGTTTAGGAGGCTCTGCGAGAGAGAAACCTTTTGGATTTTTAAATTGGACGCTCTAAGCCCTAAGGGTCTTAATGAAGGCTTGGAGATATCAACGTATTTGTGATGTACTTATTATTGCTTTTAAGTCTGATTGTCTGTTGTGGCTATTTATAATTATTTTTATTAATTTGATCCTTGTTTCCTCTCTTTCCCTCCAGCCTCCCCAAATAGTAGCAGAACTGTACACTAGATGAGGGCGGTGAGTATGCTGTATAATAGGCATGGTCCACAGCAAGTCTCACTCCCCCTTCCACCGTTTTTCAGGTTTTTTTGCTTGCTTTCCCTATGGGCAATTCATGCTATATATCCTTTAGCTAGAAAGTAACAGCCTCTAGCTATGGTAATTTATGCCATACAATCTCTAGCCATAGGCTAGCATTAGCCCCATGTAAGTTCTATGTGCATCCTCCAAATTCCTTCTAAATTTCAGGTTTTAGTTCACCTCTCCATAATAATATATAAAAAACCTCCCTCTCGTTCCCTTCCCCTTTCTTTTTCCCCCTCCCCCTCCCTTCCCCCTCCCTCTCCCTCCCCATGTTCCCAATTACCCCCCCCCCCCCCCCCCAATTTCTCCGCCCGTTATCCCCCCCTTTCCCACGGGCAGTGGGCATTGGGTTATACAATTTACATCCCTTCCCCCCCCCTCCCCCCTCTTTTCAAAAGGTTGCATAATGAAGTCTAAGGAACAGCCACCTTGATGGTTGGTTGCAGATATTAAGTTTTTGATATATGTGGCTTTTATTAATATTTATTCATTTGTTGTAGTTTATTTATCAATTTATGATCTTCTAAGCCTGTTTAGAGTTTTGTGTGTGTATTTACTACAGGTATACATATGTGTATATATATGTGCCTATTGACACAGTTTTATAGAGTAGTTTTGATTTTATTGGTATGCCTTATGCTAATGCTTCCGCTTCGTTTAGCAAATTTCATTCAGGTATGCTATAGCAAAAATGCTGATCGGGTATATGTGTATATTTATGTATGTATTTATATATATATATATATATATATATATATATATATATGTATATATGTATGTATGTATGTATGTATGTATGTATGTATGTATGTATGTATGTATGTATGTATGTATATATATATATATATATATATGGATTTTTTACAGAATGTTTTTAAGTGTAAAGTTGGTAAAGCTAGTATGTGTTGATGCAATGTTTGAACCCATCGATTGATCTCAGTGGCGGATGATGACGCGCTGGCCAATGTTTTTAAATTACTGTTGCATCCAGACATACGCACCGCCTCCATGCCAGTTGGTTCAATAAAGTTTATTTAAGCTTCGTGTGGTCGCTATGGCGACTGTGCGTGGAGACACTACAAGTGAGCCCTCTAGAGCGAGACGTCATCTGATGAAGGGCGCCGAAACGCGTAATGACGTCACACGCTTGCTGTACTCCAGCCACGCCCACCTCCCAGTGAGACGGAGCCCAGGACATCGGGATTCACGCTGCTGGCCACAGCGTGTCATCCTCCACTGCGAGGCAAGCGGTTGGCTGTCCGCTGATACGCGAAATATACAACTATTGTTTGTGAGTATAACTTTTTATTGCGAATAAAACTCCCTGAAACGTTTAATGCACTATGGCGCGCTCTATCTTGTTTTAGTAGTTCTGAGTTATGTCTGAGATAAGTGGATGGCTGGTTGTGGAGAAATTTGCACGTCACTGGGGATTCTAATCTATGAAGCAGCCAGGATCACAGCTGGGACGGGGTTTTTCTAAGGTTTTTGCAGGCATCCGAGAGTGTATGTAGCGGAATGCTGATTTTCTGCAATGTGTAATTATGCTATATGTAACTAGGCATAAAATGTTTGTTCTGTTTGATTTTTTGTGCTCACTGCAACGGGCAGAGCAGCTGAGAGGAAGGGATGGTAGAGATAATGAGACACTCTACTGAGTATCTCGGATCCCGGAGTATTTCCCCAGAGCCTGGGTCCAGGGAAATGAATGCTAGAATATGTGCACCAAGCAGTTGCTGTGAGACCAGCATGGTCACGGATAGGAAGTGTTTCCCAGCTAGGGGCATGGAGACACGTAGAAGTCAGATATTTCCCATGGAGTGATTTGCAAGCGCAGCGCAGATCAGGGAAGTATCTGTACTGGGTTGCTTATGGGATTATTCCTTTAAGTGAGGCACCTTAACGGGTGGTGCAGCATGAGTTCCCAATAGAGTAAAAGGGGGGACAGTGCATCAGGGGGTGCCAGAGTTGGAAAAAAAAGGAAGTTGACCAATCCAGGTATCCGTCGCCGCGGCTGCAGAGCGGTAACGTTTTTTCCGTTTTTTGTCATGGACAGGGCCAGAGCTTGACGAAGAGTCAATACGGGGCTGGGGCTGTTAGTGCGTTTTCTCGTCCACTGATTGATCAATTTTTTTTTTCCAGCTCCTACCAAGTGTAGCACAAAGAAAAAGAACTGGCAGCAGTTCATGGAGCAATTATAAAGAGGAAGGAATTGCCATTTACAGAGTGACAGTGTATCAGTACAGTGTTTGCCATATGACTACCTACCAAGTGGGCATTCAGGGATCTTCATACAGGCATATGACGCTGGAATGCTTAGCCCTGCACCCTGTGTAGTTTAAGTGCAAAGTGCTCCTTCCTACAGGGAGGCAGCCATTTTTTGTAAAGTCTGGGGGTAGTAGCACGGCAAACATTGGTCAGAGGGTACAACACACAGGACTTCTAGCAGAGTGGGTATCGCAATGAAGTTCTAGGTAAGTAAATGCAAAAATGAGCAAGAGCATTGCAGGCTCACCTGCAAAGCAGCAACAGGTGTGTGGCATCCGTACTCTGTGCATACGACGGCCGTGTATGTACAGAAGGGGGGGGTGTGATGAGAGCTTGCAATGAGGTGAGAGCTTCCAAAGGTGAAGTCCGCGGGAGCATATTTTAAACAGGTAAGTACTTAGGATAGTACTTCGGTAGGGGAAAATAGTTTAACTCCAATCTACCAAAGAGTAAACAGAGTTCATGAGAACCATAAAGCAACGAGGTCAATTACGGTATATATTGATCAATTTAAAGTGTACAGAGTACAAGCCGCAGGGCGAAACCCAAATCATTATAAGAATTGATTTGTTTGTATTTCGATTTCAGGAGTTTAGAAATATGGAAGCAAGAGAGCTGAGGTGCTGGCAGCCGAGACAGAGATGTCAGTCAGATAAGCGTAAGGTTCCAGATGCCAATCCGAGTTTGGAGAACAGCGAGATTCCTAAGATTGGAAAGAGACTGAAAAACGAGATTTCGGAGATCGGAAAGAGACTAAAAAAACTGACTGAGCAAAGCATAATGCAAATTGCTAATGTTTTTCTTTCCCAAGGAGGTGCTTTTATAATGAAGAGTACCGTGCTGATGGTGATCCTAAGCTGCCATTTCGTCCGAGGAGACCGAAGAGAGGACATTCTCATGAACAATAAGGGGTTAATGAGAACACAAGGCCCAAGCATGTTAATGTTTGGAGACAAAGGTACTGATCCTTTCCCACCTCCCTCTGATTGGCACAGATGGACCAAGCAGGGATGGAGGAAAAGAGCACTTGTGCCAGGTGGAAACAAATTTCATAGCACAATGTTGGTAAAAGGTCTGAAGGGCCAGGTGTGCTGGAAGTTTGAAATTAACGGCAGTGTAAATCTGCTCTTCAATGTCACACTCCCAGAATCGATGCACCGATCAAAAGTTTTGTTAAAAGGTACAGTGCAGTACAATGGGTACATGCAAAAGGTGGAGTGTGTGATTCGGGGGTACCTTGTCTTGGTTATCCAGAGTGAGATGGTTCCAGATTGGAGAGGAATGAGCAGGAGGCGTCAATTCTCCTACAGGAGAGACGCAGGGGACAACATCACACTCTGGGGTTACCAACAGAGAGTGTCTCTGAAACAACTATACACACACGTAAAGGCTGGAAAGCCAACACAGGGAACCCCATTCACACTACACGGGTCACAACAGGGGACAATATTACACAGTCCATATGCAGCCACTTATCCTAATGCTAGTTGGGTAAGTGAAGAGGTACTCTTAATTGAAAGATTGCAGGGAGTACAGTCTTCCCGACCTCAGGTACACATTTTGCCTCAGGACATAAGGGGGGAAGTGGTCCAATCAGGACAGTTGGGGACATATTTTGTCAGGGAGATGCTAAAAGATCCTGTACAACTGAGATTGGACAAGGAGAGGTTTATCGATTTTTCTGGAGAAGGATCTTTTGCATGGAAGCTTCGAGATGTTTGGGTGAACAAATGGAAAGGGTACAACACTTCTTTGTGCACCGCTACTTCCTTAGTTCTCACCTCAAACCAGGTCTTACACCATGACCTGAGAGGTCAACATTTTTTGGTGCTAGACGGGGAGGTGAAACAAGTAGCGTTGCCCTCATATGGGTAATTCTCACAGAGGTACCTGTGTTTGCCGGGGCAAGTCAAATTTAGTGAAGAAGCCTGCTGGCTCAATAACACAGAATGCGAGGCTACCATTCAAAAGATCCGCCCTGAAGCCAAACCGGTAGTTCCGGTGGCTGAAGGAAAGGTTTGTTTTTTTAAACATAATGTCTAATGACACATTCAAGGTACATTTTCATAATTGTTCCAATCAGGTAGATTTTTCGAGGGGAGCTTATTGTATGAGCGGAGATCCCATATGGATCAAGTCATCCAAGTTTGATGACGTCATTCCTCCAATTGTTAAGAGAACTCTAAAGTTCAAAGCTTCAGGGGGAGTTCCCATCCTGAAAGATAACACGACATGGGACAAATGGGAACAGATTTTGGCCCAAGACGACCACACTTTGTTACAACGGTTAAACAAAACAGAACACTAAGTTAGAGGTAAGATTTCACCATGATCCAGGTGATCTTAACGAGGTAGAACACAAAAATAAGCAGGTGAGTTCCAGTCTGACCTGGTGGAAAAGGTTTTCTGCGATGTTCCAGGGACACTCGGACTGGGCCTTTGCAGTTCATAATTTCTTCCTACACCCACTGGTCGTCTGGATGGGGATGACAACTTTGGGCATCATTATCCAGGTGAGGTTGTGTGTTAAATGACGCAAAACAAATTAACCTGGTCAAGAGATTGGTGCCTTATAAACAATCTCATGAACCAATATTTCCAAATTAACCCCCCTGGCGGTATAAAAAAATCCGCCAGGAGGGAGCGCCGCAGTTTTTTTAAATTTTTTTCCCCTATATCATGTAGCGAGCCCAGGGCTCGCTACATGATAGCTGCTGCTCAGCGGCATCCCCCCGCCCTCTTCGATCGCCTTCGGCGATCTCCGATCAGGAAATCCCGTTCAAAGAACGGGATTTCCTGGAGAGCTTCCCCCGTCGCCATGGGAGTCCCGAACCACCCCTCAGCGCTGCCTGGCACTGATTGTCCAGGCAGCGCACTGGGTCTGGGGGGGGGGGGGGCGTGCGGCGCGACGGATAGCGGCGATCGAGCGCGGGGCGGTGGCGATCGGTGTTACCGCCAAGGAGGTTAAGGGACATACAGGGTTACGGGTATAGTTGTAGCAGTACCTATGATGGAGCTGATTGTATAAAGGCGCTCTTTTAGAAGGCACCTGGCACTGCTCCGTTGTGTAACAGACAAACAAGTTTCACTTTTCTGTGATCATGTAAGTTTGTGAGTGATACGCAAGTGACGCAAATGCTGAGAATGTGGTGTAGAGGGACTTAGAAGTAGGGCCTCCCCAGAGAGCCTGGTTACAGGAAGACCAAGAGGTCTTGCCCTCTCTCCCAGGGATAACCACCTAGAGCAGAGAAGTTGTGTGAGCACTAGCATCGAAAAGTGAAACATAAAGAAAAGAAACCAGGTACTGCTGGCTTCATAAGCTGGGATCTGCGGAGCAAGCCATTTTAGGGGGGATTGTTATAACTTAAGTAGGCCTCAGTTATTTGGCCTGAGTTTTATGTAAAAGGCTTGTTCGCAGAATATACCTTTAAATAGAGTTTTCAAAGATGCAGGCAGAAGCATCTCAGTGTCTGCTTGAAGCAGATGATGCAAACAGATACTGAGAACATGTATTACTTACTTAATTTTTAAGTACACACACACACACAATGTGCTCCCATTAGTGCCAACATCAAATTTAGGATTTACGATTAGACTTTTGTTACAAGATTTCGGGCTGCAAATTAGGCCCGGTTCACATTAGTGTTTTTTTGCAGATCGGAACCGGAACGTATACTGTACAAACAGAACGGATGTGAAAGGATCCAATGTTAACCTATGGATCCATTCACATGTGTCTATTGGTACGTGTTATAACTTAAGTAGGCCTCAGTTATTTGGCCTGAGTTTTAGGTAAAAGGCTTGTTCGCAGAATATACCTTTAAATAGATTTTTCAAAGATGTAGGCAGAAGCATCTCAGTGTCTGCTTGAAGCAGATGATGCAAGCAGTAGTGATGGGCGAACACCTGGATGTTCGGGTTCGGGCCGAACAGGCCGAACATGGGCCAGATGTTCAGCATGTTCGGCCCGAACCCCGAACTCAATGCAAGTCAATGGGGACCCGAACATGCCGCAATACGGCCCCCCTATGGGGTCGCAGGCATAAGGGGGGAGCATGCCCCAATTGCGGGGGGGGGGTCGGAAATTCCCCCCACCCCCTCCGCTAGTGCTCCTCCCTCTGCCCGCTTCCCCATAAAAAAGTTGGCGTAAAGTTAAATATTACCGGTGGTGGCTGCTGCAGTGGCTGGCTGGCAGTGGTGTGAGTGAGGACTAGGAGGAGGAGTCCGAGTATGACGCGTTGAGGCCAGGCAGCGGGCGGTTCAGTGGTAGTACCCTTGTGGTACTTCCGCCCTTTCTCTGACCTCACGTCCTCTACGTGATGACGCATACGATGGTACGCGTGACGCGTACCCTCGTATGCGTCATCACGTAGAGGACGTGAGGTCAGAGAAAGGGCGGAAGTACCACAAGGGTACTACCGCTGAACCGCCCGCTGCCTGGCCTCAACGCGTCATACTCGGACTCCTCCTCCTCATTCACACCACTGCCAGCCAGCCACTGCAGCAGCCACCACCGGTAATATTTAACTTTACGACAACTTTTTTATGGGGAAGCGGGCAGAGGGGGGAGCGCTAGCGGAGGGGGTGGGGGGAATTTCCGACCCCCCCCGCGATCGGGGCATGCTCCCCCCTTATGCCTGCGACCCCATAGGGGGCGGTATTCGGCCGAACAGGGCCCTGTTCGGCCGAACAGGGGCCCTGTTCGGCCGGGCATTTAGTAGTTCGGGCGAACCCGAACGGTTTGGCCGAACACCATCAGGTGTTCGGCCGAACTCGAACATCACCCGAACAGGGTGATGTTATGCAGAACCCGAACAGTGGCGAACACTGTTCGCCCAACACTAGCAAGCAGATACTGAGAACATGTTCCTGAAGGAAGGCCACAGGCCTACACTGCCCCAGACAAATGGACTACGAGAACAATCAACATAGGCCATATTTACAAAATATCACACTCCTGTATGTAAGTGAAAGGCATCATTAAATATTAATCGAGTAGGTGGGTATTATGACACCACGAGGGGTCTAAGCCAAGGTCTGGGGGAGGGCTCAGATGAGGTCACATTTAACTCTTTCCTAGTCAGTATTAAAGGGCCGGATGGGCCAGCGGAGCACATTATTATTCATACTTTCATGCTCTCTATCTGCTGACTGGAACACCTAATTATTTCCTTTCTTTATGTAATCTGGTATAATGGATGCTGTACATAGTTAGTCTAGATGTAACAGAGTATAGACAGGAGATCACCTGATTACCGTCACTAGGAAGGTAATCAAGAATCTGCAACGCAACGGGATGACTAAATAAGAATCTGCTTTGCTAAGATATGACGAACTGTATCTGTATATCTGTTTCCTGAATAAACTACTTGTATATTGAAGAAGCCTGAGAACGGTCCATCTCCAATAATGCTTGCTGTGTTGAGAGTCAAGTTATCTCACAGTCTGTGAGGTGCAACTATACGAAGTTGCTGGTGTCGAAGCAAAAAGGTGAATTATAACAGTACGGATACGTTCCGTACGTTCCGGTCCACGGATCTAAAAATTGCTGCAGGACCTAATTTTCTGGACCGTTCTGCTTAGCGGAACGGATCCAGACAAAAAAATGCTGCAGTATTGGGGCAATGGAGAACGGAATGTTTCTTCACACTAGTGAACAAACGGATCTTTCCACGGGGGATGGGGGAAGGCGACGAAGAAAACCTTTGTGACGGGAGGGTGCAGCAGCTGGGCGGGTGGGTGAGGGAGGGTTTATACATACCTAATCTTCTGTAGCAGTCGGCGGTAGAGGCTTCCATCTTCCGCCACATGTGACTACATGACGTGTCATGTGACTAGTCACATGGCACGCTGTGTGGTCACAGCGGAAGAAGCTGCCGGCTGCTACAGAAGATTAGGTATGTATTTGCTGGTGAAATTGAGTAAAAACTGATCTAATCAATTATTGATCAGATCCGTTATCACTTTCTATTTTTAATGTGAACCGGGCCGCAGACAGAGCCATCCGGATCCGGTGAAGCAGAGACCGGATCTGCTCACCGGATTCTTTTGGCTCGAAACGCTAAGTTTTCTTCCCTTTATGATTTTTGCCTATTCTGTCTGATATGATTATACATACTATTTTATCTTTCACTATTTTATTCTATTACATTTTATATGTATGTTTTGAACAGAGTGTATGTTCTTATTTAGATATTTACTTTTTAGGCATAGCTACTGGCCTGAGGAAGCAGGCTTTGACCCGTGAAACGTGTTGTCCATGCTAATAAAATTATTGTGTCTGTGACAAGACTGTCTTCATTGAGGTAAGCCACCTCACATTTTTCTCGATTTTATTGCTGTTTTTAACTCCGATTTATCCAACCCGGGCGCTTCATTTGCCCAATTGTGCTGTCTATTACTGAGGTTTGTTGTGGGGTGCTGCTGTGTCATACTGGGGTGTGTCAGGGGGGTGTTACTGTGAAACTGTTACGAGATTCTGGCCTTTATCCGATTCACTTTTTCTCCAGTTTTCTCCTAGGAGATAATTTTTCAACTTCTGTTTAAAATAACTTTTCAGTACTCGGCAAATGAAAAAGTACCCAAAAGTAGGTGAAAAAGTATTGTTATGCTGGGTGCACACTATGAGATTTTCTGGCCGATTTACTGTCAGATCGATTATTTCCAACTTGTCCGATTTGCTATCCAATCAATTTCCGAGCATTTTCCGATCGATTTCCTATAAAAATTAACGGAAATCGATCGGAAAATGCTCGGAAATTGATCGGATAGCAAATCGGACATGTTGGAAATAATCGATCTGACAGTAAAGCGGCCAGAAAATCTCATAGCGTGTACCCAGCATAAGGGTTAGTTCTCAGTACTCCGTTGCATTGCAGAATAATTCTACGTTAGGTCCATACAATTTTATCTGACTGTACAGAGTGCTGCATTATAACTGATCGCATTATTCTAACTCGTTACATGCAGGCTTTGTATTAAAGTCTATGTCTGGACAGTGGCGTAGCTAAGGAGTTGTGGGCCCCGATGCAAGTTTTACAATGGGGCCCCCCAAGCACTCTATTCATAACAATTGATACGGTGCACCAAAACCTGCCAATGGCAACTACAGTATCAGAGGTGCAATAAGGGAATGGGGAACAGTTTGTTAGTGATTACTACTATTCAAAGTATCTATAGAAGTAATTATTATGAGCACAGGACCAATAGAGAGCTAATACTGCAGTTGAGGGAGGGCCCTTTGGGACCCCTCTGGCCCAAGGGCCCCGATGCGGTCGCTACCTTTGCAACCCCTATTGCTACGCCCCTGCATTTCAAAAACAAATGTATGTCTTTGCACAGACACATGTGAGGAAAACCGTTTTGAAAACAAATATTTTCCTTCTTCATTTATCTGAATTCTCTGAATTTAAATTCACGTATTTTGTTTTTAAGAAAGTGGCGAATAATAAATAATAAATATATATATATATTAATAATGTCCCAAATGTGCTTTAAAAATATTATTCAAAAATATGTAAATTAGGAAATATGAAATAAATGCTGACGCTTCCATAAGCGATTAACGCAATTAAGAAAAAAAAAAAAAACGACCGAAGATTACTGACGGCAGTTTAGTCAATCTATAATAACATAATTATGGCTTAAAGACAAATCTTCCCATTTGATTATCAAAATTACAGTGTCGTGAGCGAGTTTGCCTCCTCCCTGTCTTCCTCTGTTTTTGCTTGTTCATGACACTTAATTTCTCTGATCACAAAACAAATTTAGCATAATACATTAGACAACCTGTGTAAACACAATACAGCGATCTTTGATAGCTCTGTTGATTTATTGAAGAAAATGACTTCTCCGATACCCATACACAGGGCTGAATTTGTACTTATTGCCACCCAAGGCCACAGTCAGCAGCAGCCCCCCCCCCCCCCCTTCCTTCAGTATAGGTATCCAGATGACTCCTCCAGTATAGGTAGCCCATTGACCCTTACCTCTAGTGTAGGTAGCCAGATGACCCCGCCCCCCCTTCCGTATAGATAGCCTGATGACCCCCTCTCTCCAGTATAGGTAGCCAGGTGACTATCCCCTCAATAGCCCGCTGCTCACCCGCCCTTGATCCTGTGGTGCCCTAGGCCATGGCCTATGTGGCCTTGGCTTAAATCCAGCCCTGCCCATACAACCCATGTAAAAATCTAAGGTGTGTGTACACATCCAATTTTGATTGTCCAATTACTGACCAATTTTACCACCTCCGTGTAGCATGAGAGCCCACAGATTTGTGAATACTATAAACAGATGATATAGGTGCGCAGGGATGGGCTTCCGAGTAATTCCGGGTAGCAAGCTACTCGTTAGTGGGCCCATGAAGACTTAACCACACAGCCTACTCTGCAGGCACTTGGTTGTCCCAAATGTCCCCATTAGTAATCGATAAGGTAGAAATGCCAAATGATGATGTTTGTATGATCAATCAATATTTACCACCAACTTTGATTGCTTAAAAAAAAAAAAAGATAAAATCTCTCGAAGGACAAAGCTGCTTCATAGTGCGAGTCCATAGCAATCAAGATCCCACAAGAACAGCATTTTGTCTTTGATCTACACCACCTTGACTTGGCTTCCCCAGGACAAAAAAATGTAAATATATGCTGGACTAGGAGAAGAGTTTAAACATTTCCCTATCTTATGAACACAGGACTGATTGTACTGAGTCTTTAGCTAAAGAACTATAAAATGTATTAAAACTGTCGGACCGCAGCGCTGTACATGTAAATAGACGGCGATTACGCCATCTAACAGTCGAAGGCAGGGCGGAGCTCCGCCCCCCGAGAAGGAGATGCGCGCGCAGCCTGCGCACAATCTCCTTCAGTAGCCAGCTCCAGGACCTGCCGCCAATTGGCGGTAGGCGGTCCTGGGGCTGCCGCCGTGTCCACGCCCATTGGCTTGGGGCGGTCTTTAAGTAGTTAAAGTGTACCCGACATGACATGTGACATGATGAGATAAACATGTTTATATACAGTGCAAAACCTTAATAACCAGGCTGCTTTACTTATTTTATTTTGCTGCCTGAAAGAGGTAATTTCTAGGCATGCAAGTGACAGCTTCTGTCTTGTTGGTACATTGTCAGGAATAGAGTAAACCTCACTGATAAGCAGATTACAGCCATAAACGTTTTCCTGGCAGAATACAACTTTTGAGGGCGGGGAGATAAAAAAAAGGTCAATAGTTAATGTATTTTCATTTAGGGACACTTATTAGGCTGCCACTGAGCAGAGACATCAAAACATGAAATCTACTTTGTAAATATTTAAATATCCAAACAAAGTCATTTTTAGGAATAGGAGGATAAATTGTTTATCTCATTAGTTTATTTTCACCTGGAGTTCACTTTAAATCTACACTATCTTTATCTACAATAATGACCAGGATTGTGTGGGGAAAAAAATCCATGTCACCATATCAGGCAAGCTACACATCCATTACAAAACATAGCAGCCTTGGTCTGAAAAGTGGGTAAAGCACAATATAACGTTCGGAGGACAATGTTCTTGTGTTGAGATATAACATAAGGAACATGCCTTCCATGTTAATCTTACTCTGAACTAGGCTTTTAGACAGCATGTAGGATTATTTAAAATATGTCTGACCACTGTATGTCTTTGGTTGGTTCTCCATTCATGATTGACCAACTGTCAAATTAAACATATTTAGGACCCGTTTCCACTATCGCAGAAACCGTTGCGATTCCGCAGAGTTTTCCCGCACATGAATCACACGGGGAAACTCTGCCATAGAGGAGACTGGCGAATCGATTGCGGTAGCGATTCGGCCGGTACTGGCCGCAGAATTTGCTGCGGAGGCTGCGAATCCCATAGCAATGCATGGCACGGCTCATGGGATTCGCCTGCGATCCCGCCCACCCGCTCAGTGACAGCGCGCATCTCGCAGATGCATGCCGCACTAGTGGAAACGAGCCCTTAATGTATCTGGTTTCTTGAAATGTATTGTCTTGTTTCAATTTGCGTCAATAAACTTTGATCAGGAGTTAGTATTGGCTTCTGTGTTACTAGGACTTAAAGGGAACCATAGACGAAGCACCCTCATGTATTTTACCATATACAGGTCTTTCTAAAAAAATTAGCATATTGTGATAAAGTTTATTATTTTCTGTGATGTACTAATAAACATTAGACTTTCATTTATTTTATATTCATTACACACAACTGAAGTAGTTCAAGCATTTTATTGTTTTAATATTGATGATTTTGGCATACAGCTGTAACGATTGTGGAATCGTATTCGCGGTCAGCGCACCAGACATGCGCTGACGCGGCGGATTTCCTCCACAAGCGTATATTTGAGGACACCCAGGATAGGTGCTATGCACC